>NW_006284343.1:527820-539271 GCF_000327345.1 Myotis davidii
GTACCCGTTTATGGAATGATGTTTACTTTGAATTTATATTAGTTCACACAAACACTCCATCCATGCTTTTGTTCCGGCCCTCCGGTCCAGTTTAAGAACCCATTGTGACCCTCGAGTCAAAAAGTTTGCCCACCCCTGGTCTAAGGCTTCATCTAGGACAGGGGGCAATAAGAGTGGAAAAGAAAGGAGGAGCCCTAACTGGTTTGGCTCAGTGGATAGAGCGTTGGCCTGTGGACTGAAAGGTCCCAGGTTTGATTCTGGTCAAGGGGATGTACCTTGGTTGCAGGCACATCCCCAGTAGTGGGTGTGCAGGAGGCAGCTGATGGATGTTTCTCTCTCATCGATGTTTCTGGCTCTCTATCCCTCTCCCTTCCTCTCTGTAAAAAATCAATAACATATATTAAAAAAAAGAAAGGAGGAAAATGAGAGAAGATCTTGTGCAAGAATTGATAGGACATGGTTGCAGATTACATCTGGTTTGAAGTCAGAGAAGCAAAAGCTACATCACTTTTGGAGTACCAACTGGCCCAACTTCTTGTCTTTTCGTTCCTTGGAATTTCTACTACAAGGTTATATATTTTGATAAAGTGCTTTGCATGGTCCCTGGCATAAAGTAAGCATTTGATCAATTATAATGACTTTTGCTAGGATTTTGTGTTTGTGTTTTGTTTTTACTTCTTCCCAGGGAACTCATTTCCAAGCCAGTTCATTAATCATTATCATTACCATCTATCAGAGGTAGAGGTCAATATCCTCATTTTATAAAGGAGAATACTATAAGATGAGCAATATTCAGTAAATCGCACGAGGTCACACAATAAATAACTGTGTCCTTCGCCTGCATCTTGAAGTTTGTATAAAGCCAGAGACAGTCCTGCCAGTTTTAGATAGAAGCTGGGAGCTCAGAGAGGATCATGGAATCTGGGGGAGCAGGTGGAGAGGAGAAGTGAGAAGTAGAAATAGAGATAACAAGAGCGCCAGGAAAAGCAAGGTCAATTGAGGCAACCTCTGTACTAAAAAGACAGATAAGGACAAGAGCAAGACTTAGCTTTGGAGAGTTGAGTTGGCAGGACTGAGCCTGCACACCAGCCCAGCGAGATGCAGGGCAGGGCGCCTTCCCCAGATGCCAACGCCTTGCAGCTTGGATGGGGAAAGCTGAGAAGCTCCGGGAACCCAAGCAACCAGGAAGAATGGCGCCAAGTAGGGCAAATCTCACAGCAAAAGTATTTACAGAAATACGTTTTTCACTTGTGGCCGTGATAAACTGAGTGACGGCTTCATCATGAGGTGTGAAGAGGCACGGAGGCTCTTTGGAATGAAGCTCATTTGCAGGGTGAGGGCTCTTTATCTAGGAGCAGTTGCTCCTACAGAAGGATAGCCCGCAGGCAATGGTGGCTTATGGTAACTGGGATGAACCCTAACCAGCCAGAAGCTATTTTATCCTAAAGTCGGTCTTCCCTTCTGATAAATCCCAACATTATGTAATCTTCTGACAGTGATCACTTATTACATAATATAGGTTATCGTTGTATATATGTATGTTATCTCCCCAACTAGACTCTAAACTCTTGCCAAGAGAGGTACAGCTAGTCTCTTCTGATTTTCCTGTGGATACTGCTTCATATATTGCAACCATTTATCAAGCACTTGACTGATTGATGGATTGATTGCATCAGACACAGCAATGACTCCCCCAGAATGGGCCGTGTTGGAGCCTATGTGGCCAGGTTGGGTTCCCTCAGAAGTGGGCACTTAGAAGTTAGGGGCCAGGGGCTTGGTACATTTCTGAAAATCAGGGAAAGGGAAATGGCGGATCTTGAGGCTCAGGGCGTGGACATCAGGGACAGAGCAACTGCAGACAGTGTGTGTGGAACCAGCAGATAGCACACCTGCTCCTGCGGGAGCACCCGTGGCCATGCAGAGCTGCCCAGCTGCGTGGCATTCAGCCCTGGCAGCAGCTCCCGCCCTGCCCGCCTTTGGGCGGAGCCCCTCCCAAGACAAGTTCACCCGGTTCCCTGGCAGCCGGAGTCTACGGGAACCCTGCCGGGAGCGGCGGAGAAAAGTGAGTTTGACATGCTTGGAAATATTTAGACCTCGGATGGAAGCTGCAAGGAAAATATTTACTCCGTTTGTTTTAAGACCACAGAGGTCTGGATCCAGGGAATCTTCAGAGAAGCACAAAAGGCTCCTGCCAAAGCACCAGTTTAACGGTCTGGTCGGGGACAAAAGGGCACCCCATGGAACTAGTCTGAGTTGAAATAGAATGGGCCAGACAGGCATTAGCACGTCTGTCTGCGGAACTCTTTCCTCTAACCCTGGAATTGGGGGTTTGGGGTTTCAGTTTGCACGGAATCAAAATGCTTTCTTTTGATAGAAAGCAAGCCAGCTGGGAAGCAGGTCCTACAGGGGCTGCCCTCACTCTGGATTATTCGGAGTGACCAGTTCTTCGCAGGACACAGGCTGTCTCTGCCCCGTGGCCCTCAGTGAAAACTCCCCGGTCTGCTGCCCGGGTTCAGGTACACTGTACAGAGTGCTTGGTCAGGGAGTTCTAGCCAGGAATTCTAATAGCAGAGAAGCCTTTGCAAATGTGATTCCAAAAGTTGCATCTTTTGCGTCTTTGTCTTATGGTGAGCCCTAACCTGGGGCCTGGAGGGGACCCACACTGACTTCTCTCTAATCTCTGTCACCTTGGCCTACAGCAGGATGGGAAATCATTACTGTAAAGGGGAGGCTTAAGGTAAATGTATCAGTTGTGTGTACAATACAGGGGTGGGCAAAAGTAGGTTTGCAGTTGTTCCTATGGACAATAATACAATAATTAAACAATAATTATACGAGAATAAACTCTGTTTTGTATACTCACAACTAGAAACCTAGTTTTACCCCCCTCTGCATATATACCCGGAAGAGAAACATACAAAACATTAGACTGGTATCAGACGTTCCTTACAAGAGCTTGTAAGAGGTTAACTGGGACACTAAACTGCTTTCAGATAGCGTACCAGGCAGAAAAATACGTTAACTGTTGTCAACTCTCAGAAAAGCAGATTTCATGGTCTCTTGCAGTTTCCTGTTCCACTATCAAATTGCTTCCCCGCTTTGGCAAATGATCTTTAAATGGAACCCTCTCTGCCAGGCCAATTTCTCCTGCTTAACCAACATGGAGAATGAATAGCCACTTCTCAGTGGTCACAGCTGTACTTGAATTCTCCTTCAAACAGCCCTGAAACAGTTCCTGTTTTCAGAACTCTGACAGTCAACTGAGCAGAGACACAGCTGCTCTCTCCACTGGCGGAGACGTTATGGTCCATGCTCTTTGTGAACCCTGACTCTTTCTCCCTCCTCCTTGACTATTGCCACCCTACGTGTAATCTCAACTAAGTCCACTGTCTGCTGATGCAACTTTAAACATTTAAGGTCCTCAGGTCAATTTCTCCCTGAGTCAAAAAGGAAAGTTGTCCCACTTCTAACTGCTTAACAATTAAGTGAGAAAATCATTTAAGGTCCCAAGTGGTTACTCTGACATAACCCACTATTTTCACATTTCTTCTCAGTTGTACATGAGTCATAGGAACAACTACAACGGGAAAAATTCAAGCATGCAAAAATTTATTTTTATTAATGAGCTAATTTTTATAAAAACCATTAGAGAGGTATAGACTCATTTGATTTATAGCATCTTAGAACAACGAGGAATATGAAAGATTAGTTAATCTATTTTTTTTTTTCATCTTGGAGAGATAAAACCAAGCTAGAGTGGTAAAATAACTTTTTCAAGTCAGATAACTAGTCTCCACTGTAGCTTAAATATCTTAGAGCCCAGATCCTTATTTTAACACATGGTCATCTGAAATCTGGAGGTGTTCAAAGTGTAATAGATCATAAATAATTCATTTACACAAGTACATCATTGAGCACAGCAGTCCCTCGTATTCTCAGATTTGCTTTCCACAGTTTCAATTAACCATAGCCAACAGCAGCCTGAAAATATTAGATGAAAAATTCCAGAAAGGAACCAATCATAAGTTTTAAATTGTACCCCGTTCTGAGTAGTGTGATGAAACCTTGTGCCAATTTGATCCTACCTCCCTGGGATGTGAATCATCTCTTTGTCCAGTGTATCCACACTGTATGCATCACCCCCATCAGTCACTTAGTAGCCGTCTTAGTTATCAGGTTGACTATCACCATGTCACAGTGCTTGTGTTCAAGTAACTCTTATTTTATTTAATACCACATTCATATAAATTTTATCACAGTATATTGTTATAATTTTTATTATTTTTGTTTTATTGTTGTTGTTAATTGTGCTGTGCTCAGCATGGCCATGGGTGAACCAAGGGGTGATGGTGAAGGATTAAAGAAGATAGACAAGAGAATAAAGCCGGGGCTAGGTGGGGTGCTGCTCTTGGATGGAGAGACAGTGCCCCAGCCTGCAAGCCAAGTCTTTATATTATAGCCAGACTAGAGGCCTGATGCACAAAAAGTTGTGCACTTGGGGGGGGTCCCTCAGCCTGGGCTGTGCCCTCTCGCAGTCTGGAACCCCTCAGGGGATGTCCACCTGCTGGCTTAGGCCCGCTCCCCGGGGGATTGGGCCTAAGCTGGCAGTCAGACATCCCTCTGGCAGCCCAGGAGCCCTCGGGGGATATCCACTTGCCAGCAGGGAGCAGGCCTAAGCTGCAGCTGGACATCCTTAGCACTGCTGAGGAGGCGGGAGAGGCTCCCGCTACCACCGCTGTGCTGGCAGCCATCGGCTTAGCTGTGGCTGAGCAGAGCTCCCCCTGTGGGAGTGCACTGACCACCAGGGGGCAGCTCCTGCATTGAGCATCTGCCCCCTGGTGGTCAGTGTGTGTCATAGTGACCAGTCATTCCCATTTGTTCTGCTGTTAGGGTCAATTTGCATATTACCCTTTTATTATATAGGATTCCACGAGGCAAAGTAAGGGCATGGTCAAGATGTTTACAATGTTTTCACAGGTTCAAATCTACACAATTACATGCACCTGAACTCTATCAAGCCCACATCACTCAGCCTCCTGGGACCACAGGTTTGGATTAAGGTCAAGCTTACAACTATAGCCTTTGGCTATAATTGTATTGTGAGGGCTTTGTCCTCCAAGCTGGGACTTGCATGTGACTTTGCCACGAGAGGACTGTATCCTCTCATTGGTCCAAACCTGTCCAAACACTGTAGCTGCACTCCACAGTTAATCTCCTACTATGCCCAATTTATGAATTAAACTTTTTATAGGTATGTATGTATAGGAAAAAAACAGGTTCAGGACTATCCACTGGGGCTGTTGGAACATATGCCCCACAGATAAGGGGGAGCCACTGTACCCACCATGTCTCAGACATGATAGATCAATAGAATAAATTCTTGTCCTCCAAAAGCTCTCAGCATTCCAGGGGAGACAAACATGGACACATGACGCATGGCCACATGACTAAAATACAATTTTTTGTTTCTATAATAAAATTATCACTGTGCTAAAGGAGCATAGAAATACTATGTCCTGCAGTTATAGAGAAGTAAACAGGGATAGTGAGGGGAAAAGTCAGCAGTTATGAAGGATGTCCTAATTCTGCTTTTCAATCAAACTGACTATGTCATTAAATAAGAAAAACTTTATGAGTAGGGGTTATTAAAATGCTGCATTGAAGAAGCAAAAAACCAAAGGTGTTAAAAAAAAAAAAAAGGTCAGTGTTTTTCCCAGGTCAATGTTTTGGGGAAGAAATCTTGAAATCTTAAAATCTAGAATAATGTTCAAACTAAGAGAACAAGGAAAGCCATCCCCCCTCCTCCTTTTGGTGGTTGCCATTGTTGACGTTGAAGAGGAACTGGAATGAATAAGTTAATGGCCAGAAGTTTGTTTTTGAGATGCCTGCACTATGGCACTTGGGCAACCTCCCATGATGCGAGGTCCCTGTTGGGTCTGACGAAGGCAGACATTCATTAAGCCTCTCACCACCAGCGATTGGAAGCCATCCACTTCATGCGAGGGGACAACCACAAGTATTTCTTTCCGTACATCAGCACCAGAAGCTAGGAGCATGGAATGCACACAGTATGCTTTGAACCTCATAATTGTTCCTTGTAATAATAAATTTTTACATTTGAACCTGTGAGTTATCAAGGAAAAAGAAACACAAAGCCACTTTGGTTAAAGGATAGACTTAAAATAACAGGAATTATGGAGATGGAAAAATACCACTTTTCTCTTTTGGCCCGAGGATTTATGTTTGGGGAAAAAATGATTCAGAGGTGATGGCCTTTCTTGGACATTAACAAACTGTAAGCAGTTTGCATCCCTGACAGTGGATGGTGTGTGTAAATTTGAACAGGGCGGAGCAGTGAGGGGAAATAAATGAACATTAAGCTCAGGCAGCTTGCTGGTTACAAAGGGAAGGAACTCTTGGGGTTTCTTTTGTAAGGAAGAGTTATGATCAAAACCTCTCCAGCTCTACCAGAGGATGAGAACAATGGTGCTTTAAACACAATGTGAAAATGAATATTGCTGAAAGTGATATAGTCATACAAACAATAGGATTTCCCTGCCCAATTTCTTACACTCAACTCATACTTATAAGCTAGGAGCCTTAAATAAATAAAATCCAAATAGTCAAACTAGAGGTAGTCAAACATTTAAACATTAGAAATCCCATGACAAAGAATGAAGAAAAAAAAATACATTTCCCTACCCCCTAAGTTTCCAAAGGAACAACATTTTAAAAAAGCTGATAGTTGGAGTTTTAGGTATGTTTAAAATTTATCATATGTAAAAAAATATTTTATATTGAAAGGCCAACTATATATTACTGTAGGCAGCTATTGCATCAAATAGAAAAATGGGTTTATCTCTTTATTTTAATTCCTTTTTTGTTTGTTTTCCTTTTTCTTTGACTCATTCAATTTATAAGAAAACTAGCGGCTCAGGGCACAAATCCATGCACATTGAAAGGAAATTAATTAGAAGAAATATTTTATATCGCTGTTCGCCCTTTCTCTATAATAGAAGGGTCAACCAAATTCATGATTGACAATGACAGATCAAAACACAAGCATGCGATTGGCGCCAGCGAGAGCTTTATATGTATCGTGCATGCACGAGTCAACTTAGCCTTTTATATATAAAATAAACTTGCTTAATTAGATCTGCTTTCTGATTTAGCTAAACTTTTTCCAGTAAAGCACCCCAACTTCTCTTTCAGGTAATTGTCAGCAACACAGCAGTAAATATCAACATGAAGCAAATTGTTATTGTAGATCACACAGGGAGAACAAAGGGTAAAATATTTAACTGTAGCAGCCTTTGACTATATTCTGCACAGTAAGAAAACCTGAAATAATTTTGAAGGTTCACCATTCCTTACTTCTTTTCATTCAGGTTAAGTTTCTAAGCTCTCTAAAGTTCCATTTTCTGGCTAATGAAAAGAAAATAGGATTCCACTGAGTCTCCGATCTACCTACTCCAGGACTTCTGTGAGGATCAAATGAGATGAGGCATGGGAAAATGCTTCACAGACATTTGGTTAAAATGTAAAATTTTGCATCTGGCTATAAAGCAAGTCGTGTTCCTGAGCTGAAGAAAATGCAAGGAGGCTAGTCGCTAGGGAGAGGAAGCCGGGCATTGCTACATGACGTCATTACCCAGAGCCCACAGCCACTGTTTCTGGGCTGGGCTGTGGGCTGCATTTTGTGCCATGGCGTCTCAGCAGTGTTGGCTGCGGTTTGGTGGGCTGTCAATCCTGGGTGGTTGTGGGGCCTGTGTCCCACTTAGGGGAAGCCAAGTGTTGCTTTGTGGGCACCAGGTTCATGGTGCCATTTCTCTGTAAATGGCCAGTGCACGTCAAGGCAGCTCCTGCATTGAGTGTCTGCCCCCTGGTGGTCAGTACGCATCATAGCTCCCAGGCGGATGGACACTTAGCATATTAGCCTTTTATATAGAGAGAGAGATATAATTAACTAATAGACATATTGGCCAATGGTGTAGCGAATGAGTGAGTAAATATAAATAATAAATATATAAATGAAAAATGTTCAATTATGCTAATAAAATTATATTGAGTTAACATTTCACCTATTAAATAATAATAAGTATCAAAACAATTTTTTAAGCTAGCAAGAGTATCAGGAACTGATTTTTCTTCATTGCTGATGATATTGTAAATTGGTAAAAAAATGTTTTGAAATTTTATTCACTTGTTGATTGAATGAGCTGGGTTCAGAGGTGTGAAATTGTGAAATAATTGGATTTTTTCTGCAGTGGCCCATTCAGTTTTGTGTTGAACCCAAAAACTTCAGGTAAACTCATTCTCAGGTGTACGGAAGTCCAGTTCAAGGTTAAGAAACTAACTAACTAAATAAATAAATCCTTCATTATGTAATTCTATTTGAAGCTTTTCCCCTGGACTCCGGACTTGGGGCCTCAAAACCTACATAGTAGGGAAGTGGATACTTCATTATTTTTCCACTTAGTTCTTCCATTTTTCCTTCCTTACCCACTTTTGTTTTTGACCTCTCCTTGGTGATATGGGGTCAGAGAGGAGAAGTGGGGGCTTAAGTTGCTTATTGATTGGTACAGTTGTAATCTGGGGTCAGCGCCCTACGGTGGGGGCAGATCCCTAACTGCTGGTCTTTCTGCCTTGGGATATTTTATGGGTTCTTCAAAGAACCCATGAAAACTAGCCAGGATGCCATTCACTGGCTTGCCAATGGCTCCGCTGGCTGACTGTGTGTGACATCTGTCTGAACGCCTGTGTCTGGTGGTTCTTCCCTTAGCGTCTTACTTGGTTTGCTCTCAGCCCTTGCAGGCAAACCACGTGGTGGCTCAAGCCTCCCGGTCCTCTGTAGTGTCCACACTGGCTCCCTTTCTTTCTGTGTCAGCCATTTGGATTCCTTCCAGAAAACCTCTTGCCTTTAAATTTCTAAGGTGAGAGCCAGCCTCTTTGTTTTCCAAATTCCTGGCATACCAAGATCTATGTTTCCTCACTTGGCCCTGGGTTGGCTAAGAAAGCACAGAGGAGGGGAAGAGAAATGCAGGACTTACTGGCAATTATTCTCAAAAGTTACTTACCAATCTTCCCAGTGCATTCTGAACTTGTGTTATATAATAGAAAGTAGGTGATAGGCTGAGAGCAGCTGAGCCTGGTTTGGGCAACCCCTTTTGCAGGTCACCTATCAGGAATCTCTCTCACTAGAAGGCAGGAGTATTTGCACCTAACTTCTCAGCTTTGAAGTCCCAGCCAAAATGGAAATGGTGGGAAAAGTCCCAGTTAGCCTTTACATGTATAAAAAAAATTTTAAATTTTCTAAGTGTTTTAGACTATAGGAAAAACAAAACCCTTAAATTATGTAAAAGTTATATGAATTAAGTTAATCATTATAATATTAATTATAAAACTATAAAATTCCAAAATGATAATTAAAAAATGCTAATAATTTGGAAGTAATCCAATGTCCCATGATAGAAGAATGGTCAAAGAAGTTAGGGCATGTCCATATTAAGGGAAACCATGCTACTAAAATAATGGTAACAGACTGTGTGCTCATGTGGGAAAATATAATTCAACATGAAGTGGGGAAAGCAGGACACAAAATTGTATGCACACTAATTTGCAACTATGTCCGATGCCTATTAGGAGATTTGGACGAGGAAATCAACTCATTTTTCAATCATGCCTCTGTGACTTGGTGGTTTGGTAACTGTGAAGGACTTTGGCTTGGACTCTTTGGCTACCAGGGGTGGGCAAACTTTTTGACTCGAGGGCCACAATGGGTTCTTAAACTGGACCGGAGGGCCGGAACAAAAGCGTGGATGGAATGTTTGTGTGAACTAATATAAATTCAAAGTAAACATCATTACATAAAAGAGTACGGTCTTTTTTTTTTTTTTAGTTTTATTCATTTCAAAGGGGCCGGATTCGGCCCGCGGGCCGTAGTTTGCCAACGGCTGGGCTAGACCATTCCTTTTGAATACAAATTTCATCACTCATTAGTTGAAGTACCTACTGCAAGTTACTTTACCTTTTGTGCCTCAATGTCCTCATTTTAAAATACAGATAATGTTAGTACCTGCCATAGGGTTGATACAAGTTTTGAATGACTTGCACATAAGTAGGTAGGTAGAAAGATAGATAGATGGATGTGCTTGCAGGTGAGTGCTTGCACCAAACATTATTTGAACCTAGATAAAGAGGGGTTCGTGTTATGTGGTGACAGAAAACTAGTAACACTGTGATATGCAGTTATGTGAAATGTAGAAAGTGTGTGTCATAAACTAGATGCTCTAGCTAAGACTATTTCTAATCAGTGTTAAAAGTGCCACCTGGTTTCTCTTTGCTGTGTCTAGGTCAGTGATGGCGAACCTTTTGAGCTCGGCGTGTCAGCATTTTGAAAAACCCTAACTTAACTCTGGTGCCATGTCACATATAGAAATTTTTTGATATTTGCAACCATAGTAAAACAAAGACTTATATTTTTGAAATTTATTTTATATATTTAAATGCCATTTAACAAAGAAAAATCAACCAAAAATTTTGCTATGTCTAGGTCAGTGATGGCGAGCCTTTTGAGCTTGGCGTGTCAGCATTTTGAAAAACCCTAACTTAACTCTGGTGCCGTGTCACATATAGAAATTTTTTGATATTTGCAACCATAGTAAAACAAAGACTTATATTTTTGAAATTTATTTTATATATTTAAATGCCATTTAACAAAGAAAAATCAACCAAAAAAATGAGTTCACATGTCACCTCTGATACACGTGTCATAGGTTTGCCATCACTGGTCTAGGTTGATACAAGAAGAGAGAGATAAGCTAAAGAAAAGGCTATTAAATATATATATATATTTGGAATATTGGAAGATTCCCAGGGTTTAGCACATAGGGGAAAGTGACTACCTAAATAAATCACTGAAATTTTAACCAAAAATGGTAATGAAATTCTTCTGTGTGATACTAGAATGGCAGATACATGTTATTATACATTTGTCAAAACCAGTAAAATGTACAACATTGAGAGTAAACACTAAAGTAAACTATGGATTTTGGGTGATGATTGTGTATCAATGTAGGTTCATTGATTGTAACAAATGTACCTCTCAGGTGGGGGATATTGATTTGTGGGAGGCTATGCTTGGTTGGGGGAGGGCAAGGAGTATATGGGAACTCTCTGTACTTCATTCTCAATTTTTCTGAGAATCTGAAACTTCTCTTGCCGGGAGCCGGTCCATCCTTGCTGTTTCAAGGGACCTGGCATATATGTCATACTGTTCTTAATATGTTTGCTCACCTTCTTGGCACTATGTGTTTTAACCAAGGTCACCTCTCTGAGAAAGGTTGTTTTCCCAGGTAGGGATTTTCCCCTGAAGTTAGGGAGGGAATAAAACCCCTTAACTAAGTGCCAGGCGGGTAATTAATCACTTTAACTACGAACAATCATGCTTAA
>NW_006284343.1:539478-578924 GCF_000327345.1 Myotis davidii
GAGAACATGGACACAGAACTTGGCTGGAGATTGTGGCTAGAGATCCTGGCAAGGCTGCTGATCAACTGAACGCTGTCTCCGTGTCATTCCTTCTTCGCCGACTCCGTCCACACCTTTGGGGACCCCTGGACCTGCTGGGGTTGTACTCGGCATCCTCTAATTGTTTGTAACTCAAATAGTCACATTGAAGTCAGTACATATTGAGCATTAAGTTTTGACTATTATCACGGTGGCCTAGACCTATGTTCCTGACAAAATTTAGATGACTCTTGGAAAACAACAATAATCAGAGGGGCTGAAATAAGTGGGTAAAGATGGTGACAAAAAATAGAACTATATCCCCTGAGTTTCATGCCGAATTTTTAATTTCAGATTCTATGCTCCTGGGTTGAGTGTTTGGATGTGGGCACCAGGTGTGCATATATCAGTTCCTAGGACCTTTATTATTAATTTACAGCAGCACAGTGCCATTCCAGTAGCTCCCACAAATTGTACTCATTTAGCCCCTTCATGCTTCAATAAAAGATTGGGCTTAGGGATGTTCCCGTGGTAACTTTGTTATTCAATGCCGTTTGAAGAGAAAGGAGAATCAGACCTTTAGGAGAGTTGCCCACATTTTTATTCCTTCACACACTGAATTTCTTTTAGTGATGACCAGATTTCTGCTTGTGTTCCCAACTGAGATGTGGGAAAACCTTGGGCTTTCATGAACAACAGGACAAAGTAGAGATGTGGAGAAGCAGAACTGTAGCACACAACATGTGTCAGTACAGAGAAGGCTAGTGATTCATTTTACTCTAGGCATGTACACAAGGAAAAGGATTAGAATCCTTTGGCTCTGTCCTAGATGGCTCTGTGTTAGGTGGCTTAAATTCTCTGGGAAGTCAAAGTACAGCCTATAAATTTGACACAATGGAAATGAATTGAAACCAGGTCATTGGAAATGAGTCAGAGAAAGGGGTGTAACATCTGGGATGACACTCCTGAACCCTACAGGCATCTCCCACTCTATGACCCCCCAGGAGTAGCCTCACCCTAGGCAATTAAATCTAAACGGGAAACTGGACTGGAACGGTGATGATTCCATGGTTGTGAAGGAAAGGGTCCTCTGGCTTTCTGATACCCTGTTCGTGCGACAGCGATAACATCAATTGCATATGTGGGTGGAGGAAGGTGAAGGACAGTTGGCAGGATAGAAAAATTTCATTATGTATTTGGAATTACATTTCTTATTGCTTGCTTATTCCCAACATTTGAGTTTACAACAGGGAACCTAAGAGGAACAGTCTTTCTCCTTATAAAGCAAATGCCTTTTATTCTCTGAAGAACGTAAATGAGAAGGGAAATAATTTACATCTTGGATATTTGTGCTTGTCAAGCTAAAGGATCTAGATATAATCAAATATAGCTAAATCTATTTTAAATATTAAAATAATATTTTCTAAAAATATAGTAGTTTTATTGACATTTAGCCTGACTTTGGTCAAGATTATCTTTAAAAAAACCAGAGACATTGCAAAGCCATTGTGATAATTCATTCTGGTGGACCATCTACTTGCACGAACTCAGTTGTAAGGTCATGAAATATTCCAGATTTGATGGAGCAAACCTGTGTCTTTGAAATTTAAGAGCATGTTTTATTCCCTCTGGTAGTCTTTCTGAAATTCTGTGAGTAGAACTTACCTAGCTTGATTCTTCATTACTTGGAAGTCCTTAATAGTTTTTCTTGGAAGTGACCAGATGGAAAACATTAAAAGTGTTTTAGAAGAGCTATTAGCGCTGGGTGGATTTTTTTTCTAGAAGCCTTTTATTTTCATTTAGACTTAGATTAAGAACATTTAGGAGATTAATATTAGCTTATCCGAAATGATAGAAATGGTTTTTACTAGAATTTTAAGCATGGTGGCTGCATGCATTGATGAGCTTCACTATGTTTTCAATGATTGTCTTTGCAATCTCTTGAACTTTCAGAAGAAAACAAAAAGAAAATTTTTACTACAGTTTTGCTCTAAATGGCATAACTAATTGTTTTTTTAAAATGTGAACCTGAAGAAGTGATGACATTGTCTTCAGAATCTTTTCACAGAGGACACTGAGTCCCATTCTTACTGCCCTTAATGGACGTTCCTTGGTTAAAGAGCAATTACAAATAGCGTCATGGGGAGCTCTCAACAAAAGACCGGCTTCTATTACTAGACTTCTGGGAGAAGATAACTTCTCCAGGAAAATAATGAGTAAACCCAAAGAAATTCCTCATCTTCTTCGTGTTTTGTAATCACATGCTGTGTGATCCCATTTACAAATAGATGATGCTGAGGTGTTGACATCCTCAAGATTTCCACAAATGGGGAGACATTTTGTAAGATGTTCATGGTGCAGGCATACGTGCTGAGGATGGGACAGAGGAAGAGTGGAGCTTCTAGAACCCAAAGAAACAGCCAAATACTTGGATGATCTGTGAACACAAGTTAGCGCCTCTCCCAGAACAGTGCAACCAGGTGTTGTGTCCCTTTGGTCGTTTTACAAGGCAGAGGTGATGGTGTAGAAAGAAAAGACTTTGGAATAAGGCAGTCCTGGGTACAGCTTTTTTATTAGCAGCTTCCTCTTTAACAGAGCTCTGAATGTCTCCAAACATCTGTTTTTATAATTTCTGAAAGGACAGACGTTAAAAGGACGCTGGGAAGCCAAGTATCTGGTGGGCCTCACCTAAGTTAATGCTCTTCCGCCTGATATTTGTCCATGTAATTCACCAGAAGGTGTTCATCTTGTGGGTCTCAGTTCTCTCCACGTACACACAAACACAATAAATATACAGACAATGTTATCCTCCAAGAACATAAAGGAGTTAGGAAGGCACATTTTAACCTGTGTGAAAGTAGCTGTGGGCTAGCCCTGAATCTTGAAAGGGCCTGGTTTGGTGCCCTGTTTTGAAATCGGAATGAAAAGACACAAATGATTGTGAAACTGTTTTAATAAATTGTCAAGGGTGGTATGGTCTGTACTTACATCATTTATAAGGAAAACAAGGAATGCAGTTTCCTTTTCTTTTTTTCTAAAATATATTTTATTGATTTTTTACAGAGAGGAAAGGAGAGGGATAGAGAGCCAGAAACATCGATGAGAGAGGAACATCGATCAGCTGCCTCCTGCACACCTCCTACTGGGGATGTGCCCGCAACCAAGGTAAATGCCCTTGACCAGAACCGAACCTGGGACCTTTCAGTCCGCAGGCTGACGCTCTATCCACTGAGCCAAACCAGCCAGGGCACAGTTTCCTTTTTAATACAAAGGTACAGGAAAATGCAAAGATAAAACAAAGGTAAAGGAAGTTGTGACAATGCCAAGGAAGTAGGTTTGTTTACTATATTTGCTTACATTATGTCATTAAAAAATAACTTTTTGATTGTTTTGTAAATGGAAACAGAGAAGCCATGATACCAGATCCCATAGTTTTGGATCCCTGAATTTCTCCAATTTTCAGTCCCTTACGACAGTAACATTTCTTTTCTTATACTTACAGTTGAGTTCTTACCCCAATACTGCTACTGTGATTATAGTGGCTGATATTGGAACATTCATATCATTTCTTTTGGTACAGAGCCGAACCAATAAAGAGTACAGTCATTATGATCAAGTAAATTCACATGTACCATATACATTTAGAGCATAAAAGTCTAGGTGGAATCAGGGGAACCAATTGTCAAAAGAATCAGCCCGGCTGGAGGACTATCTATTTGCAAAGCATCCAGTACAGGAATAATATATGGTCCAGGATAGACATGTTAAGCCTCCCCAGAAATTTAGTGGCAAGTAGCTCTGGTTTTCAACTTTTTTCATGCTAATGTATAGGGTTTAGTATGTTTTTTAATTATCAACTTTTAATTTTGGAAAAGAAAATCAAATTGGATGAATTCCTGAAACTATTCTTTATGGAGCTTCACTGTTCAGGTGTCTTGCATGTGGTGAGGATAACATTGACCTTCAGAGTTGGAGGCTAGCTCCTCTGGTCTTATCTTCCACGTGGATAATAACACCTGGAAGCAGGGAAGTTACAAATGATACAGGTGATCTGTTCCAAGCTTTCAAGAACATCTGGCGGTCTTTAGTTTTTCTTCCCTCGTATTTCTCCACTGATATATTTTCTTTCAATGCAGAAACACCTTAGGATATAGACTGATGACAGTATGGAAGCTGTTTGGAACTGTAAATACTAATTTTATGTGCTGCTTCCCATCCCCTCTACATATATGTAATAAAGCTGAGAGGAAACAATTAAAAATATTGTCTATTTTATTGCAACTAAATTTACAGCTTTTCAACACAGCGACTCCAGCAAAACTTGAAAAGGCATCCAAAAGACTCATACTAGTAAAATGCCCTTAAATATCAATTTGAAATTGAACTTGTTTGTAGCCTTCCAGTTGTGCCAGTAAGGGGAAATTTCCTGAAATGTTTGCCGATTTTTCTCAGACCCAGGGTATAATGTCCTAGTTACTGACATCCTCTGGAAATTATTGAGACAACTTGCAGCTATCTCCTTCTTGCTCATCCAGGAAATGAAATAAACAAGTGCATCTTTTATGATGTGGCGATGGGAACACTGGAATGTATTGACTAATCTGCTAGAGAAGGAAGGTGCCAGGAATATCCTCTTTCAGGTGCTAGTATCTGATGTTTCCCCCAAATAAACTCAGTCACAGACCTAGGACTTCTTAAAAGTTCATTGTATGCCTGTCCAATTTATAATTCTAAATCAGGTTTTCTCACCCTTGATTGGCTCTATTGACATTTTGGGTCAGATAATTCTTTACCGGGGAAATGAGGGTGTCCTGTGCATTGTGGAATGTTCATGAGCATCCTTGGCCTGTACCCACTAGATGCCAGTAGAACCCCTCCACCCTGATGCTATAAACCAAAAATGTTTCCAGACATTATCCAGGGTATTATATATAATATATAATATATATAATATATTTATAGCCCATGTTATATTATTTTAGTCTTAAATATCTACTATTATACAGGGTATCCCAAAAAATGTATACACACTTTAATAGCTGATCACTCAATTTTGAAAATGAAATGTATTTTAATAAACACTGCCTTTATAATTGTTTAAAGTGTGTATATACATTTTTAGGATACCCTATATATAGATATTTGGTATATATATTTGTATAACTATATCTTTTTGTGTCTTCACATACAGTTCTCTAAGCTCATTGTTCTCCTAGAGGACACTAAAGTTTATTATAAAAATAATTTTCTTCTCTGTCTCATAACTCTTGGAATATGCAAGATGGGTGTATTTTGAAAAGCGATTTTTCATGTGGGACTGGCTGCTTATTATTGATAAAAGACCTTAGATGGGGAAGAGTATGTTGCTGGGCTAGCTTCCTGTGTGATCACATTACTACTTGTAAATATATTTGCTGGTAGTACAGTCTTACGTGCAGCTGTCTCCAAGAGCTAGCCAACAAGTGCCTCATTGAGACAGCTTTTCCATCTTCCTCTCCCAACACCTTTTCTCTCTCCCTTTAACACTACAGGCATATTGATCTTGTTGAGAGAGTTCGCCCAGAGAAGTAGTCAGGAAAGCATATATTGAAAACAAAGCCATGAGTCTGACAAGAAAGGTACTTCAGGTAAGCAAGAAGATGGGTTTGCATTTTTATGATGTGTGAGAAAATGTCATCCTCCAAAAATCTGGCTCTGGAGGCCAACAATTATTCACTTTGGGGGAATGTATCATGGAAAAGATCGCTTGATTTTAGGAAATCTTACAATGACCTGTGTTGCCCTGGGTGCTTTCCTCAGGAACATGGACCGTGTTTCAATCTGAGAAAGAATGTTGACCTAATGCAGGGGCTTTCTCTGGGCCACGTCCCCTTCTTTGTAACCTCCCGAAGGTTATGTTTCATTCACCTTGGAAATAGAAAATACGGGACATGGACTTTGACCCACAGTTTAATCATTTGGGTTTTCAGAATTTGGGAGAATGGGCTGACTGAAGCAGATGTTTCTGAATTTTATCTTTATACTAAAATCTCCACAAATTGAAATTTCTTTTACACTGTATGATTCAAGAGTTTGATAACCTAAAAATAACCATCCAAGAAAGTCAATGTGCCTTTTCTTAGTCTTTCTGATCATATATTTTCAAAAAAGCATTGAAATTTATACCAATGCTTTTATGTTGGTGATCTCTTCAAAGTTCGGATCTGTTATGGAGAATAAGAAAATTCACCTCAGGCAGAGAACTGAGTCTGTTTCTTGGCTTCATCTTAAATGGAGTGCTGTGCTCTTTACAAGTGCCCAGATAATTGATAATTCTGAAAGGTGCAGATGTAAATTCTCTATAAATCTCAACTTTGTCCAGAAACTAAACCCTTATCTCCTTTACTTGAAACTAATTTCATCCATTAATAACTATATTGGCCGGAAAGGAAGCCAAATGTAAGGAGAGTAGTAACAAGGCTAACTACGTTCAGTTGTATGGGTTATTAACCATAAATAGCCCGCATAGCAGGGGAGGTTGTGTGTGGGTAAGGAATACAAATCCTTTTTTTGAAGTATATAGTGCATATATATATTTTTCTTTCTTTCTTCTTTCACTAGCACTGTTTAGATTGTATTCATGGAAATCAGCAACCATTGGCCACTTTCTGGGTGAAAGGTTAGAAAATAATCAGAAGACTAACTTGTTTCATTTGCTTTCATTTCTCATCTGAGAATCTAGAGGGGTTTGGGTGTTTGGTATTGTTATCTTTTAACCGTGCACCATAGAGCATAAGAATCCAAAGCCCTTAAATGTGTTCTCTACAGTCATTAAATTAGGAGGTGATTATGGCCAATTCCTTTGAAAGTATGAGACCAAAAATACATCAGTGAATCATAGATGTAATTCTCTGTCCTTATGGACGTTCTGTCGAGAAGGTCCTTCTATCTAGAACTTACCACTAGCTATTACGGAAATACAAAGAAATCACAGTGAGACATGACTATACACCTATAGAACAGCTTAGAAAAAATATCCAGTGACATAATGGTTGGTGGTTGAAGCTAAAACTATTTGAGGAACAAAATAATTAACATGGTATTGGATTATAGCCCAAAGTATAAAATAAATATACATGATTCCATACTGGTATAAATAAATTATGGAAATCAATAAATAAACAGAAGAGATAAATTTTCCTTATAAAAAATTCTAAGTATCAGATAATAATACTCCCCCCTCTCCAGAAGGTGAACCTTACAGACTCATTTCCAAAGAACAGACTATGTATTGATTAACTTCTCACTTCATTGGCCAGCTGATGAGGGTTAACATACTGGTGATGCCATGTGGATTCCATGGGCCCACTGACGTTATGTGATGATAAAGGCACTCTTAACCTCTGCATTCTTTTCAAAACCCTCTCTCTACATCTAATTATGAGAAAATCTCAAACTCCAGTACATTCTACAAAATACTTGACCAATACGCCTCGGAACTGTCAAGGTCATGAAAAAAAAAGGAAAGACTGAGAACCCTGTCAGAGAGCAGAGAAGACCAAAGAGCTGTGACAAATAAATGCGATGTCGTCTCCTAGGTGAGATCCTGGAACAGAACAAAAACTCTAATCAAAAGCAAAAACACCCTTCTGAACCATGAATCAAGTCTGGACTTAGTAGTTATGTTCCAAGGTTGATTTCTTCGTTTTGACAAAATGTACCACAGTGTTGTAAGATGATAACATTAGGGGAAACAAACAGGTCAGAGGTGTATGGGAACTCTCCGTACTGTCCTTGTTACTCTTCCAAAGACTTAAAATTATTCCCAAAGAGAAAGTATATTTAAAAAAGCAAAAAAAAAATAATAATGTGTAAGGACAAAATGAACAATAATAAGGCAGGCCTAAATGAATGGAAAGGTATAACAAGTTCATTTTTTAGAAGAAACGTTACAGAGATGTCAGTTCTCCCTAAATTGCTACCATGACAGCAAAAACTGCCCTCATATTACCAATTTGTTGATCTTTGAGTAATACATATTTTAAAAAGAAGGCTAGGGAATTTAATGTACATATAAATGAGTAATTATAAAATACTTTTAATGAAAGGCATAATAGAACTAATGGGCCAGTCACCATAATTATCATCATTTCAGTCATTATCCTTTTCCACCAACAAACATGCGCCGACTGCTTTATGTACACAGTGCTCTGTAGAAACACTCTTCAGAAATGAACAGTCGTATGTCCAATCACTCCTCTACCCTGATGACAATCCTCAGTGTTACTTTAAAGTTAAATATACTGAGATCCATCAAGAGAAATCCAAGTGCTACGCAGATTTATGCCCAGGAGAAACTGGCACTTTTTCAGAAAGCTCTTCCCATCTCCTTGGTTCTGTGGGGATGGAGCTCCCACATGTTTAGCATGGTGCTAACCAAACAGCATGAGGAGCCCACAGGGAACTGATGGGGCATCTGCAAAAGGCAATCAGAGGAAAACAGTTTTCAGTCCTGAAGTAATAGCACTTTGAAATGACCCCATGTTACAGATGGAGGGGAACAGCCTGTGTACTGTCCATTCAAGACTTCCAATGGCCTCAGGAAGCCATGGCTACTATGACTGTGCTGCAGGTTAGGAAATAGACTTAAAGAGGTTACTTAAGGTATCGAAACCCATACAACTAGTAAGTGGAGGAAGCTTTAGAGTCTAAGTCCACACTCTGCATCTCACTTTATGCTCCTGAACTGACACTGTGATAAGACACTTCTCTGCAGGACAACAAAAGAGGGCTAAGCATTTCAAATACTTGGGCACCCCATGAGCCTGTTTGTTGAAGTTAGGCTGAAATGGAATCACTCTCAGTTTCTCTTGATTATAAATCGGTAAGTCACGCAAACTCTAACTATAAATGCCTTGGAATTCAGCAGAACTTTCTTATTTTATTTTACTTGAGAAAAAGGGGGATTGAATTTCAAGCCAAGCGATTTCTGGAAGGAACCGTGCATGGGAGCTGGTGCACTGGAGGTCCCGCCATATTGGGACAGCTCATAATTGGCGGAAAGAAAGGGAAAGATTCATAATGAACATAATAACAGGGAGAGATGGAACAAAAGCCTCCCTGCCCTTCGCCTTCTAATCAGGGGCCCTGATAAAAGGCACACAGACACAGAGCAAGAGCCTTCCAAGGTTGAATCACATCGACTTCCAAACCTGTGTCATTTAAAATGTAGGTTCAGAAAACTAAGCAACCAACAATCAAACCAGACCCTCTCATCTTGGGCCAAATCCTGAGCTGAAGGAACACAGGATATTTTCTGAAAGCTTATTAAATGTTTGGCAAACATTGAACAATCCTTTATTTGTTATAAAATTATTCTTAAGCTCCCACCACTCAGATCATCCCCATACATTGAAGTAAAAAGACACGTGAACGACCACCATTCAAATGGACGAGTGGGAAGCACAGGGTGGGACCACTCTAACCCTTCCTTTCTATTATTGCAGGTGCCCACTTTGATGGCCTTTGATCTCCACAGCAGAAAAGTCTCTGCTCCCCTTCCGAAAAGATCACCATGGGTCCCACTCACTGGCCTTTGTGTCAAACCAGCAAAGACCTCACAGATAGAATTCCACCGTCGGCCATTCACAGAGAGGTAAGTCCTTGGCATCACTTCCAAACGCTTCTTTCTGTCAACAGAGAACAGGTAAAAAATTCTATTAGCTAATGTTGCCATCTGCTTTGGTTACTAATATGGTTTAGAGTTTGGGCCTTCATCGTACAGTGTTTTGCCAAAGCCCTTTTATTTTCAGCTATTTAAGGAATAAAAATTAAGCCTGAGTAGACATTAAAAAAATGTTTTTAAGTGTTGGCCTCATGCCTTTGCTGCTGATGATAATAACACTCCTATCTGCAATTCACAACCCGCTTTTAAATAAGGATGCTGCTCTGCTACTGGGTTCTGGTCTGAGGGAGGAGGCCTTTGGATTTTCCACGGGATCTCTCCTACTAGCACACATTTTTAATTCTGGGGACAGTGACACATGTGTTTTTGAGGTAAAAGAAAGGCATTTTGCTATCACAGGGGACAGAAAGATGATATTTGGACCTTGTAAGGATAGAGAGCGTGGCTCATTTGAACTCATTTAATTATTTAAAACTATTTAGGAAATCAGAGTGTTGGCATGGAATAACCTCAGATTTGTAGTCAGGGTCCTAGGACCAGACCCAAAAGTTGCCATTTATTCATTAGTTAACCTTGGGTAAGTGAATTCACTCACACACTCAGTTTCCTTGTCCATCCTCTGGAGACGAATATCATCTGTTTACTTCTACGGACAGTTGATTGAATGTTTATGAGAATATCTATAAGTGGTGAATTCTGCATTGCTGTTAACTAAAATAATGACTGGGTCACAAGGCCCAAGTTGTAGGGGATTTGGGAGAATATTATAAGGAGTTAGTAAATAACACAGTATGGAAAAATGAAATACTGGTTTGACACACTTCGTGGCTCAAAACAACGCACCTGTATACCTCCCTGGTCTGTGGTTCAGGAGTCTGGGCCTGGCTCAGCTGGGTTCTCACGGAAAGGCTTGAGGAGCTGCTACCACATGGGTATAGGACGGAGGTCTTTGCGTCTTGCTGTTTCCCAGTGGCTGCTCTTGGCTCCCAGAGACTGTCACAGCCCCTTGCCCATGGCCCTCTCACCAGACCAGTTTAAGTTGTATGAACTCAGGGATTTGTGCATAAGGGGTAATCAAAGAGTTATTGTTGAACCAATGAGAATAATTATCCTTTTCCAATGAATGTGACCTTTCCCTCACTTGATCATTCAGTATGTCCAGAGGGGCTCCCTGTCTCTAGCGCTCCCCTGGTGAGGAGAGCCAGTGTTCTGACTCCACTCCTGGAAAGTCTTCCTGGGGACTCCTGGCAATCACTGTTGCCCGTTCCAGAGCGCTAGGGCATTGATTTTCTGCCTTCGCCCTTACCCATGTCCAGGAATCAGTGTTTGGGGGGGATGGGGTGGATGACGAGAGGTATGTAAATTTGCAGCTGAATCTCAGTGCTTATTTCTGTTTCTTGATGTCATAATCATAATCCACAGTTTTCTTTGGTGGAAGAAGCAACAAGGCAGAATCAAAGAATTATTGCCCTGGCCGGGTGGCTCAGTTGCTTGGAGTGCTGTCCTGTACACCGAAAGGTTGTGGGTTCAAATTCCAGTCATGGCACATACATAAGTTGCGGGTTTGATACCTGGTTGGGTACATACAGGAGGCAATTGATTGATGTTCCTCTCTCACATGGATCTCTCTCTCTCTCTCTCTCTCTCTCTCTCTCTCTCTCCTTCCCTTTCTCTCTAAAAATATCAACAAAAATATATCCTCAGCTGAAAAAAGATGAAATAAATATGAGTATTGGATCAAGCTAAAATTTTAAAAAAATAGGCAGTCTATGAGGACAATCTAAGTAAAAATATGTGAGTTGCGGTTTCAACACCCAAGGAAGTGTGCCGTGTTAGATTTTCAGAGATAATTAAAAGGCGATCTGGCTGGGTATGCAATATTGTGTGGTGGATGAAAATTGGGAAGCTCTGTGCAATCCGATCAGTAATTGTGAAGTTTTGTTGCAGCTGGATTACTCTTTCAACCAGTTCTGGTGACACTGTTTGCTCAGTGGTGTCTGATCAATGAGAAATCCCTGAGACGTCTCACACCCTTGTTTTCATCACAGAGATAGGAGTTATCACAATTCCAAATCCCAAGTAAACAGCTGCCAGACTTCTGGGCTTCGTCCGTGTTCTCCCCTCCTATTAGCTCTGACATTACAGACACGAGATATCCTGGGTGGACCCAGGGCCTTGGAGTCGGAGCCCAGTTCTAGACATGGAGTCACTTTGTTTGTTTGTGCGCCAGCTCCCGGCCCCATCGGGTTCCTCTCTCTCAGTCTGCTTCCTGTACTGCTGTAAAATCAGGACCCCGCACCTCAAGATCAGAAATCTGCCCTCTAGACAAAGCCGTCCACGGTTTAAAGGAGTGAGGGCCTGGCTCGGACACATCCTTGGTTCTGTGCTGTACCCTCTACGTTTGGTTCTGTGTGATTGTCCATGAAGACATTGGGTAGGGAATTCCTGTGTCTACTTACCTCTGCAGGACTCAGGGAGGTACTCAGCGTGGTACCCAGCGTAGTAAATGTGTACACCATGCTCTGCCGGTGGCCTTCTATAGGGGATCTCTACTAATTGTTCCTGCCAATTTCGCACTCCTGGCTGGGAGGCCCTGGCAGGGTGTGGCGGAGGTACAGTGGGTGCAGTGCTGAGTCCAGATCTAGACTGTGCAGAAATGAGCATGTTACCCCTCTGAGCTTCATTTTCATCTTCGGCAATGTGACCATGCAAAAGCACTAAGTTTGCCTGCATACTAGCTGTAATCCGTAGCGTTTCAAGATTCTCTAAATGTACACTCTGATTCTGACGTGCCCAAAATACTTTTAAGTCTAATAAGTCATTTTTACAAAACTTCTGACTTAACCCATTCAGATAAGTATTGAACATTTGCTCTAGGAAGACACGTAGGTGTGGTAATATAAGCAAAATGAAGTAACACTGCTGTTGAACCTTTTTTTTTTTTGTAGTGCTCACCCTATAAATGTGATTGTTACTTTTGAGGAATTTTATGACCCATTAAAGGGAAAGGCCATGTTCACATTTAAACCTGATGATTGACAGAGGTTGATAAGGGAGGCTGGGACTCCAAAACCACAGAAAAGTCTCTGTGTCTCTAAGAACCATGGTAAGAAATACAATAACTGGTGTAATTATTTATTGTGTGTCAGACCTGGACCAAATGCTTTTCATAGATGAAAACAGTGTTACTAGGCGGATGCTATTATTTGCCCCAATCTACATATTAGAAAAGGATGTCACAGACATTAAGTGATTTTCCCAAGATCCATAGAACGAGCCAGTGATAGAATCCATATGCTGAGCCAGGCTGCGGTCTGACAATAAACCCATTCCCTTTCTGATACAGCCAAATGCTTGAGGTATTCCAGTGAAAGTGAAACATTTTCAACAAGTGACATCAAAGCAGTCTTTGCATATCCTACCTTTTAGGTCTTTACAGTGTTTTTCATTTCTTTTGATCCCATGGCTACGTGAGAATCACTTGGATGAACTTGTTAGAAATATAGATTCCTGGGTTCCATCCTACCTCTATTAAGTCAAAATTCTGAGATTGGACAAGGAAATGTGAATTTTTAGCAATCACTTTGGTTTATTGTAATATACACCAAAGTTGAGAACAAATTATAAAGGGAAAGGTTAGATTTCCATAGGTAAATAAGTTGAGCCAAGATTCCAGATGGAGAGAATATGGACAAAGGTGTGGTGTTGAAAGATAAGATATTCTGTGGTTCAGAGAGCAAGCAGTTTGCAGGCATGTGGAGTGTCTGTAAGTTAATGGTAAGATGCAGCTACAAGTCGTGAAAAATCACAGTTTACTTTTCATTGAGCCTTGAATACAGTTCGTAGGACATTGGACTTTACTGGACATTCAGATGGAGCCATTTGGATGTTTGTGGATGAATTGGCAAGAGCTTACTTAACCCCTTCCCCAACAATTTTTTTGTTAAAAACGTTTCTTTTTCAGACTAATTTTTTTATTTTGGTTCTATATAGTATTTTTGATGCTGGTTATGAAAACAGTTTGTAACTCGTCTTCCTATAAACCATATTTTTTACCATATTTTCTTAGTATACTCATCGATGACTGAAAAAGAACATTTTGTGAAAACGAGTATACACGTTTCTGCCGGGGAAGGGGTTAATTGAGGCCTGTGATGCCTGAATGTGTGAAATATCACTTGATATTGAGGACTCGGAAAGGAAGGGAGTAAAGTACATTGTGGGAAGAAGAAAACATAGCATAAAGACATTTTTGGGTGAGATGTTGGGAGAGGGATTAAAAAGATAAGAGTTTGGATATCTGGGTGCCTGGAATGAAGAAGCACCATGAAGCAGAAGAATTATGGTTCAAATGAAGATCAAGCCATTTACTGCTAAGGTGACCATGAAGATGCAAGAGCAATTTATCGATCTTACTAATCACAATACTTAAAGAAGTGGCATTTGAAAACATCTAGAGGCAAAGCACACATCTGTTCAGCACTGTTTTATTCCCAGAGAGCCAGACATGGCGCGCTTGCCCTTGAGGCTGCTGAGCCCGTTCTCACTGGTGGAGCTGAGCTCCGCTGCTATTCGCTGCTACCTGGGATTCACACAGAACATTCCACAGGAAACTCACATCTTTCTGAATCATGAGATCCCTCCTCTGAAAGCACCTCATCGTCAAGGACTTTCCTAAAACATGTGTTCAAGCCCAGCCTGAAAGCAGAGGATGTAAGGCAAGTGACCATCAAAACCCCATCGATAAAAATGTCAGAAACGCTGAGTTGCGAGGCTCCCGCTTTGGTGAGGACTCGGGGAGGTCTTTCTCATCACAACCAGTTTCCCCTTCACTGACTGTCCTTCGGCGCACTGGGTAGTTAGCTGATCTGGGCATGGGGTAAGGCCGCTTTTGATAAATCTAAAACCCCATCATTATCCCATTTTGGTATATTCTGAGATTTTTCCTAAACAGATGTCATGGAAAATTCATTGAGAAAGAACATAACTCGTTACGAGAGTAACCCACAGATTTTTATCTTTCTCTTTTGCTTTAAAAGTTCAAACAGGACTTACTAGAGATAGGCCTTCTTATAAGAGAAAGAACTGAAGGGTATTTCATGTGGCAAGGACTGGAGAGTATTAAGTGAATTGGGTTGGATGGAAATATGCCTTAAATGCCTTGTGATCCTGTTTGGCACTTCAAACGTGTTCCATTTCCTTAAGGTCTCAACCATTTTCATTTTGAATGATGCTGCTGTGCATATATTAAGAAGCTGCTACCATGAACAGAAAGGTCTCTTTGAGCTTATTTTTCCAAATAATGTACTGGTTTTCCCTTGAATTATTGCCGGACCTTCCTAATGCCCCTGATACCAAAGAGGATACATTTGCAAATAGCAGACTGTGTTCAGGGCTTGCCAAAGAGCAAAGAGATGATTCTTGACCATTCAACAATTAAATCCTTGACTTTGTTAATCAGTAAGTGTTATTCAAACTTATCACTAAAAGTGAGGAAGTATTTCTAACGTCCTGTATCCTGGAATATAGTATCCTGGAATATATAACCATCATTATGGAGTTAATTGACATTTGAGATACGTTATTGAGATACGCTTTCCCTCAGAATTAAGCACGGATGAACTTGCAACGTATCTGAGAATCAGCTAAATCATTTTTCTGTGGAATTATTTAAAGAGCTACCCTTACCACTCTTTGCCTTTCAGAAAGCTTAAAGCAAACAAACAAAAACTGATAATGTTAAAGGATGGTGAGGAATGCTCATATGCTGTGAATGAGGATGCAAAAAAAAAAATAGTCACTTCGGGAAATAGTTGGGCAGTTTCTTTTCATTCTTTCTTTTTTTAAAAATTCTCAACCGAGGATATGTTTGTTGATTTTAAAGTGAGGGGAAGAGAGAGAGAGGGAGAGAAAGAAAGAGAGAAAGAAACATCAATGTGAGAAAGAAAAACATTAATCAGTTGCCTCCTGTATGTATCCCAACTGGGGAATGAACCTGCAACCTTTCGAGTGTATGGGATGATGCTGAGAACATCCACCAGAGTGAAAAAATCTTCACCTTTGACTTGTTTATTTACCAGCTACTGAAAACTTCCAAATTCAGCTGAATTTCAACTAGTAATTAAAATTGATTTTAAATCATAAGAAGGAAGTATCAACTCCTTCCTCCTCACAATATCAATTTGGTAGCCTCAATCATTTCCAGTTTTGTTTTTCTGATTCCGAACGCCGAAGAGCTTACGTTCCCTGTGGGCTGAGATTCGGGAAATTAATTGGCATTTTCACTTAGCTATAAAATTTTAGGGAACAAATTCTAATTTGTTCATTTGTAAGTAACACATAGAAATGAAAAGGGCCAAGTGTCAGATCCTGGGGACACTAGGTAAGAACATTCTGTCTTTCAGGAGGGAACTATAAATATGCAACAGATATGGTAGCAATTATTTAACTGGGCACAATGGTCCGAGGGCACTGGAGTTAGGAGTTCTCCAGAGCTTTGAGACAGGGTCTGTAGTATGAGAAGCGATTTTCCCATCCTAGATAAATTACGTGTCCAGGAATTGCTGAGAACACCAGATGAGCTTATTAATTTCCTATGGCTGCTGTAACAAATCATCACAAATGCAGCTGCTTAAAACAACACACATTTATTATCTTAAAATTCTGGAGGACAAAAATCTGACAGGGTTCCCACTGGGCTAAAGTCATGGTGTTGGCAGGGCTGTGTTCTGTTCTGAGGGCTCTAGGGGGTCATCTGTATTCTTGGCTTTTCAGCTTCCAGAGGACACCCAACGTCCTTCCATCATCAAAGCCACAAAGGCTGGTTGAGTCTTTCTCACATCCCATCAGTCTTATGCTGACTCTTCTTCTCCTCCCATATTTAAGGACACTGGGATTATGGTGCACACACCTGGATAGCCCAGGAGAACCGGTTGACGAGCCACCTTAATTCCATCTCCTGTCCTAATTCTCCTTTGCCATGTAATGCAACGTGTTTACTGGTTCTGGGGATCAGGACCTGGGCATCACTGGGAGTACATTATTTTGCTCATCTAAGAATTGCCACTCTTGCCCTGCTGGCGTGACTCACTGGTTGAGCTTTGACCTATGAACCAGGAGGTCACAGTTCAATTCCCAGTCAGGGCACATGCCTGGGTGTGCAGGAGGCAGCCGAACGATGACTCTCTCTCATCAGTAATGTTTCTCTCTCTCTCTCTCTTCAGTAATGTTTCTGTCTCTCTCTCCCTTTCCATTCCTCTCTAACATCTGAAATAGATAAAAATATATTTTTAAAAAAGACTCGCCTCTTTGTGGCAGCCTATAGATTGGTTGAAATCCTAATCCTAACTAGAAACAAAGTTACAGATAATGCCTTGTGTTGACTGGCTTCATGGGGGTCTTTTGTTCGATCTAACACTGTGCAGGACATCAGAAGACACTTCCCATGTAGGTCACCCTTCAGAGTAGGGAACAAGCCCATGGACAGAGGGGCCCAAAGAGCCCGAAGCTGGTTATCCATTCTCTCACCTCTCCCCGGCAGCCCACCCTAAGTACCTTCACCACCAAAGCAAGATCTCCAGCCTCCAGATCCATTCTGTCCTCTTTCAAAGCCAATGGGAGTGGGTATGTTCACATCTGGAAACACCATTCCCTTGTGTTGACACTAATAAACTGGTCTTTCTAACACCTTTGCTGTAAGAATTTCAAGGACCTCCAAGTCTAGGACAAAACATGGGTTTCCAGGGTTTATGTGTTTCACCCTTTAATGGAATTTCCTAGTTTGGGGAATTTTGACCAGATTTTTAAAAGCCTTTATTTTTCTAAATACTGATTTAAAGCAACCAAAATGAGAACTATGAGCATCTCACTAGTTTACTTTGCTGTAAAGAATTCACAAAATGGTAAAAGTTTCATAATAAAATTCAAATTACTGAAGTTTAGTGTGGTAATGAAAGTTCTAGGATCTTCATCCATGAAAATATATCAATGAGTTCGATCTTCAAAGTTGATGGCAAATAAACATTTTTGTCTGTGAGGTAGCAATGCCTCTGGAGGAAGATGAAAGAATTTCTGTTTGCCAGTTATTCTTTTATATTAATTTACTCAACACATTGTACATACAAATTATGCCCCATACACTTGTCATTGTAAGTAAGATTTAAAGAGAGGCAGAGAAGTAGTAATTAAGATTTCGTGTGAGGAGCACTGCAGTTAGAAATATTCACAAAAATACTATGGGAATAGAGAAGAAAGTGGCCCTGGTTGGCTAAGGAAGCTAGGGAGATTTCATAAAGGAGACATTTAACAAGAAACTAAAAGATGAATTCATATCTGGTTATTTGGTAAAAGTAAGGAAAGGTTTTAAGTAAAAGGAACAGCATGTCAGAACATAAAATGCACAGAGTATTTGGTGGCTAATGGAGCACTTTTGCAGGGCTGGAGTGCTAGACAAGAAGAGTCCTGAGATAGGGCTGAACAGTGGGTTAGCATCCGATTCTGACAAAAGGCAGGTCTAAACAGCTGTGTGGAACATGTATTATAAGGCCAGATGTGTGGAAGACATGGCCCCAAAAGACCACTTAGGGCACATTTTCAAGGTGTCATAAAAAACTAATACTATTCCAGTAGGAATGGGAGAGGTGAAACTATTCAATAAAACATTGGCGATGGAATCAGCATTATTTAATGACTCGTTGGATGTGGTAATAAAGGGGAAAAGTAATTCTACAGATCTCTTGGGCATCTAGATTAACTCAGTAATAAAGTACCATTAAGCAAAATAAAAAAGAAGCACATACGAACGAGGAGGGTTTTTAGCTCAGCTGGGATATGGTGGATCTTATTTATCCATGTATTCAGTTGGCAGTTGGCTAAATGAATCCAGAGTTCAGAGCCAACACGTCCCCAGGTGCATGGGGCAGCTGTCACCACATGGAGAAAGAGTGAGACCTAATAAGAACTGTGAACTTTCAGAAAAAGTACTTTTGAAACAAGACCAGAAGGCTAAGGAGGGAAGCCTGGGGAACACATTACTTAAGAGAGAAGTCAACGAGACACGCCAAAAGTTGGTTCCGAAATTGAGGAAGACATTAAGAAATTTATTGAAGTTAAATTATGAAATAGAATGTTTCAAATATTTAGAATAGTACAGAAAATTGCATCAAACATCTCTGCACTTGCCACTGAGATTTAACAACTGACCTTCTAGAGGTCTTAGTTTTGGTTTTAAACATTTAGGTCTATAATATATTTTGAGTTATTTTTTTGCATATGATGTGAGGGAAGGTTTGGGTCGGTCTCTCTCTCTCTCTCTCTCTCTCTCTCTCTCCAGCTGGTTGTTCCTGCCATAATTTGTGAGGAATAATCTTTTCCTTCAAAAAATTACTTAGCTGTTTTGTAGGAAATCAATTGACTATATAGATCTATTTTATATTTTATTCTGTCCATGTATTTGTGCTTATGAGAATACCATATTGTCTGAATTATTTAGCTTTATAATAGACTTAAAATAAGGTAATTTAAATAGTTGAACTTCTTTTAAATATTTTTTTGCTATTCTAGATTCTTCTCATGCCCATATACATTTTAGAATCAATTTTCCAATTATTCATAAAAATCTACTAGAATTTATATTGAGTTAGCATGGCAACCTGCAAATCAATTGGGTGGAAAGTTTACATTTTAACAATATTGAAACTTTCTGTACATGGACATGGAATAATTCTCTATTCAGATTTAATTAGTAAAATGCCTTGAGCTTAGAGATTTCTTTACAGGGTTCGTAACTCCATTTTTAGTAGATATATGACTAGCTAGAGTAGTGGTTCTCAACCTCCCTAATGCTGTGACCTTTTAATACAGTTCCTCATGTTGTGGTGACCCCCAATTTCATTGTTACAAAGTGAGCAAAATTAAAGCATAGTGATTAATCACAAAAACAATATGTAATTATATTATATGTGTTTTCCGATGGTCTTAGGCGACCACTATGAAAGGGTCGTTCGACCCCCAAAGGGGTCACAACCCACAGGTTGAGATGTTGTGGTGACCCCCAATTTCATTGTTACAAAGTGAGCAAAATTAAAGCATAGTGATTAATTACAAAAACAATATGTAATTATATTATATGTGTTTTCCGATGGTCTTAGGCGACCCCTATGAAAGGGTCGTTCGACCCCCAAAGAGGTCCTGACTCACAGGTTGAGAACCGCTTAGCTAGAGGTTTGTTAATTTTATTACATTTTTCAGAGAACCGACTTTTGACTCTGTCAGTTTTCTCCTTTTTTTCTGTTTTATTGATGTTTCATCTTTGTATCATTATTTTCTTTCATATACTTATTCTTGCTTTTTTAGCTTTTGAAACTGGAAGCTAGACCATTGATTTTAAACACTTTAATGTTGACATTGGTTTTAAGCATTAAGAGCTTAAATGTTTTTAAACATTTAAATTACACATTTCCCTCTAAGCACTGCTTTGGCTGCATCTCTGTCTTTTCCATATTATGTTTTCTGTACTATTCAGTTTTAGATATTTTCTAATTGTTTTATTTGATCCATGGACTATTTAGAAGGGTTAAATAATTACCAAGTATTTTGATTTTTCTTAATATCTGCGTATTATTTTTGTTATTGCTATTGCTTTTATTTTGGTTTAAGTGTGGTTACAGAATATGCAACATGAGATTTCAAACCTTTCAAAGTTATTAAAACTTGTTTTATGATCCCACATAATGTTTGGTCCATGCGATCTACCTTATAGTTCATCTTGGTAAACATTTTATGTGTACTATAATGTCCAGTTGTTGGATGTGAAGGAAAATCATGAAGGATAATATTGACATATTAATTTGTCTCAATACCATATGAGTTTGCTGTGCAGCGATTGGCTTTTACAGTGATTTCTCCTCTTGGGGACACAAGGACCATAGAGGGAACAGAAAGTTTGCTTCAGAGATGTTTGATTTCCAGCAGGAGGTGCTATGTTTTTTTTCCTGCGGAGAAGCCCAGGCAGAGAGATGTCCATTCTCATGGCTGCATACACAGCTGGCGAACAGACTTCTCTCACCCACGCTTACAGAGGCTCCAAGCTGGGCCAGTCCCCGCCTGATGAGAGAATCTCAGTTCAAAATCTCCCTCCAGTCAAGCTCAGTACAACCTCTCCTGTTCTCCCATATGAATTTAAAGATCAGTCCCTGGTTTCTGTGGTCTAGCTCTGTTCTGGTAGTTTCTGCGGTTCCCAGGGCATCATGATGTAAGTATATTTCTTTAGCTTGAGTTGCCTCTTTATTTCTATAATCTGGAAATTTTCTTTTCTTTGAGTTGGATTCAGCTACATCATTAACCAAGCATTTCCATTGTTCTAAAAAGAGTGTCCTGTTAGAATCTCAGGTTCCTATTAGATTGTATTCCCTCGGAGTCATGGTGAGGGTGCGCTTTATTTACTTGTGTGCCCTCTGGTACTTAGCACAATGTTAGGAAACTCCATGAGTGTTTAATAAAAAGAGGCAGGATGAATTTAAAAATGAATGAAAGAAGGCCACTTAAAGTGGTAAAAGTTAAAGGAGAGGAGGCTTTAATATTAGGAATAGATGATCTCTTTCTCCCCCTCTCAAGTGGTCAGAAGAGGTAGATGGGGGCAGGAGATGGTGGAAAGTGTTACCTTCGAAAAGAAGAAAGTGCTCTGCTGGTTGCTGTCCACAGACACCCTGCCAACACCCTGGTGGTTGCTGGTTTGTAATTTTATGGGTTTCCAGAGGATCAAACGCTGTATTATTATGTTTGGCTACTAACTCGGGTCAGCAGTTCAAAAGCAGAAAGAAGGGAGTAGAGAGGGTAGGAGGGGAAGGAGGGAACGTGCGGAAGCTGGTGTGTTTAAGACAGTTTAACTTACCGAGTGTGAAGCAGTCTTGACTGAATCTCCACTAATTTCATTTTCAACAGAAGATAATTAGTGTTTCTTGAAAGCTCTGTTTTATAAGAATCAAAGATCTGGCAATTATGTAATTTTAACTGAAGTTTAAATTAATAGGTTGTTTGTTCCCTGTGTATCCTTTTACAAAGATTGGGAATGGAAGATTTTTGTATCAACAATGACAAAAAAAAAAATCAGTTATTAAACATGCTCCAACTCCCAAATCTCTCCTCTTCAAAATATATTTATTTATTTAAATACAATTGGTAGGAATATTGATGTTAAATATTATAATTATTGGCATTTAACAATAACAATCATTATGGAGCAATCAAAATGTAGAAACCATTTTAATATATTAAATGATGTAGATGTTTTCTCAGAGAATGAACTTGAAATTATGAACATAAGACACTCTGGACCTTGACTTGTCATTATTGAAATCTGCATCCCCGACACTTCCTTTACTTTTAACACAATTCCTGCCACATAACACATGGCCAATAAAAATGTGTTTGTTGTAATTACTCCATCAACAACAACCACTAATAGTTTCCACTATTACTGTTACCCAGGGCTGTTAAACTATTGAGAGAACTTCAACTTAGGTTTTCTGATTCAAAGACTAGTGCCATCTCAGCCTTAAATTCTGGTTCTTTTAGGGAAAAAAACAACAACAATAAAAAATCCAGTAGCACCATTATTCGCAGACACCCACCATGGTCATGTGGAAGGGGGTAAAGGCAGGGCACTGCCATCGTGAGTCTGTAAAGTCAGAGTCCTTGCCTCCTGCACAGCCACACTCACTGGAAGCTGGCTCCGGATCAGCAGATGGAGGGAGCTCTCTAGTGTCCCACAAATGGAGTGTGACAGTTCTGAAAATACAAAGCAATGAGCTACACAAACTAATTACAATTTGGCTTTTGGCTCTAGGGCTGGAGGTTCAAAATCTTTCTGTCTCCCTCTACTTTCCTCCTTCGCTTGTTCTCTCTCTCTCTCTCTCTCTCTCTCTCTCTCTCTCTCTCTCTCTCTCTTTCTCACACACACACACACACACACACACAGGCTTTAGACATGCATGTGTGGTTTTCCCTCTACTGGCCTCCTCTCTCTTAGACCCCTACAGCTATAGTAGATAATCCACTCATAGTCAGAAATTAGTGAATGTGCCGTATTTGAAATTCCAACAGGATCTTAATTCTCTTGCCCTATAGACTTTGTCTGATATTCGTGACAGGTTCAGTGGGTTAGGATATAGTAACAAGGTTTGTTTTTCACAATAAAATATTCTGCTCTCAGACATTATACCCAGACTTCATGCTGTTTCTAGGAAAACTCACCATTGTGTGTGGTAAAAAAGCTGAGCTCAAATCCTGTTTTTATTTTTGTTTTTTTCCACAAGAGATTTCTGCAAGTTTTAATCTCTCTGAACCTCAGCTTCCCTTTGTGTAAGAGAGACTCCTGTAGTAACTACTTTTGTTATTGCACTTCTTATTATTATTATTATTATTACTTGAAATCTGGGCTGAGAGACTCTGGGAAACACATAATAATCTATATGTCCCACTCAGGAAAAATATCTTTGACAAAAAACTTTAAGAGCAAGTTGTTAACTTGCTCAGAAAGAAAAGCCTGAGGCAGGGCTGGGAGGGGGCAGTTTATTTGGGAGGTTCTCTCAGATGTGATGGCTGGGGGACCAGAGATCCTTGTCTAATTGGCCTCCACTGGGTCTGGTTGCTCCGTGGCCTCTCCCGCAGATCCCTCTGAGGAACAGGCTTCCAGGAGATGCAGAATCACCCATCTGGAAGGGGGACGAGGAGGCCATTCACTCACAAGCTCCCATCCTCCAGTGGCCCAGTGTTGACCCCTGGGCAGGCTCCTCAGAGCTTCCCGGACGCTCAGGTGTGAGTGCCAGGAAGGTTCTTGTAGTCATTCCACCCCAGCGTGTCAGAGAGGCCTCGGGGCGGAAGGTGAGAGCTTCTCACTGCAGCTGAAGCAGGGGGCTGCCAGACTACACTGCTGGCAGCTGGCCGCTGGCTGCCCGAGCAATGGCCTCAGTAACAGATGGGTCAAGAAGGTGTGAGCCCAACAGGAATCTCCTACAAGCATTTCTCCAGCAATGGGCTAGTAGTTAGCCTTTAGTGCAGCGGTTCTCAACCTGTGGGTCGCGACCCCTTTGGCAGTCGAACGACCCTTTCACAGGGGTCACCTAAGACCATTCTGCAGATCAGATATTTACATTACGATTCATAACAGTAGCAACATTACAGTTATGAAGTAGCAACAAAAATAATTTTATGGTTGGGAGTCACCACAACATGAGGAACTGTATTAAAGGGTCGCGGCGTTAGGAAGGTTGAGAACCACTGGACTAGAGGGAGTAACCTTTGAACATCGTCAGGGGCATCTACTTATTTGATGACATTACTTGAAAAGAGCCTAATTGGCAAAACTAAAGGTGATATTTTTTTGTTTGTTTCATGTAGGGAGATAGAGGGCCATGCAAAAGATAAATTCAAGGAACTTTTTTAAAAATATATTTTTATTTAATACAGAGAGGAAGGGAAGGGGAGAGAGATAGAAACATCAATGATGAGAGAGAATCATTGATCATCTGCCTCCTGCTGCCCCACACTGGGGATTGAGCCTGCTAGCTGGGCATATGCCCTGACCAGGAACCGAACAGTGACTTCCTGGTTCATAGGTCAGTGCCCAACCACTGAACCACACTGGCTAGGCTCAAGGCACTTTTATAAAGATATGTTGAACTATTTTGAAACTGTAGATATAGGGATACTAGTGTTTTGTGGGTAGGGACATTTTTTAAGGGATCCAATAGCATTTGGTTCACCAACAGTGTTTTTGTCATCTTACAAATGAAAGATTTGTTCATTTCCTTGGAGGATAGGAAACTGAGGCCAGTGGGTCACTTCCCCTCTTATATCTAATGCAGAGGTTTTCAGTCTTGGCACTGTCCACATTTTGGGAAGATACTCATTCTCTATTTGGGCGGGTGGGGGGGGCAGTAGCTGGCTGCCTTGTGCCCTGCGTGATGTTTAGCAGTCTGTCTAGCCTCGATCCACTAGATTGTAGTAACAGTCCCCTAGATTGTGACAATAGGAAATGTCACCACACATTTCCAGTATGTCCAGGGGATGGACAGCTGCCTCAGTTGAGAACCATGATCTGATAGAGCTGGGATGGCCCTCCTGCCTCCTCTTCCTCTCTGTCATCTCCCCTCCAACCTTGACCCTGTGACCGTTCCACTGGCCCCTGCACAAGCTATACCTGTGACTCCCACCCCATCCTAGTGACCTGTACCAACCCAGACTTTTCTCTGGAGCTCTGTTTACCAGTTGTGCTATTAAAAGCAACTTGATAGGGCCAACACAACTGGATGCAATTAAGAGCAGTTAAATAAAAGATCCTCTGAGAAAAGTATAAAGGGAATACTCAAATAGTTTGCCACAATGAGGTATGTTTAAAAATATTTTTTATGTGTGTGTGTTTTTCCACGTTAAAATGCTCCTCATTTAAACAGGAATAAAGAGTCCTGCAGAATGTTTTCCTCTGGTAAGGACACACCACACCAGCAATTAGTGAAGATCACATAACTCTGTCCAGGAACAAGTTTTGCCCTTTCAAAGGCTAACATCTTCTTACGATAAATCAGAAGCTGCCATTTTGAACACACAGCTTCTCCCTGACAGACATGTTATCTCCCTGGGCAAAGGCTATTGTGAGAGAGAAGCTGCACGGGGAGAAGTTGGCATGACTGTCCATTGATGCTTAGCAGCCTTGGAAAGAGTCCGGATTCTTAGAAAATCAAGTTGCCTGGACACTACTGAGACGTGCCAGCCTCTTCCTCCACACATGTAGCAGTGCTCTGGGGCAGCCTGTTGCAAGATCTGACACCTCCTTTGTAATTCTGCATGCAGCACTGTGCGTCCCTCGCCCCTTTCTCCAGTATTCTAAAACTGTCTACCTCGAGGTGCAGTATGAAATCAGATTTGCTGCAGATGAGGAAATACCCTGGCGAGGGTGCATAGCCACTCCCATGGCAGATAACTCAGGAGAGCCCAAGGCCTCAGTCACCGTCTACATGGAGCCTCAAAGTCTCTTTATAAATTTATAAGGTGTACTTTATAAGATGTAACGTTAAAAAAAAGATGATTTTTTTCACACAATAGAATATCATTAAAAGAAGGGAGAACACCTCTTATAATTTTTGGTAACTGTACCTCTACCTGCTTAGAAATGGAAAATATGATGAAAGACACAACCCTAAAAGGGGCACGTTAAGGACTGTTGGCTGAAGGCAACGAAACATGCCAACCAGGCTGGACGTCCTTGAGTGTTTTTAAGTCTGTTCAATTGTGGGTCAAGTGCATGCTAAGGACCCTGCTCTCAGAAAGCTGGTTATTACTGCCAAGAGTTATACTTCTTGTCTGCCTCGCTGCTATCTTTCTCGGGAACATTTATGGCAGACATTATTTTCTGAGAGCTTTCAAAATATTCAGGCTTATAGTGCAGCATATAAAGTTCTATTACTGTGATATGTAGTTTCTACAGGACAAATTTGCCACCCTTGTGGCCATACCCTGAAGGGATATCCAAAAGATGTGTTCGAAATTAAGATCCTTTTTTTTAAAAAAGAAACTTTAAGGTGACCTAATTGTTTTAGGACATGAATGAACCAGATTGAATTCATCCAGATTGCTCCCCAAATCTTCACTCTAAACCAGCGGTTCTCAACCTGTGGGTTGCGACCCCTTCTGGGGTCGAATGACCCTTTCACAGGGGTTGCCTAAGACCATTGGAAAACACATATATAATTACATGTTGTTTTTGTGATGAATCACTATGCTTTAATTATGTTCAATTTGTAACAATGAAAATACATCCTGCATATCAGATATTTACATTACGATTCATAACAGTAGAAAAATTACAGTGATGAAGTAGCAACGAAAATAATTTTATGGTTGGGGTTCACCACAACATGAGGAACTGTGTTAAAGGGTCGCAGCATTAGGAAGGTTGAGAATCACTGCTCTAAACAATAATTTTTTAAAGCCTCAGAAGCCATCCAACCCAAATTCTTAATTCTACATACAAGCTAACCACCTAGCTCAAGGTCAAAGAGCAAACCTAAACGGGGACCACATTCCCTTTCATTCCCCGGGCTCCTGTCAACATTCACGTGCGATGTGAGACGGTAGTAAGTGGGAGACTAAGAGCTCGTGCATTTCTATGGCCCAGGCATGCCATTTCCCAGACATCAGTCTTTCTGTAGAATTTCTCAACATGAAATCAGCTGCCCTTAGCTTCATACAAGTCCCCTCCATCCCCTAAATCAGGGGAATTGAAATAAAGTTTCCACAACTCAATACTGTAAGTATTGTAGTAAGTGAAGACAAAAGTTGCACTATGTAATCAAGATGATGCCAAGCCTGCTGGCATGAATACTTGCAGGTGGTTCCCTAGATGCCACTGCAAGAATTCTAGAATGGGATCGGAGCCTAGAGAAGAATCTTTTCTGGAGACACATTCTCTGGTAGGTGTTATTAAGCAGACAAATTATCAGAAAGCTGCCCCAGAAGGAACCAGCTGTCAGGAATGAGGAGTCGAGCACATTGCACAAGAGGGTATTTATTCTCTACGGTAACCGCGAGCGCAACAGCAATCTCAAACCAGCCTCTGGCTCATGTTTCTGGGAAAATCTCAATTAAATTGTAAACAATATTAAAACCCGATGGACAACACGGATGTGAGGAAATTAATGCAAAGCTTTGGTAAAGTCAGGATAGATCACATTTGTCTTATGTCCTTTGACAACCGGGCCTTCCAGTCAGTCACAGAATATTAGAATCAGGCAGTTAGAGAAATCGGAGCTGGCAGAAACCCGGAGGGTGGATGCTTGGAACTTACTCAGTGCACGGGCACGGGGGAATGCCGTGTCTGCTAATGGAGCTGTTGCGGACTGGGGTTTGGGAATCACTGGACCCAGTCGGGGAACAAGGCAACTTTATAAAAGAGAATTAATTACGCCATGATTCATAGTCACTGGCTGTGCTATAAATACTTTTATGGAAGTGTTTTTCTTTTCCTTTTTCCTTCCCTTTTTTCCAAGTAGGCTGCGTGGATGAGCATGGCTTCCAGGACTCACATAACCGCAGCTCAAATTATAGAACGTTAGGGCTGGAGGATCCTCACTGTGTGCCCAAGACCCTTCACCGGCATTCCGCAGGTGAGGACATTGGAGCCCAGGGAGATTCAGGAACTTTCTGGAGGTCACAGAGTTAGTGCCTGGCAGGCCTCGGGCTGGATCCCTGGTCTCCTGAATCCCAGAGCAGAATGCATTCCGCCACACCTTGTCATTTTCCAGGGCCTGCGAGGCAAGTGCCCTGGACAGGGCACTATTTTCTGCTGTTAGCCCTCAGCCCCAGAGCCCTGCAGAGTCAGGGCACCTGAAGAATTTCTCTTCCCAGAGTTCAGTGGTATAGTGGTGTTTCTGAACATTACTTTAATGAGAAGGTATTTTTAGCTCATCTTCCATGAGCATTCCTTCCAACTCACTGTCAGAGTGATGGGTTCAAGCTTAGAGGCCAGAATAGCTTCGGTGTATTTTTTTTTGTTTTGGTTTTTTAATTTAAGAAATTCCATTCAGTAATCCTTTAGGGAAGGCCTTCCATGCAAAAAGCATTGCAGTAAGTGCTTTGTGGATGCAGATCTGAGTAAAGGGAATCCCTCTTTCTAAATAGTTTGCAGGCGATTGTGGAATGAAGCAGGCAAGGTGGGCTGCATCAGGAAAGCTGGTGTAAGAGACATGTTGGAAGCTGGGAAAAGAAGGTGCAAGAAAAAGACCTTATTAGGAACCATTTAGGTTCCAGGTGTACTTAGGGGACAGTGAAAAAGTTACTTAACTGTGCCATGGCTCATGTCTTTAAAAAGTGAGTAACTAGTACCTACTTTCTGGGGGTGTTGTGAGGATTAAATTTGGTGCCCCATGAAAAGTATTTTCACAGGTCACCTGGTCAAAATGCAATGAATGGTTATTATTACTGTTATCACTGGCACACATCTAGGATTAAACGTTGACTAAAAGATGTCTGAGGGAAGGACTGGGGAGCAGAGGAGACAGGAAAAAATAACAGGCGTCTGAATAATGTATAAACTAGTGAATAATGAAGTATCGGATAATTTTGTTAATGGTGACAAATGCACTCACTGATGGAAAATGTTGATCATGGGTTTGGATGGCTGTGTGGTATGTGGAAGCCATCAGTACCACCTTCACAATTTTTCCATTTTCTTTTCTTAAGACATATTTTTATTGATTTCAGAGAGGAAGAGAGAGGGAGAGATAGAAACATCAATGATGAGAGATAATCATTGATCAGCTGCCTCCTGCACACCCCCTACTGGGGATAGAGCAGGGCATGTGCCCTGACCAGGAATCGAACCTTGACTTCCTTGTTCATAGCCAGTGGTCGGCAAACTGCGGCTCGTGAGCCACATGCGGCTCTTTGGCCCCTTGAGTGTGGCTCTTCCACAAAATACCACGTGTGGGCGCGCATGTACAGAGCAATTGAAACTTCGTGGCCCGTGCACAGAAGTCAGTATTTTGTGGAAGAGCCATACTCAAGGGGCCAAAGAGCCGCATGTGGCTCATGAGCCGCAGTTTGCCGACCACTGGCTAGGCTCAACCACTGAGCCACACCAGGTGAAGAGGCTCTGTGGTCTGCAACCCAGGGAGCTCACGCATACATACTCATCAGAAGGGTGTCCAAGGCTTAGTATTTCTCCAGTGTTTTCTCAAGTGTACAGAGAAACAACTGAAGTATCCTTGTTCTTGGTCCAAGGTAGCTGGTCTTAATGGAATCTCCACCAGCTATGAAAATTCTATGCCTAATTTCCCAAAGCCCACTCTCCCTTAGTAAAAGAAACTGTTTCTTATAAATCTTACTGTCCGTCAGAATGTTCTCAGCTCCTAAACTATTTGCAGCTAGCTTTTAGCTTGTTTGGAGTGGCATGAGAATTGAGAGGTTCCTTAAATCTGGTGTGGGAAATGGAAGGAATTCAATTTTTGGTGGTCCAAAAAAAAAAAAATTGGGGAAATCGTGGTTTTTTTTTCATATCATTGAGAAAAACACAGGCCTTGTTCTTTGGCCTTTAGTTTTATAAAGAAGCTTGTTAAGGATCAAAACAGCATCTGAGCCACAAATTCCCTTAGCATCATGTTTTATTTTATTCTCATCATTTGGAAATGGAAGGAATTGGTTTTAAGAGATGTATCCCTGGATAAAAGTGGGTTTTTTTTGTCTGTGCCCTGTTCATCCTCTAGGGCTGCCTTGAACAGAGAGTTGTACTGATTCTAGCTTTTTGCATATTTCTCAACCAGTAAAACCCTACCAAGCAAACACTCTTTATTCATTCTTCACTGCTGGACTTGTCTTTGCTATCACATGTTGACAACTTGGGCACATCTTGGCCTACAACCAACTAAGGGATATGTTGGTATGGAAGGATGAAAGGAAGTATCCTCGCTTGCATGGTTAACTTGGGGACAGTATTCCGTTTATCTAATTCTAAGCAGATGTGGAGAGCACTTTGCTCTTCTCAATATACTTCCACCTGCATTATCTAATTTAGTTCTTGTGCTGCCTTATCAAGTCGGTGGCTTGATGTCCTTATTCTCATTCATTCCCCAGATATAAGTGTGCTATGCAAGGTTAGGTATCAAGGGTACAGTATTGAAGAAGTCATGTTCTCTGCCTTCAAGGAGGCTCCAGGCCAGTGAGGAATAGAGAAAATCAGTGAGCAATTGTGTTACAGGGAAATGACTGCTGCATGGGAAGGCAGAAGGGAGATAATAATGTTTTGAGATTGTAGTAGACACTGTTGATGTAAACTACTTGGCCTTTACCATATCAGTGCATGCTGGTCTTCCTGCCAGCTGCCAGCACCTACATGGCTTTGCTCCACGGGGGCTTCCTCTGGTCACCCAGGCTAGTCATCCCTGGGCACTGACTGGTAGGCATAGTGTACAAACACCACAGTTCCTCTTGCTCCTCTGATGAGCGACTCTAGGTGCCTGCTCCATATTTTTTCTATACTTTTTCTATTGAATGGTAAAACAAAAATTGGACTTTTTGTTTCAAAGGGAACTTAAATTAATTAGAGGAATTAATGGGTGAAAAAATAACTTTTTTTCTTAACCCATAGTTATGGGCCAATCCAATTCAATACTCTTAGCATCTGTCTTTTTTTTTTTTTTTAGGGATCTATAGTTGTTTATGTAGCTGCAATGGATTGGGAAGGAACAAGTTGTTTCAAACACTTCTTACCTCCTAGTTTCCCACCCTTGATCCAGAACAATATTGTCTTCTAGTTTGGGCTTTCTCCCCTGAGCTGAACATGCTATGTATCTGGTGGAAGGAAGGTGCAGTAATTTATCTAGGATCATGGCTTGACTGCTGCTTGGTCCCCCACCTTCTGTAGCTGTTCAGAAGGCAGAAGGCAAGAGGTTGATTTGCGTCCCAAGTTATCATCTGAATGAGCAGGATGTATCTTAATCAGTCAACTACCACCATATTTTGAATTTAATTTAAAAAGGTCTGCCGCGTGCGTCTATAGATGCTTATGGCATACAAATGGTTAAAGTGGTTCAAATCGAAATTTGTAGGATTATTTTCTTCAGAAACAGAGCCTGCCCATACTTCTCTAGCTCCCTTAGTGTTTGTTGCAGCAGTATCAGTGATTCCTAATACTTCATTTACTCCTAAACCAAAATAATAGAAGTAAGTTCTCATTCCTATGAGCCCAACTGAGATGTTCTGGCCATTGGCTTTTGGTATAAGTTTGTGACTTTTGCTTTATTATGATGGGGACCATGTGCTCACTTTTCATGTTCGTCTAAATTAGAAAACTTTAATGAATGCTTTATACACCTCCATCCCAACAAATACTTATCTTCCTTAACTTTCTAACGTCCTTTACATTTATCTCTACCCTGAGGCTTCTAGCCATTATGAAATCCATTAGCTATAATTGCAAAACTCCATTAAGATTCAATACTCAGCAATTAATATTCATCATCTGCAATCTTCCGAATAAATGTCTGTTTTTTTCAGTCCTTTAGCTGCAACATCTAAAATTGAAGTTCCATAATTGGATAAGGGCCTCAGCAGCCTTAACTGCTTTCTTTCAGCTGAGAACTGTGTGACTTCAAATGTCTCAGGCTCTCTCAGGGAACTTATATGAATGCTCCTATTGATTTTTTGTGAGACTAGAAAAGGGAAAAAATTGGGATTACAGAATTCAGGGCTATTTTTAGAAAGGTATGTAACAATCAAAAGACGTATTTAGAGATTTTTTTTTGAAAAGGCAAGCTATCATGTCAATGCAGTCTGTAGTCAATAACTGAGACATGCAAGTTAAAATGATGATCATTGTCAAATAAAATTGCCATCATCATCTGAAAAAGCTAATGTTGTACTACTTCTAGTCAGAGTTCTTGGTTGAAATAGAAACTAAAACCAATTAAATCTTCTCATACAAAAATTTATAAAATTTTATTACACATGTTTCTGCTGTTCGTTAGCACCATTTATTTGAGTGTCCAAAGCGAGATGTGGTCATATGTGTAAAATGGCTAGAGATGGTGGTAGAGTCATATGTGGTTTAAGCTCATGTGAGCCTAGAAAGGTCAAAGGGTAAAAACAATTTCTTTCCCTCCCACAGTTGGGATGATGGCCAAGTTAAACCTCTTACCAACACACCCTGCGCTACATCATTCTTTTTCCCTATCTGTCTTGCCCTTCTTCTAACTGGGCCTTCACTAATTATTACCACCCATGTATCCTTTATCCCTATCTAGATGGCAGACTCTAGTAGTCCAGACTACAGTATGTAGAGCACCCTTAGAAGTAGGAGACCATGCCTTTGTTTGTCCAGTTATACCTAACATAGTGCTTTATATGCAGTAGACTCTCAAAAATGATTTATAACACTATAATTAAAAACCACAGCATGGAGCGCCTTGCATATTAAAAAAAAACCCTCAAAATGTGTGTTGAATGATTGGACATAATTCTCAGTATAAATAAATATTTAGAAGCTATGTAAGTTTCCAAATGTGGAGTCCTCAGGATCTTCTAAGCAGAGTTCCACCCAGAACTCATTCAGGAGCCTTAGGAAATTTATTTATATGTTATGTTGCTAATATAACACAAAAAAAGGGGGAAGAGAACAGTTTTTCCCCCAAAAAACCTAACTTGCCCCCTAGAGGTTAGTGTTCTGATTTTATTTTAATGACATTGTGTCTTAGGAGTTTGGGTTATCCAGGACTAAAAATTGAGGTCATTATGGCTTCTCCTGGTATTTTATACTCCTTGAAATGAGCCCTCTCTCCATCGTGGAGAAGTAATAGACTGAAAATAGATACCCTCACAGAGATCCTAATAGGTGAGCTCTTTCAAAGGGGAAATTGCTCTTGCTCAGAGAAATGTTCTCACCATTTTACTTTTTTTTATTGTTCTTTCACACCTTATTTGACATAGGAGGACGTTGTCTTTAATTACCGTAATGAAATGTGTAGCTCATAGGAAGTGACTCAAAGGAAAAAGGTGTCGACTCCTTTGAGCTGATAACATAGAAGCTGGTGACCACACAGGAAGGCCCTCAACATGGAAATACAATGTTAATTTTGTGCCAGGATTCCCTGGCCAATTAAAAGGCATTGTATTATGTTGCATGACTTCATGACATCACTTTAATATGCATTACATATATGGACTTCACTTGCATGTCATTCTTTAATCTTGATGAAGTCCATACTCTTCTTAGCTTTGAGTCTTAAATGAAGAAGTGGGTACTTGTTCATTCATTCAACAAGTATAAGTTGAGAATCTTATGTACATAGCATTGTTTGAGGATCTAAGATACAGACTTGAACAAAATAGTGTTCTTTTTCATTCCTGGGTTATTAGGGTAATGTTGAGAAGATGGGGGTGAAGACAGATAATAAATAAATGAACAAACAAATAAATAATATAAAATATTACAATCTATAGTTTATAAAAGGCTAATATGCTAAGTGTACCTGCAACTATCTGACCAGTCTCTATGATGTGCACTGACCACCAGAGGACAGACACTCAATGCAGGAGCTGCCTTGACTCGCACTGGCCATTTACAAAGAAACAGCACCACAGACCTGGCGCCAATAAAGCAACACTCAGCTTCCCCCAAGTGGGACAAGCTCCACCCTGGAACAGTCCACCAAATCACAGCCAATGCTGCCGAGACCCCATGGTGCAAAATGCAGCCACAACCCAGCCCAGAAATGGTCCCTGTGGGTGCCGGGTAATGATGCCACATAGCAATGCCCAGCTTCCTCTTCCTAGCAGCTAGCCTCCTTGCAGTTTCTTCAGCCCAGGAACATGACTTGCTTTCTATCCAGGTACACAATTTTACACTTTAACCAAATGTCTGTGAAGCGTTTTCCTGTGCCTCATCTCATTTGATCCTCACAGAAGTCCTGGAGTAGGTAGATAGGAAACTTGGTAGAATCCTATTTTCTTTCCATTAGCTGGAAAACGGAGATTTAGAAAGTTTAGAAACTTGACCTGACTGATAAGAGGTAAGAAATGGTGGATCTTGAAAATGACTTCAGGCTTTCTCAGGGTGCAGAATATAGTCAAACACTGCTACAGCTAAATATTTAACCTTTTGTTCTCCCTGCGTGATCTATAATAATAATCTGCTTCGTGTTGGTAATTTACTGCTGTGTTGCTGACAGTTACCTGAAAGAGAAGTTGGGGTGCTTCAATGGACTGGAAAAAGTTTGAGCTACATCAGAAAGCAGATCTAATTAAGCAAGTTTATTCTATATATATAAAAGGCTAAGTTGACTCATGCATGCGCGATACATATAAAACTCTTGCTGGTGCCAACCACACGCGTGCGTTTTGATCTGCCATTGTCGATCATGAATTTGGTTGTCACTTCTATTATAGAGAAAGGGAGAATAGAGATATTAGAATTTGGTTAACATTTCTATCATAGAGAAAGGGCGAATAGTGATATTAAAATATTTCTTCTAATTAATTTCCTTTTAATGTGCATGAATCCATGCACCGAGCCCCTGTGTGTGTGTGTGTGTGTGTGTGTGTGTGTGTGTGTGTAAAGTTCTTATAAATGCACTGAAAAAACCTGAAAGAGGGAGAGGAGGAAAACATTGCCAGTAAGGTCAGGAAATTCTGTTTTAAAAGGGTGACCAAGGAGGTGCCTCTGAGGAGATAACTATATGATCAGAGGTCAGGTTTAGGTTTAATGAGACAGAGGTCATGTGGGTAAGTGAAAGTAGAGTTTTCTAGACAGAGACATCTTTGAACTTGCTGTCCTAAGCAACACCCTCTTCCAAGGGAAGGCAAGAGGCTCAGGCAGTGAGGGTGAGTGGTAGTGGACCAGACCATGAATATATACACACACACACACACACACACATACATACACACACACACACACACACACACTCTCTCTCTCTTGGTCTTTGAGACACCAACCTCCATGTCATAGCAACAACCTCTTCTGTCTCCTTTCCTTTCCTTTACTTGAGTTTTTATTCTGCACCAGGTTCTTATATAGAAAGGAAAAGCACCCAACGTTTATTGAGAATGTGACAGCTACTGCACAAAGAATATTCCCATTTGATCTTTACCACCACCTTCTGGGATAGAACCCAGGTTAATTAATTAGTCACACAGTAAATGGGAGAGCTGGGATTCCAGGTTAGGGCTGTTTGACCAAAAATTCTGTGTCCATCCTACTTTGCCACACTGCCAGCTAGATGCTCCATGGTTCAAGGACCCTCCATCCTCTTCCCTGAAAATTGTTTGAGTGTCTTTACCTTACATCTCAAGCTGTATGAGAGGTTGAAGTCAATCTCAAGTGATAAAGCCAACAGGACTATGTTCCAGTTGTTTCCAGTCCTGTTCTTCGATCCTCATGTTCTTCATTTACTGCCACAGGGGGATCTAAAGTAATTGACTAAAGCCCTGGCCGATGTGGCTCACGGGGCTGGAGCATCATCCTGTACACCAAAAGGTTGCAGGCTCAGTTCCTAGTTAGGAACTTACCAAGATTCCGGGTTCATTCCCTAGTTGGGGCATTTATAGGAGACAACAGATCAATGTTTCTCTTTCACATCAATTGATCAATTGTTTTCTCTCTCTCTCTCTCTCTCTCTCTCTCTCTCTCTCTCTCTCTCTCTCTCTCTCTCTTCCTTTTCCTTCCTTTCTCTAAAATCAATAAACATCCTTGGGTAAAAATTAAATAAATAAATATAGAAATAAATAAAGTAACTGGCTGGAACTGGACCTTCTGGGTTGGTCGATAGGGCTTGTGACTACCCAGGTTGATGATGAAAAGAGCAGCTCTAAAGTCCAGACCAGTTTCAGTCACCCCTTTATTATGGTTTTAAAATCTTTTCCTCTCTAATATCAATTATGTGTCCATTCTTAACATCAGCCTAATGAAATAATTAGGGAGCCTTGTCCAGTGCAGAAGAAAAGTCTTGATTTGATATGAACTCAGGCCAAGTTGACATTTTTGAAAAGTATTTGCTTTTAGAATTAGAATTAATCATGACTTCTTTCCTCTCAATGCAATTACATATTGACCTTCTGTGCATGGGTATTAGATGCATATTAGTAGTTGACTAGATTAATCAGAGCTTTAGGAAATCTAATTTAGCAGAATATTGGGCATGCAGTAATCATTGAATAATTTAAACAATTAGTGTATATCATTGTCTGACAGTGGGCCAATGTAATCCTATGAACTTTTATAATTATATTTTACTGTGTATACCAGTTATTAATTGCTTTGCATCAACAATGGCTTTGGGTAGAGGGGATATGATTCTTGGAAGATAGAAACATTGCTGTTTGTCAGTTGCTTGTCCTCTGTCCTCCGCGTATTCGCTCCTCACTGCACATTGACCATTATCAAGCTCTGTGTCCCATATATGTGTGTAGACATGGGCTGGGGCTTGAAAGGGAGCTGTGATGCGTAAGACATTTGCCAAACATCTGTCTAATGGACGGTTCTCTCACGACATGAAGGAAATTGAATTATAGCCCAGCCACTGAATATGTAGAGATTTTATGTCTTCTCTTAAACATTTCAAATTTGGGATGTATTTGTTCTCTACCCTCCCCAATGATTTGCTTTTTAATATTAAAGTGCCCTTCCAAACTAAAACTAACATCTATCAGTCAAACAGTCAGTAAATATGTGTGGATTGCTGACAATTTACAAGACACTGCTCTACCTCGGAGACACGACTGTGAGCAGATTTGACACGTATGCTTCCTCTTCCTTTTCTTTGACGTCGTGGTCATTGTGTGGAACTAAGATCGTTCACATGGCGGGGGGAGCCACTTTGAAGTCTGCACAAAAACAACACATGACCCCAAAGATTAAAAAACAATAATTTCCTCCCATGACAAAGAGAAGAGTTCCCATGTCTCTCTTATTCTACTTTGTGAAGAGGAAATGGGAGATTGAGTAAATCTTAAGGTTTTATTTTTTTAAATATGGATATTAAACCAGAAAAACAAACAAGAAGTGAACAAAAGCCACAACAGCCACAAAAAAATACGGAGTCTTCTGGCTCAATCCAATGCAATGACCTAGAGCAGTGGTCGGCAAACCGCAGCTCGTGAGCCACATGCGGCTCTTTGGCCCCTTGAGTGTGGCTCTTCCACAAAATACCACATGCGTGCGCATGAAACTTTGTGGCCCATGTGCAGCAGTTGGTATTTTGTGGAAGAGCCACACTCAACGGACCAAAGAGCCGCATGTGGCTCGCGAGCCGCAGTTTGCCGACCACTGACCTAGAGGGTGGGTCACGATGGGATACTCTGTGGACTGTCTGCCTATTAAAGAAGAAGCGCAAAGAAAAAGTGGCCGTCCTCTGGCTTCCTTTTAACAATCGTGAGCATACACAAACAGAGAGTTGGCTGCTCTAGCTGGTTTGTCACAGTGGTTAGAGCGTCAGACTGTGAACTGAAGGGTCCTGGGTTCGATTCCTGTCAAGGCCACATACCTTGGTGGCAGGATTAATCCCCAGCCCTGGTTGGGGCCCGTGCAGGAGGCAACCAATTGATGTCACTCTCACATTGTTACTCTCTCTCTCTGTCTCTCCTCCTTCCTTCCACTCTCTCTAAAAATCAGTGGGAAAATATCCTCAAGTGAGGATTAGCAACAACAAAAATTTTAAAAATAATTAAAAAAGAGAATTGGAAAAGAGAATAATAATCACCCATTTGATTCATGTGAACAATAATTGTTTTATTTTCACAAAGACAAAACAAAAGTCATTCCCCTATACAATTTGGGATTGTTACTAAATTATCAGACAATCTATTCTACTGTATTTTTCTATTGGTGAATGTTTTACCTATTGTCCCCAATAATAGTGTGTGGCCATGTTCCAGAGGAAATGAAAATGATTTGGGGATTATGCATGTTTTGTATTAGCCGTATTCTAAAAAGATACTTTTCCCCAAACAAGGTTAGTCGTCATGTTTCTATTTTTAATTTGTGCTTAACCCTCCATTTCAGTTCTCACCATTCATGGGCTCTGTGCGTACTTACCTCACTTCACACAGGTCTGTTTTATGGGAAACTCCACCATCTGTTCCCAGTGCCATAATAACCTGCCATGAGGTGCAGGTTTACAGCAGTGTTGACAAATTTGGGGGCGGGGGAGGAATGGCAAAGAGAGTAAAGAAAAAGAACTATGCCAGTTGATGGTCAAGTTCATTAATGGAAAACTTTCAGGCTAGCAAAGCATTTTGATGGCACATTGTGCAATGAAGCTTGAATTTCCTAAAGATGCATTTATTACTACATCTACTATGAATATTATTAAGTCCTTTTCCACGTGCAGTGATTGGTCTTTGAGAGTTTTTCATTGTTATCTGATGCATAAGTGCGATCACTTTGAAGAAAGAAGCATTAAGACCGTTTTCTATTCAAAGGAAAGCAATAGAAACATTTCACCAACAAAATATATGAATGGGTACCACACCCCTGAAAAGATGCTCAATATCATTAGTCATTAGGAAAATGCAAATTTAAGTAACAGCAAGTTACTATTTCATACCCTCAAGGATGGTGATAATAAAAAAAATTAGGCAATAATAATTGTTCAAGATGTAGAGAAATGGGAACTCTTATACATTGCTGGTGGGAATGTAAAATGATTCAGTGCTATGGAAAAAAGTTTAATAGTGTCTTAAATTTGCCGTACAACCCAAAAATGCTATTCCTAGGTATCTACTCAAGAGAAATGAAAGTATGGCCACACAAAACATGCATGTTCATAGCAGCATTATGCATAATAGGCAAAATCTGGAAATGGCTCAGATGTTCCTTAACTAGTAAAGGGATAAAAAATTGTGTCTTCCATACAGTGGAATACTTGTCAACAATAAGATAAAGTACTGACACATGCTTCACCACAGATGAACCTTGAAAACGTTATCCTAAGTGAAATAAGCCAGACACAAAAAAACAAATAGAGTCTGATTCCACTTACATGAAATGTCAGAAAATACAAGTATAGAGAAACAGAGAAAAGATCAGTGGTTACCTGCGGCTGTGGCAGGTACAGGAATTACCAGGATCAGGGCGTGAGTGACCTTGTCAGGGTGATACAAATGTTCTAAATTCGGACGGTAGTGGAGATGCACTACTGGGTCCATATACTAAGCATCACTGACTCGCACTCTTGGAGCCGGTCTGAGCCCTGCAGGGTTCTCTGCAGGTGTTCCATAC
>NW_006284343.1:579013-579722 GCF_000327345.1 Myotis davidii
CACCTCCCCCCCCCCCCCCCCAGGAAACCTTTATGACCAATAAAACAGGAAATAGGTCATTCCTGTAGCTCAAGGTTTTATATTTCCTGCCCCACAGGGTAACATAAAATCCACCTTAACCTTCAATTTTACACATTTCAGGTGTTCAAAACAGGGTCCAGTATGGTGCAGGGGACTCGAAAAGCAGAGCATCTGACCTCAGCATCCCAGAATCAGGTGTGGGCAGAAAGAAGCAAGGCCCCTGGCAATGAACACAGACCCAAGGCCAGATGAATAATAAAGGTGGCAGACAAGTGGGGGGATGTGTCACAGGAGAGGCCGACCAGTGCGTTTCAGTGTGTATCCTTCACACGTAGTGGGAGATGCATGTGTGAACATTGACATAAAATCTGGGAAGTTAAAACCATTTTTCCTTTTCATTCTGTAATGATCGCAGCTGAATTTCTCTATGCTGCATCGGTATGAAAGCAGCAGCCTCATTTTCTTTCATTGCGGTGCATTGGTTGGGTGTCGGTTGCGCAGGACACTCTGCTAGATGGAGGGACGCACCCTGGAAAGAGATATCCGTGTTTTCCATGATCTGCCATTGAGTGGAAAGACACAGCCTTGCAGAGACAAAGACAGACACTTGCCATGAAACGGGACAGCAGATGCTAACAGCCAGAGGGTGTCCAGTGGTAATTCCCAGATGGATTGCATTAAAATTGTA
>NW_006284343.1:579744-580055 GCF_000327345.1 Myotis davidii
GTCCTGTGTACCAAAAGGCTGCCGGCTCCATTCCCGATGAGGGCACATACCTGGGTTGTAGGTTTGATCCCTGGTCTGGGAATGTGCAGAAGGCAACTAATTAATGTTTCTCGATTTCTCTCTCCTTTTCTCTCTCTAAGCACATGTTCATGTGAAGATGTACAAAAAAAAAAGTTGGGAAAATAAATGAAAACAGAGTTTCCCTACTCCAACCCCTTGCTTCTCAGTGTGGTGTCAGGATCGGCAGCGCTGGCATTACCTGGAATCTCATTAGAAATGTAGGACCTCTGACCCCACCCCGACCCCCTGCA
>NW_006284343.1:596883-612637 GCF_000327345.1 Myotis davidii
CGGCTGTGGCAGGTACAGGAATTACCAGGATCAGGGCGTGAGTGACCTTGTCAGGGTGATACAAATGTTCTAAATTCGGACGGTAGTGGAGATGCACTACTGGGTCCATTTACTAAGCATCACTGACTCGCACTCTTGGAGCCGGTCTGAGCCCTGCAGGGTTCTCTGCAGGTGTTCCATCCGGGTCAGTGTGGAGAGGGAGGCTAGTCCTTTGGGGGAAAAGGGACTTGCTGGGAGTTGGTCAAGTCTGTGTCTCTGTTGGTGCCACCTGCCCCCCCCCCCCCAGGAAACCTTTATGACCAATAAAACAGGAAATAGGTCATTCCTGTAGCTCAGGTTTTATATTTTCCTGCCCCACAGGGTAACATAAAATCCACCTTAACCTTCAATTTTACACATTTCAGGTGTTCAAAACAGGGTCCAGTATGGTGCAGGGGACTCGAAAAGCAGAGCATCTGACCTCAGCATCCCAGAATCAGGTGTGGGCAGAAATGTGTACCAAAAGGCTGCCGGCTCCATTCCCGATGAGGGCACATACCTGGGTTGTAGGTTTGATCCCTGGTCTGGGAATGTGCAGAAGGCAACTAATTAATGTTTCTCGATTTCTCTCTCCTTTTCTCTCTCTAAGCATGTCCTCAGGTGAAGATGTAAAAAAAAAAAAGTTGGGAAAATAAATGAAAACAGAGTTTCCCTACTCCAACCCCTTGCTTCTCAGTGTGGTGTCAGGATCGGCAGCGCTGGCATTACCTGGAATCTCATTAGAAATGTAGGACCTCTGACCCCACCCCGACCCCCTGAATCAGAATGTGCACTCTTACAACAGGCAATTCTTTCATAGAAACTCTAGAACTTGATCACTATCCTCTTGGGTCTGATCCTATAGTCTGAAATTTTTAGCAAGTCATTAATTATCCTTATGGGGAGTTGTATTATTACATAATGTTAACTGTGATACTCACATGAGCCACGCTGTCTGTTAAGGCCCATGGGTGCACTGACGGAGTGCAGGGCTCTGCTTCGGAGATACGTTCAGCATAGATTGTCTCCTATCTGACAGGAACCTGGCCTGGGCCTGCCCTTCCCCACCGGGACAGCCTGGAAACCACTATCAGGTGCTAATGATTTCTGAACCAGACGAAAACAACAGAGAGACGCGGATACAGATTTCTGGGCTGTCATCTCCTTCCTGGCCAGTATTCCCTGGAAGGCACTGTTTGTTTTCAAAGGGAACAGTTACGGAAGGTCGATATTCTTGTTTGCAGTTTCTTCAGGTCCTGAAAACAGAGTAGTATCCTGACCTGATTTTCCAGGCCAGGGTTACCCAATAGGTCAGTGGGATAATTCCAGAGTTTGATGTGGCGTGAAAAAGGATGGTCATTGGATCAAGAGGTCAGCTGGGGAGAAAAGTTGCCCTTTCAGGGTAACATAGATGACAGATGACATCATCATTGGCTGCGGCCATGCTCGCCTTTGGGACTCAAGTTTCATAAATTACCACAGATTTGTGTTGGTGCAGCACGGATTGTGTAGAGGCAAGAAGATATAATGCATTTGTAGGAATTGCTAGGACTAGGAAAGAATTTACCAAAAAACAGATACTGCTGTTTACGTGAGTGTAAAATCATATCTATCCACTCCATTTTAAAATGGACTGTTGTGATATACCAAGGCACTGTTTTTCTTCCATACCTTTGTTGTTATTAGCATTAGTAATTATTACATTAAATATAATTTGTTTCTTATTTAAGATGAAAAATTCACATTTAACCTTGTCATTAAAAATTCTTTATAAACACATATTCTCTGTAAACATAACTTTCTGTCAAGGGCCAGATAATAAATATTTTAGGCTTTGCAGGCCATACAATCTGCAGTAATTGCTCAATTCTACCCTTGCTTTATGAAAACAACCAAGGACAATATGTAAATGAAAGAACGTGGCTGTGTTCCAATAAAACGTTATTGACAAAATCAGAAAAATATGAACAGCAGGCTGCACTCAGCCCATAGCTATAGTTTGCTGACCCCTGAACTATAGAATATTACATTATAGTATCTCATAGATTAGCCTTAATTTACTTAACCATTTTCTTATTGTTGGAGCTTTAGGTTATTCCATAGCTTTTCTTATGCTAATAAAACAACTAAAACAAATGTTAAAATGGAGTGGATAGATATGATTTTACACTCACTTAAACAACAGTATCTATTTTTTGGTAAATTCTTTCCTAGTCCTAGCAATTCCTACAAATGCATTATATCTTCTTGCCTCTACACAATCCGTGCTGCACCAACACAAATCTGTGGTAATTTATGAAACTTGAGTCCCAAAGGCGAGCATGGCCGCAGCCTGATTAAAACTTTGTCTGCATTTCCAAAATTGCCCTCCGAATGGATTCCTACCAGTAGAATTTCAAGGTCAAAAGCTATCAGCACTTTTAAAGCTCCCTATTCTTTTGCTGCGTGTGGGGAGTGTAAATTGGTGTGTCATTTCTTGAAAGCAGTGTGGTGATGCCTAATTGCTGCCTCCCCAAGATCTTACTGGTTTTAAGTCTGGTTATTTGTAAAGGAAAGCACAGCTGCACGGATTGTGTATTTATAAAAAGTGTCTGAGTGTCAATGTTTTGCGTATGTGTAATGGATTATAGTCCGACTTTTTTTCAAGGTTATTGTCCATTTGCATTTCTTCTGCTTCTAAGTTTTATATGTTAGCCTTTTTTTCCCTTTTCCCAGCTTGTTTTTTTTCTGCAATTTTATTTACATTATATATATTTTAGAGGATAAAAATCTGAGAGCACGGGTTCTAGAATCAGACCAACGAGGTTCACACTCTGGTTCAGCCATTTGTTGGCCCTGTGACCTTCCTCAAGCTTCCTACGCCCCAGCTTTCATATTTCTGTAATGGAGTCATTGAGAGTGTCTGCATCGTGTTGTTGCTTTGAGAAAATCACTATATACATTCCTTGGCCACAGTAAATGTTCAGTAAACATTACCTATGAAATGATAGTGTGAAGGCACAGTTCCTTCATCACTTAAACATTCATGGTCTATCTGGTGATCAAATTCATTTTTTAAATATATTTTTAATTGATTTCAGAGGAGAAGGGAGAGGGAGCGAGAGACAGAAATATCAATGATGAGAGAGAATCATTGATTGGCTGTCTCCTGCACACCCCACACTGGGGATTGAGCCCTCAATCCGGGTATGTGCCCTGACTGGGAATCGAACTGTGACCTTGTGGTTCATAGGTCGATGCTCAACCATGCCAGCCGGACCAAGTACATTTTTTACCTCTCTTTTTTAAACCTATTACAGCTTAATTTTTTAAAATTTCCCTGAATATTATTTTGGTGTAAAGTAGGAAGTCAGGCTCTAAAATGATTTATTTTCCAAATAGCTGGCCAATTATTCTAATACTTTTATTGACTAGTACATTCCTTCCTCGTTAGTTGGTGCTGTGACCTTTATCAAATATTTTGCTTTTACACACTCAAGGATCTGTCTCTGGGGACCTTGTCTTAAATTGATCTGCTGGTTTATTCTGGATTCTCCATCACCAACTTAATTATTGTGACTTTACGATATGTTTACACCCAATAATGTAGCTCACTGCATTACTCTAGTTTCTCATTTTTTCCCTTAGATATTCTCATGCGTTATTCTCTCTGTCGTGTTTCATAGTTCTGTTGTCTGTTTCTAAAAATAATTGCTGTTACTTGAATTCAGATATGGGGGTGTTAGAATAAAAACTACTTAGGAACTAATAGTTGGCATGTGATTAGCAGTCTTTTCAGAAGAGCTGATGATTAAACCAGGCACAAAAAGAGGATGGATAAGGGTTTCCAGCTGCCCTGGCTGGTGTGGCGCAGTTGATTGTGTGTCGTCCTGAGCACTGAAAAGTTGGCGGTTTGACTCCAGGTCAGGGCACATACCTAGGTTGTGGGTCCAGTCCCTGGTTGGGGCATGTATGGGAGGCAACTGACCAGTTTCTCTCTCACATTGATGTTTTTCTCTCTCTCTCTTTTTTTCTGTCTCTCTCGCTCTCCCTTCCTCTCTCTAAAATCAATAAAAGCATATCCTCTGGTGAGGATTAAAAAAATAATAATTCTTGGCAGGTACCTAATCCCTATGAACAACCATTAATTTAGATGTCATTCTGTTTTTCTGTCTGAGTCCCAAGATCATGATCACATGTCTGCAAAGAAACTTCATTTTGTGTAAGGTTGATGAAGAATAAAGGTCCTTTTAAAGAGGCTAGATAACGCGGGTTCTCTCTCAACAGTGCAGCCATGCGCAACCAAAGCAAGTAGTCTTGCTTTTAGCAAAGAGGAAGCCTGCAGCCTTTCCTTCACATACAGAAGAAAGAGTAAAAAAGTCAGCCTGAGGAAGTAATTCATATCTCCAGGTGCCTACCCACTTCCTGATAAAGGATAGCTGCAAAGTAACACACCCCTTATTTTTCCTTCGGGACAAGGAAAGGGCATTTATTCATTCATTTTCGTATTTACTTAAGCCAATGTGAATGCCCACTACCTCTCAGTTTCCAGGAAGTGTTAGAGAGACAGAGGAAAGTGGGTGCTGGATGCCAGAATGATGGAGACAGGGCCCTGAGAAATTCACAGTTGTGCGGGGAAGAGAGCTATGCATGAAAGTAATAATTGATAGCCACCAGTGTGGTAATAGCCTTGAACCATGTGCTATGGAAGGATGCATTTTGTCTGCGGGGAAGGGAAGGGTTATTGGGGATAGATGAACCTCTAGTAAGTCAGCAGTACAGTATTCCTAGCCATTCTAGAATCTAAGCTCTCAGTTAGACCAGCTAATTCATTGTCATGCTATAGATATATTCTATCTACTCTGATGGAGTCAGGAGTCCGATGGAGCAGATAAGACTTGGAAATGTAAAAAATAGAGACTACGTAGCCTGTGTGGCTCAGGGGTTGAGCGTTGACCTATGAACCAGGAGGTCATGGTTTGATTCCCAGTCAAGGCACATGCCCAGGTTGCAAGCTCAATCCCCAGTAGGGGGAGTGCAGGAGACCGCGGATCAGAGATTCTCATCATTGATGTTTCTGTCTCTCGCTCCCTCTCCCTTTCTCTCTGAAATCAATAAAATATATATTTAAAAAAAGAAGTAAAGAGTAAATACGAAAAGTACCTGGAGTGAAACCAGATTATACCTACATGATAGTAGCTTGGGATAGAATTCTTCGGTTTTTTGACATGTCATTGTGAAAATCCTGAATAATAAATATTAGATTGTATAGGCAGAATTTTAAAAAAAGAATTTCTAAGTGACTTTTGTGTGCTTTAATGGGTTAATATATTGAGAGTCCTTTGTATTTTAAAAACAACCTTGATATATAGATTTCAAAACATTATAACTAAAAGCTAATGATAAAAATAATATCACATCTTACTTAACTCAAATGATTACTTTGATCTCTAATGTAAATGTTACGTGTGTTCCTCAAGGTGATAATGAGTTACTTTTTTAAATTTTTACTGTTAGGATATTGAGGTTGTTAAGTCTTGAATGTTTTTTAATCTTTTATTGAATTTATTGGGGTGACATTGGTTGATAAAATCATATAGGTGCCACGCATACAAATCTCTAATCCAACATCTCTATATTGTATTGTATGTTCACCCCCTGAAGTCAAATATCCTTCCATCAGTACTTATCTCCCCTTTACCCTCTTCTGCCTCCCCCCATTCCTTTTCCCTCTGATAATCACTCTACTGTTGTCTATGTCTATGAGAGGTTTTTTTCCCCTTAATTTTTTAACCTTTTTCACCCAACCCCCCATCACCTCTCCCCTCTAAGAACTGTCCATCTGTTCTCTGCATCTATGAGTCTGTTTCTATTTTGTTTGTTAGTTTATTTGGTTCATAGGATTCCACATGTGAGTGAAATCATATGGTACTTGTCTTTCTCTGACTGGCTTATTTCACTTGTATAATGCTCTCCAGGTCCATCCACACTGTCACAAAGGATAAGATTTCCTTCTTTTTGATGGCTGAGTAGTATTCCCTTGTGTTTTTGTTTAATGATCAGGAAAGATACCTGTGACCATGCAGATCGGGCTTCCAGACACACAATTTGGTCATTGTAGCCATGGTTCAAATAATATAAAATGGCATAGCATAGCTTGGAAAATAGTGGTAAAGGAACTTTTCTAGTGAGATTTAGAATGTGGAATGGCTATTATTTTAATGGAAGTAAGTCTTGGGGGAGTCACCAAAAAGGATGGTAAACATTAATGTAGTTAAGGAATTGATGCAGCTGGTGACACCTTCTGCCGATGTTGAGTGAGGATGATCATGTTCGCTCCAACTTTCTATTCTTGTCAAGTTTTCGATGACATTTTGTTCTTAACACATTGCGGACAGATCACGAGAATTCTCGCTTCATATTACAGTGTCTTACAAAGTACCCTACTTTAAAAAGATACTAGCTTGTAAGAACATGTAATAAATAACTTCAAAATGCAATGGGCATTCAATTTTAAAGCGTGCCTCTAACATTTATGTAAAATGTTGTTTGTACTCGTTCAATAGAAACTTACCTGGCCACTGGGTAAAGCTAGCAATAACACTACTGGTGCGCAGGGTGTTCATGTCAAATTAAGATCCCATGAAAGTAAAATCTCACAGAACCAGTTTGCGACGTTCTCTTTCCGCAATCCAGCTGTGGTTTGGGTGTTCAGAACATCCAGGAACTGCCAGGTCAGTCCCAGTTTCCGGGGCTCAGAGCACCTTCACGAAATGCTGAAGGGCCATCTGACCTCCAGAAAGTGTGCCTGGTTCAGGCGAACTCAGTGTTTCTCATGACGACCTTGAAAATCACTCCCGTGACCATGCAAGCCCTGCTCTAACATTCAGAGGAAAAATAATTATTGTTAATGAAATGGTGAGATTTCAAGGAAGAAAAGTGACTAACACCACATGTGGGCCCACTCCTAGTGAGATGAGACCTGAAAAAAAGTTGGACACATGCTGCTTCCTACTTGTAGATAATTGCAGCATCCAGGACACTTACACCCAGTCCACAGCTGGGCTCTGCCAGCGCGCATTCTCCTTGTAGAATACCCAGGAGAAACCTGTTTAGTTCAGAGGAGATTTCTCATTTAGATAGAAACTGCCAGGTTCACTTCCCCAGGTACCTTATGCGAATACACAGCAATGGGAGGACGGCCAGTGATAAGGAGAACCTGGGACCCTCGCTGGCTACGTGACATTGCAGTCCACATCTTCAAGGTCCAGGTTTTTATTTGCAAAATGGGAGTGATAATTCTGTGTTGACTTATGAGGTTAGAGGATTAAATAAGATAACACACTTAAAGGGCTTAGCACACTGCCTGGCCTCTGGCAAATGCTAGATGGGAGAGAGCAGCTATTCATAACTCCTCATAACTCCAGGGGCTTGTTTCCTTGGGAACCTCCTCCCCCTTCCTCCCCCAGCACTGATTCTCTTTTAACTATATGGCAGTAGCGTATTTGTATCTATTTGGAGGGAATTAGGATATACAGAACAAACCTAGTTTCTATTCCTTTGTTATAATATAAGCCTTCCCTCACGAAATACCCAGAACACAGGCAATTCAATGCAGTGTGAGAAGGCTCATTATATATGAACAGTTGCCTGACTGAGGAAGGTAAGACCAGAAGAGCCATGTTAGGATATTTTAATGCTGCCCTGTGTTTTACTAGGCTTAATGGTGAATTCTCGCTGTTAGAATTAGTAGCGTTAGCATAGAGTCAGTATACTGGTTACAATGATCTCTGAAGAGAACTCTGCTCCCTAGAGAGGGGGCACCCTGCCTTCCCAATAAAAGAGAAGCAGGTGGCACCTTCTGTGACTCTCCAGCTTAGTGACTCTGTTCTGTCCATCTCTGACGCCCCTGGGGCTGGCTGAAAGTGGAGAGATAGTAATTCCTCCTGCACACGGAGCAGGAGCTGCTTTTTGGAAGTTGTATGGGCGACGATTACTATGATAGGTGTTTGAAAACCCCGGTAGCACATAGATGACACTTTCATGGTTTGGGGAAGTTCAGTCTATTTTGGGCAGTCACCTGGCTCTGCACATGCAGCTTTTTCCAGCAATTCCCAGACTTCCCTGCATTTTTATGATTTTCCATCTGGTTGTTTTGGAACAACTTCCCTATGTCCACCTACCACCTTAACCAATAGCGAAAGGTCCCAACAAAAACGACCAGAGCCCAGGTGCTGGAATGGATGTGTGTCTGTGGCAGAATCCAGCTTCATTTTTAGCAGAACACACTTTTTTCCTGTTGTTCCGAAAACTACCACCACCCCATTCCAACTTGGGGGACAGTAAGGACAAGCTCCATGTGTAGGTTTATGTACTCTCCTTGAAACCATCTGTACAGCCCTAGCTGGTTTGGCTCAGTGGATAGAGCATTGGCCTGCAGACCGAAGCATCCCGGGTTTGATTCCGATCATAGGTACATCCCTCTGTTGTAGGCTCTTTCCGGCCCAGGCCCTGGTAGGGGCTCATGCAGATGGCAGCCAATTGATGTGTTCCTTTCACATTGATGTTCCTCTCTTCCTTTCCCTCTCTCTTCCACTATCTCTAAAAATCAATGGAAAAATATCCTCACCAGGATTAAAAAAACACAAAACAAAAATACCCAAATCATTTGTACTCAAACACAAACATTTCTAACTCAGTCAAGAGCCCTTATTGTTTGTTGTAGAGAAAAACTCTATACCTGAATTATAGCAAACAGATTTGTAGCTCTATTTTCAGAGAAAGGACTAACTGGCATATCACAGGTCAGCAGTATTACTGAATACCAGAATTACATATTACACACTCACCTTAAGGTGAAAAAATTGGCTTGTTTTATTCAAATCCATTAAATTAAAGGGCATATGATAATTGGGTTGTATGTTAATGAGAAAGGGAAGAAGGAGCTTAAATCTCATAGAACAGTACATTACTAATGAATTACAGGAATGTGAAAAAGGCTTACCAGGAATTGTGGGACTTTGGGCTGGGAAGAATCTTAGGTATTGACTTCAGTCATCTTAATTTTACAGATGAGAAATTGAGAAAAAGGGAAGTTAAATGACATCTCAAGGTCACAGATTACTAAGTGGCAAAGTTGAGACCACAAGCTCAATCTTTCAATTTCAAGACCAGTGTTTTCAAAATACACAAGCAAATTGTGTCTTCTCTTCAACATTATGCAATTTAATTTAATAAGTACTTACTTAGTAGGTCCTACTATTTACCATACCATGTTAGTTCCTACCACCTCCTATTGATACACCTAAAACACAGGAGTGTAGATTCATTGAAGGGATCGAATGAAATGATTCAGAATTTATCTGTTATTTCTTCCAAGAGTTATATTTCTTATGTTTTACAAAGAAAACTATGTTCAGATATAGTATTTTAAGTTGTTTATCTGGGACAACTTTTAGGTGATGGGGAAGCTGGGTTCATGTATCAAGCAGAATGAATCATAACCGCATACCATTGTCACGAGCACCAGGGGTGAGAAGCCTGGCCCTCATTGTGCACTTTCTTCTTCACAGAAGCGTGGCTGTTAGTGGAAGCCCTTTGGTCTGCCCCTGGCTAATTTGAGGTAAATGGAAACAATTTGTTTCCTGTTCTATCGTGAGCCTTGGAGACGGGTGCTGTCACAGCACAAGCTGTGTCTGCCTGCAGTTAGACTTTGCTAAAGCAGTTCATCAATACATTGTCTTACTGATATATTTGGAGCACCAACTACCAACCAGGCCTCCCACCTGTGTTCCCCAGTCACAGGTCCATGTGGAAGTACAGAAACCAGCGATGGACTGGGCATGCTTAGAGGAATTCACTTGGCTCTGGGACTAACCTATTTGAAAGGGAGGCCCTGATCAAAAATAGGGTTAAAAAAAAGGATAGAAAACTCATGCTCTATCTGGACAAGGGTTAAAGTACCAGGAGACCAGCCAGTACGGTAGGTGGAACATCAGTAGATTTCAGGTAGTGGCTGCAAGCACATCCTTCAAGATCGTAGTACCTAAGGCAGAGCTCAGTAAAGCTTACCTATGCCAGATATCAGGACCTGAACCTGATGTGAGGGGGGAAATGAGCAGTTACATCAGTGTGCATCTCGAATTCAACCAACCAACAAACAAATCCACTGGATACATGAATCTTTAGAAGTTATATGCTATTAGTTTTTCCTTCATACTCAAATAACTAATACATCTGTGTGTTTTAATCAGCTATTCCCACCACTGGACTAGTCTCAATTCTTGCCTCTTCACGTCCCCCGGGATCTATAGAGCATGTCCCCTGTCACAAGCTTGGAACTGATCACACAGTCGTATTTTTGACTGATGATTGTTCTGCTCCAGTTACTGACACCTGAGCTGGGCCAAGTGAGTGGACTGGAGACTGTGCTGACAAATTGAATACATGGCACAATTCAGTTCCTGCCTCTCGAATCCCTGTGGTTCATGGGCCTGAAGGTCGGTCTCTCTCTCTCTCTCTCTCTCTCTCTCTAAAAACAAATCATCTCTCTTTAAAAACAAATCACTTGAGGCTCTGCTCTAGGCAGGCCACGAGGCCACACGCTAATAGCTTGCGATGTTGGTAATTGCAATCATATGAGAGAAGTCTCCGGTGTAGAATTTGACAACAGTGACCCCCTAAGAGCAGGGCATTGGTAATTTGAGTGCCCGCTTTAAGAAGAATCTGACTTTTTAAAAATGTTTCCCTTCTCTGCTTCAAACTTCAGAAATCTAGTGAACAATATTGGCAGAGTTGGGACAGTTCGACAACATTCAAACTTCAGTCTCTGATCCTCTCTGATCTCTAGGAAAAAAGAAATAGAAAAGCAGGCCCCCAGCCACCTATGGTTTATGGAATTGTATTGTGCCACCCCGAGAAAGTGAAATACACTGGTTCCATAGAGGACACGGAAATATTTGTCTGTAAAGAATTATAAGTAAGAGTGGGTTTCATATCTTCAATTAAATCATGTTTACTGCATAAAACATACGCTGATTTCCTTTTAACTCGAGAAAGAAAATATTATTTGCACAAGGTGTCCCCAATTGATGATGTAAGCAAAGTGTCCTAGGAAGGGCTTGGAATTGATTGATTGATATTTACTAATTTATATTTAAGAAAATTAAGAAACACATTCTTTTAATCCTCACCCAAGGTTATATTTTTATTGATTTTGTGAGAGAGAGAGAGAAACTTCGATGTGAGAAAGAAACATTGGTTGGTTGCCTGCCATCGGTGCCCTAATCAGGGATTAAAACCACAACCTTTTGGTGTGCCCTGACTGCGACTTGAACCTTTTGATGTACAGGACAGCACTCCGACCAACTGAGTCACCTGGCCAGGGCAAAACACATTTTCTTAAATGTGAAAAAGTTTGACAAGTTCTCTAAAATTTCTTTTTTTAAAGAAAATGACAAAGAAATCCTGTTTAGCTACTTCATTGGCATTAAGAATCCATTTCCTCTGTTTTGCGTTGTTTTTCATTGTGATCCCAGGTCTGGCTCTCCTGTTTCTCATCTGTCATCCTGTCCAGATCCTGTCATGGCCTCTGTCCCCGGATGGCGGTGTTCCTTCTACTTTTCTGTTTTAGGCCTGGAGATAAAATATGGAGAGATTGAGACTTTTAGCGAATCTTTCAAACCCCAGCTTTCTTTTCTTTCCAGAAGCCAGCGTCCATTTGATTCCACAGAGGTGTTGGGATTTTTCTCCTTGTTTTAATCTTGGCTTTGTTTCTGGTCTGACATAAAGGAGGTTTTCTTAAGAGACTATAAACCGAATGCATATTATTAACACAAAACATTCTCAGGGGCACAGGAAGTTTTGAAAATGACCTTTGGTACTAGTTGTCCGAGCCAATTCCTCAGCAATCAATTTAATCATAGAAGGGATGTTTACCAGAAAATCGGCAATTCACATACCGTGTGTGCATGTTTTATAGGCTGTTTTCTTGGATTAGCCTTAAAAACATGATGAGAAAGGCCAAGCACAGTGTGGGTGTTCCTGTTACTTCATATTTACATTGGATTCTTGTAAAACCCTATCCAAAGGGTAAGATTCCTAGATGGAGAAGACTCTGAACTCTGCATATTGCCGAAAAAGCAAATGAGATAGACTGACAAGCATTTGCTTTGCATAGTTGATAGAAGTGGACTAGTGTCATAGGGCTGAAGGAAAGCTCCACAAAATGATAACAAGATCCAGCTTTAAATGAAACAAGAAAACATTTCAAGGATAAGAAATTGCTGGATAAAATTAAAGAATGTATTAATGATAGGTAGATGTGTTATAAAATACTGTGATTAACATCTGGAACAAACAGAAGAATTTAAAAACCAGAGCTAGACTAGACTTATTGGGCTGATCACTTCATAAGGTATATAAATGTCTAATCACTACACTGTACACTGTATATACTATACACTGAAACCAATATACTACGGTATGTCAACTGTAATTGAAAAATAAGTTTTAAAAAAAAATAGAAACCAGAGCTAGGTAAAAAATGGAAGGTGAGCTGGAAAGACAACATAATCTGGTCAGTGAAGGCACTCCCTCGTGTGAGAACAAAAGAAGCTCTTGACCAACTATGTTGACTTCCATATTTATGGTGTGAGAAGATAAGTGGTATTATTGGGGAAAGATGAAAAATATAGAGGTAGAATGATTTAATATGTCAACACAACACTGAACAGCTATCTGGAAATCGCCACAGGGTTCAGAAAAAGTTGAACTCTTCATTTGACTGTGAGGTACTAAACTAGTTTAACCCGAGAATATTCCGTCAGTTCTGCTATAACTCTTGCTTGAAAATGCAAATTCATTTTCCTGTGCACTTGATATACTGAGGACAATTGGAATATGACCTGTGGTGGCTTGAGCACAGCATATATTTGAGCAAGCAGGTGATTTTCTCCTCAAGAAACATGAGGTGAATGAGAAAAATGGCACCGAACTCAGCTGAGCTACATGGGAATCCACAAAACACACATGCACAGCTCACCTACCCCTAGGGCTCCAGCCTCCCATCGGATTTCAGACAAACTCTCTGCCACTTCCCAGTGCTCACAAGCTGCAAACCCTTCTGATTCCCACGTCCACAACTGAACCTTGAGCCTTTCCCAAGGCAAAGTGCATTCCTTAACATCGATCATGTGTAACACTATGCCAACCTTTTTATCAGGTTCCTATCTTTTTAAAAAAAATATATTTCTCGTGAAAACATTTTAAATCCTCACCCAAGGGTATTTTTTATTGATTTTAGAGAGAGAGGAAGGGGGAGAGAAAGATGGAGAGAGAGAGAACCATCCATCCATTATCTCCTGAATGTGCCCTGACTGGGTATCGAACCCACAACCTTTTGGTGCACAGGACAGTGCTCCAACCAACCGAGCCACCCAGCTAGGGCTTTCTGATAAAAATTTTGAGTGTTATGCTGCTAGTCCTATTTTCTCTGTAAGTCCCTTTTTTGGGGGGGAAGGGGGGTCATGCATAGCATTGTGATTTCTAAGAATGCCTATGTCACGTTATAGCAGAGCTGTTCCACTGCAGAGGAGAATGTGCAGCACTTTAATATGCCCAGCCTCTGAGCCCTGGAGGAGCTGTTTCCTGCAAGCTGGGTCTGTTCCATACCCTCCCTCATCAGCAAGAAAATCCACACAAGTGACTCAGTCTTCATTTTCAGATTTGTCCTCTGGCCATTGCATGCCTAATGCCTCAGGGCTTCGTTTACCTAGGATGGACCTCACCAGTTGGCAGTGGCTCCTCCTTTGAGATGCATTTTCCAAAGGCCAAATGGACCATTCTGTTGCCTTTTCAAAGAGAACCACACAGGAAGGAAAACAAGAAATTCAACTTTTAAGCTGGGCTATTCATGGCCTTTGCTAAATCCTGGCAGAGAATCGCCGTTTTTCATTACGATTCATCTCACTGATTTCCTAATGGAATGAACCAGCCTTTTTATTAAGACCACAGGAAAGCAAAGTCGGGTTACCCAAGTCATTAACCATTGTTATCTGACGAGTGAGAAACGAATCCCTTTTCAGTATGCATTCGGGGATTCCTGTATTTTCTTCCACTGGGTTCTGTTTTGTGAAAATTGTTTCAAGGGAAAGGAGGTCAGTCTGGCAGATTCTGCCCCACTCCAACAATGTGTGCCTTTCTGCTCCGGGGGCAGGCGGAATGATGGAGAGGAGGGCAGTCATCGAAATGCAGTGTGAACAGTTCCATTTCCCACTGCTAAGAGAGACCAGCCATTTCACCCCCTCCAGAACATTCCATCCCCACAACCAACAGGAGTGTTATTTCATCAGTTTTTTAGCTTTTCAATTACAGCGCACACACATACACACTGACATTTCTGTCTCCTACTAACCCCCCACTCCACAGAGAGAGCAATTTGTATAAGAAGGGAGAATGAAAGCAAGTATATATTAGTGTTCAGCAGTCTACTTGTGGAATACATAGATCAGGAAAAGGAAAATCATTAATGCAAAACAAGCTTTCTAGAATAACTGTAAGCAAAGGTTTCTCTACACAGTTCTGCTAAATTGGCTCCATTCTTTTCCCTTTGCATAAATCAAAATCAATAGTTGATATGTGAAAAGTATTGCTTTCTAAGGTGACTTGTGGTATATAGGATACAACTGGACATTATAAAGTCAATTTGTTGCAGGAAAAAAAATTCAAGATGCATTTTATCTTCAAATAGCATTGTACAAATCCACAACAAAATGCAAGATTTCTGAGACTGTGACACCTCACAGTAACTACTTCCCTTTCAGCCTTAACTGGACCTGTATTTTATACTCTACAGCAAAAGCAGCATATAGAGATGACAATGGGAGTAAGAAATTCATAGAATCTTCCATTTTGAAGACTAATCATTTCTGGGAACAGTTACATGAGAGCAATAGCAAATAACTTTTAAGACTATAGGATGATATAAATGTGACTATCATTTTTTGGTGTCAAATAGACTGTTTCCACATGAATCCAACCCAACTTATGCTAAAACTTCAAATGGCTACTTTGATTTAAACAAAAATTGAAGTCTTTGGTTCTTTTGCCTTGATATAAACACATAATCTTCTGTTGATTGATTCATTTATTCATTAAACATATTCTTATTGAGCACAATTATGGGCCAGGTACTGTGTTAGACATCGAGTAAGCAAAAAAAGAACAAAAAGTATACATAATCCCTGTTCTTATATATGTAGCTTCATTTCATTATAATGTGGATAGATGGAGGGAACAATAAAATTATATACCAAGAAGAGATAATAGAACCACGCAACTCTTTTATTTTGCATGCTTAAAAATTAAGGTTCAAAGAAAGAAAGTGTCCTGATAAGGGTCATCCCTCTGATTGTCAGTCCAACAGTAAAATCCAATATTCTGACTTTTTCTCTAGTGATATTGCCCCTACAAATTCCTGCTTATACTTAGTTGATGCCTTTGAAGAATATTCTTCTCATTAAGCAATGAAGAATATTTGGAAAAATTACAGTATTTCGCATTATCTTATGAAAATGCTGAACTGGATTGCTGCTTAAGGAAACAAATTCAAGTTGATTTTTTTTTTTTTTTTTTTTTTACTTTTTCATCTGCTTCTTATCGTATATATTCTGGTGGGCTTGGAACAGTGTCAAGTACAGACAGCTCTTTAGTATTTAAACAGAAAAGGAAGGAAGAATGAAGGGAGGAAGGTAAGGAT
>NW_006284343.1:612718-659780 GCF_000327345.1 Myotis davidii
GGAAGGAAGGAAGGAAGGAAGGAAGGAAGGAAGGAAATGTGGCAGGCAAAAGACCCTTCAGCAGAGACTTATTTTAAGACTCAGAGTTGTAGGTATTAGGATACAGGGCTTTTTGATTTGTGGTTTGAGCGACTAGCTGTGTGAACTTGATCTTTACCAAGGAAAAATCCCATTTGCATCAGCCAAGGCATCGTGTTGCAGTTTTATTTCCTTAGGAGATTGAAAAGTTCTCAAGTTCCGCCTCCTCCAGATACAAACATCAGCTCAGTCAGGTTTCTCCGTGGCGGCACAGGAGACCTGAAGGAGCACGTGACTCCGCTAGACAAAACAGAGACAGACAGACTCCCTGGAAATGTCTAGCTTTTGAAAAGTACCTGATGTGGAAAAAAATTAGAAGAGACATAGGAATGGAAAATTCCTTTGCTGGCTTCCTTCTCTCCTTCCTGCTAAGGTGGGATTAGTTACCAGCTGTCAAAAGAAATATCACTTTTAATTCTTATTTGGGGGAAAGGAAAGCATTGGGGGGAAAATGTCTGGGAAGAGCAGGGGCAACAGGGGCCTCTCTTTTCACCATTCACTCCTGCAGTTTGAAAGAGTCAGGAGAAGGAAGGATTATGTCTCCATATGAAAATTGAAGAAAAATTGAGGAAAGTGTGCAACTAAATTTGTCTCCCTCCAACATTTCCTAACAAAGTCATCAATATGGCAATGAAATATATAAGTTAGGGGTTTGGGGCTTGAGCTATTCAGGTAAAGACATAATTAATAAAAATAGTCTTTCAAATGAGGGCTTCTTTAAATTTTTTTAAAAGTATCTCAATTACAGCTTACATTCAATATTATTTTGTATTAGAGGCCCAGTGCATGAAATTTGTGCAGGGGAGGGGGTTGTCCCTCAGCCCGGACTGAACCCTCTCACAATCTGGGACCTCTTGGGGGATGTCCAAACCCAGCCCCCTTCCTACTTCCCCTCTGGAAACCATCAGTCTATTCTCTGTATCTGTAAGTCTGTCCTTGTTTTGTTGTTCATTTATATTGTTCTTTAGCTTTCCTGTGTACTAGTAAGTGAAATCATATGGTATTTGTCTTTCTCTTACTTATGTTACTCAACCATAAGAAAGAAGGAAATCTTACCATTTAGGACAGTGGAGGGACCTGGAGGGTATTGTGCTAAGTGAAATAAGCCAGTCTGAGGGCATCTTTCAGAACCCAGCCACCTTTGATACTCCTCTCATCCCCGCGAACAGATACTTCCTTGAGGAGGGAGGTGACTTTGAAGCATGTCTTACAGAGGAATAGGATTTACTGAATGTTTGGGCACACATTTGAATGTTTTGGCACATCTCTGGCACGCTTTACAGTTCATAAAGCTCTCTCAAGGCATGATTTCAATTCATGCCCACAACATGGTGTGGTTCCCATCAGTAAATGAGGATGGGATTAGGGAGGATGCAGAAGCCAACCTCATGCTTCGGAAGATCTATGAACTTGCATCTCCTGGAGGTTGGGAATTCCAGAGCTAGTAGGTGCATTCTTTGGCATTCAGGTGAGAGCTCCTTGACAAAGATTAAAAAATGTGATTCAGTGATAAATAGAATTGCATCTCAATTTTATCTTAACACAAATAGAGGAAAAGATTGGAAATAACTGACCCAAAGGAAATCGAGGCACAATTCGTTTTTATTGCCTTTCTTGTACTTATTCATATTTTCTACCATGTATGTTCTGAAAGGCTTGGAACACAGTAAAACACAGTTGCTCAAGTGGAAATGAGATATGATGAAGGAAAATTTTGAGTGCTGGGTTGAAACAGAGAGAAAAAGGCCCAGGCAAAATGTAGTCATTCTAATGTTGGGTGGAATCTCTGGGAAGCAAGTGGGGCTTGGGCTTCAGGAAAAGTGGGAGATGGACGAGGAACATAGGAAGCTTATTAAGATAGCAACTGGAGAGAAAGGTCAAGAAGTGTGAAAAATAGAAGCATTTGGGTCTCCAAATAGAGTATCATTGCTGCATGAAGAAAAACATTCATTTCTTAGCTTCTACTGTAGTACAGCTTTCTGCTAGATGCTTTACTGGATTTAAAGATGGATACACTTCAGTCAGTTCTTTCCCACTAGTATTGAAATTCTGGTGAAGGAAATGACACATGCAACAAAGAACCATGCTATATGGATTGAAAGGGAGAGTGCCTTTGAAAGTTTTGTTAGTTCTGATCAAATAATTGAATCGATGTCCCTCTGGTGGGAACTAACCTTTAGACCACTTCACAACCAACATTCCCTTTTGCTTAGACCACGTTCCACTTGCTAAGACCGTTATCAGACCTTCCTAGGATCCAGACCTTCCCAGAGAATTCTTCACCCAGAAAAGGCCCACCTAGAGTCCTTTAAAATCTCTGACTCCGCATCTCTGGTCCTTGGGTGCTGGTGTCATTTGGGGGTTCAGCCCATGTGGGGTTCCAGATAACCTAATAAATTTATAATTCTTTACCACTTTTGGCCTCGGGCATTCCTCCTTTGAAGGCCCTAACAAGTTTGCGTTTTTTTAAAAATTATTTTAAAAGTAACTATAAATTGATGTTTGGAGAAGGCAAAGAGGAGTTAGTGAAAGGAACTTTGGAGGAAAGATGGGATTTTTTTAAAGAGTTTATTATTTTTAAAGCAGTAAAAATTGACAGTAAAATTGAGGGATGGTACCGAGATTCCCATGGATCCCTGCTCGCATGTATGCAAAACCTCCTTCATTGCCAACATTGCTCACCAGAATGATACATTTTTTAGCAAGGTGACCCTGCCTTGATACACGATTGTCACCCAAAGTCCACAGTGTACCTTAGGCATCACTCCTGGGTTTGGACAGCTCTGTAATAACGTGTGCATCATTATAACACCATATAGAGTATTTTCACTGCTCTAAAAATCCTCTGTGCTCTGCCTGTTCATTGCTCTCTCTATTTGTCCTTTACCAACCCCTGATTTTCTTACTGTCACCGTAGTTTTAGCCTTTCCATAATGTTCTATAGCAACATAGGGTGGGGCCAAAGTAGGTTTACCGTCGTGAGTACAAGAAACACAGAGTTTATTCTTATATTATTATTGATTAATTATGCTATTATTTTCCATATGAACAACTGTGAGCCTATTTTGGCCCCACCCTGTATGTATTTCTCCATGTCTTTTCGTGGCTTGATAACTCTTTTCCTTTTTTAGTGCTGAATAATATTTCATCATCTGGATATACCATGGTTTATTCATCCACTGAAGGTAGTCTTTTATCTTGGCAATTATAAATACAGCTGCTATAAATATCTATGTGCGAGTATTTGCGTGGACATAAATTTTTAACTCTTGGTAAAGACCAAGGGGCACGATGGCTGGATTGCACATAGAAAGATAGGTTTTTAAATTATAGAAATTCAGTCAACTTGAAGTTCACCATGTGCCAATCATTAGTCAGAAGGAGGGGCATTGTCTTTGGAGAACAGTGAGTTGTACGGGTTAGCCGGCTCAGGGATCGGCAAACAGTTTTCTGTAAACGGTCAAATACTAGATATCTCGGGCTTAGAGGGCCACGTGGTCTCTGTGGAGACTCTGAAGGTCACTGTTTCTCTACTTACATGAGTATGGGTGTGTCTGATATTCTAGGCATTTACCTCAAAGGAATGAAGCCAAGCCGTGATGATATGACTCCGTTGGAGTTGGGAAGACATCCAGTTTCCCCATCTTGCTTGCTGTCCTGCCTTCTCTGTCGTCTTTCTCACGCGATACTGTTAAGATGCCTCATCTTCTCAGATCAGTCCAAGCACTCACCCAAACAAACCCCCCTTCCCTGAACCTGTCCTTGCAGAGCAGAGGGAGCTTTCTGTGTGCCCCCGTGCCCTTTTAAAAGTCCTTTGAGATGGAGCACTGGTGAAGGGAGCTCAGCTTGGCAGCAAGCCAGGAATTGAGCAGAGGAATCCATAATGCTGAACAGTCAAGTAGGGCTCATTATGGATAAGCCATAATGAAAGTTGCCTCGATTAGTATGGAAATGTAGACATTTCTCTACTGTTCACATTTCTTTGCAGAAAAGTTAGCCTCTGGGTTCACTACTTCTCTGACCTTTACAGGTGATTGAAAAGATTGGTCCCTTGGAGGGTTCAAACTCTTCTAGCTGTTACTGTTTAACAGGTTGCATATTGCATGCTCCAGAACAGAATGTCAAAGCCTGAATGGGAGCTAACAGGTTTGCAACTCTTAAGTATCCAGCTTAGGTGCGTGTTTTTGACATCATTGTTATCATTGTTAGCCCCATTTTATGGATGAGAAAACTGAGATGCACACAAATTAAGCAGCTGCCACAGTCTCAAACCTAGTGACAGCACCAGCATTGAAATCTAATTTTGCTTTCTCAAGTATTCATGCTTTTGTTTTATTACTTTATTATTTTATTTTAAATCCTTACCCAAGGACATGCTTAGGGAGAGGAACGATAGATAGATAGATAGATAGATAGATAGATAGATAGATAGATAGAGATAAACATGATATGAGAGAGCAGTGTCGATCAGTTGCCTGCCATAAGTGCCCTGACTGGGAACCAAATCAATAACCTTTCGGTGAACAGGACAGTGCTCAACCAACTGAGCCACTGTGGCCTGGCAAGTGTTCATGCTTCTAAAAAAATGAAAACCCAAAGCAAACACCCCCCCAAACAACAACTATGCTCAGGACCTAGAAAGGGCCCCTTGGGTTTAGAGGGTCAGCCAAACTGGATGGGGCTCCTAGATCCCCTGGTTACTGGTGCTCTTGGGAGTAAAGAAAAATACTAATCCCTCGCCAGCACAATACTGCCTTTGAGCTTTCCTGGATGTAGCTCGCCCAGGGTGTGAATAGCTTGGGAATGTTGTTTCACATTTTCTGGGCCTTTCTCTTGATGCTTCCACTTTAAAGCCGGCTCTTCCCTTACCCTTCCATCCCTGACTTCTGGTCAACCAGCTTGCCTACGCGACCACCTCCACAGTTCATTTCACCCCGAGAACCCGCTGCTGGGGTGGAGTGACTGCCTGCACACAGCCTGTGTTTCACTTGTCCTCTCAGCCTTAAGCTCTGGTTCTGGGGTTAGGGGAGGGCGGACCCTCCATTCATAATCTCTGTCTCCTATTTATCAGGGCGTCTTTGGAACTGTGCACGGAACTTGGTAAATAATCATTAAAAGCATGTTGAATAAAGGTAGGAATGGATGCTTAGCTCTTTCTGATTGTCTTGTCTCAGTTTTCATTGGCACACACTCTCAACCCTCACCTGCTAAGATGCAGACAAAGAGTTCTGCTTGAAAAGGGTTTCTTTGCAATGCTCCGCATCTGAAAGCCGGCAGGAGGCTTTCCATAGGTTAGTTCCCAGCAACCCTGTTGGTAAATATTTGAGTCACTTGCTGGCATTGTTGAACATGTTTCTGGCCCAGGAAGTCTTCCTCCTTTGTAACCCTGACCGAGTGAAAACTTCGTCAGGGTATGCATGCTCGAATGACCTTCACGCTGTACCTTGTGCAGAGGTACAGAGGTGGTGAGGTAACCACAGTCTCAGCTGACCAGCCACTGCCCGCTTTATAAGATGCCAAGGGCTACCTATGTAGATCCCGGGGTGGAACTGTAGGAACAACCAATGTCAATGGTTAACCCGGGTTCTTGGTGTCTGCAGCTTTTCTTCCCTTTATTATTAACTAAAGAATGTTTTTTTGCCATTGCTCAGCTGTGAGGACCCAGCTCACAGGTCCTCTATGGGGAGAGTGAATACAGGTAAGCTTTGCTCTGCTTTTGTTATTACACAAGGTCTTCAGCCTAGGCTTTGCTCAGGCTGGACTCTGTTTAGGGGCCAGCAATGCTCTGTACCCAGCAATGCAAATGTCAGTGTTGAATTAAGGGCAATAAAGACCATTTCATTTCCTATCCAGGTGCTTTAAGTAGGAGTCAGTGTGTCATTCCTTGAGTTCTTTTGAAGATTTAGTCATAAGTAGTTTCAAATGGGTCTTTAAGGGATTTACTAAACAGATCTTGGTGCCACGATGTATGAAGCTGTCTAAAAGTGACTTCGTGTTCCATATTCAATGCCAGGTGGAGTATTCTAACATTTTTTTCAGAAGCAAATTATTACATCCTGTTTTATTAACTTCAAGCATTGAAATAGGCATCTACATACCATCTAAAAACTTCAAGACAAATGAGCTAATTCTTCTGAGTTTTATATATAATGATATGAGAGAGAATAAAAACATTGACTTCCTAGATTGATTTTAACATAAATTAGAAGACTTTTCTCCTCTTACGGGCACCTCTCTCTCTCTGAAGCTTTTTAAAATTCTTATCCGTTAAAATCATGGAACTTTTGTCTCTGAGTATTTATTCAGAAAAGTGTAGACCTGTTGATCCTTTCTCTCTGGCTACCATGAATTCTGTAATGTATATAATAGAGTTGCTTCTCTTGTTTGTGAGTGTAGGTGGTAAATAATAACTTTACTATACTTCAGATGATTTTGATAGTGTGCCTTACATTCTTTTGTAGTCATATAAACTGAAAAGTCTCTAGGAAACAAGGACTGAAATATTTCTGCCGAATATTAGTCTTACAGCTACAAGAGTCAGACCTTTAAGAAGAAAGAATATATTGTATAGTTGCCGATAGATATAATTCCTGGTGAAATTTATTTTTAGAACCTGAGACTGTGAGAATTGTGGTAAATCTAAGACATTAGTCTCATAAAAATTAGACTATGATAACATTTGAAACTGGAAGAAAAGACTGTAGTGGGAGGGGCGCTCAATATGCTATTATAATGCATTTTCCTAAATTAGTATATTTGGATTTGCAAGAGAAAAAATGTTCAAGGACATTGGAAAAAATATGTTTCTTTCATTATACACGTTAATGGTGAGTCCAAGTTAAGGGTATAAATTAGTTGAAAATTAGGACTTGGCCAAAATTGTAATTTTGTGGAAAGCATTGATATATAAAAGGTATTCAGAGTAAATATTTGGTGGTACCAAAACAACCCATATATTTAGTGGAACCTTCTCTTTTTGAATTTATAAAACCCATCATTTGAACAGACTGTTTCACCTTTGTCCCATATAAATTTATTCTAGTGTTCTATATTACTTCCTTGTTCTATGAAAAGTGGCCTCAAACCTAACTTTAGGAATAGTGGGTGGAAAATTGCATGATTCCAGGCATCAGATGGATGATAACTATTTCTATAGTGAGGTAGAAAAATAAGCATCTTTGTGCTTACTGTGTTCTGGATGCTTAAATACTATATTCATTGGATTTTCATCTCAAATGTGAGAAGAGCTATCATATTCATTTTATAGAGGAAGCTTAGATTTTTCATTTTCTGGCTGTGTAATCTTGGGAAAGTCATGGAACTTCTTTGCGTCTAAGATCCACACTCAGTGTTGTCTGAATTCCAAGTGCAATTTGATCAAAAGGGAAGTGATTTCATTGAAGCAAAGAACAGGTGATTGTAAGACTCCCACAGTCCAGCCTTCTAAGGGCATTGTCTCCTCTTCTATGACCCTCACCCACTCTACCACATATTCAGGCTCTTATGTATTCTGTTGTGTATTTTTATGGAGTTTGTTTTTTATGTGTATGAATCCTACTCCAAATAATCATATTCACAGTAGCAGCAATTTGCCAGAAGCTAAGAGAAGCAACGAGATGACCACGGTGTGCCTTTTAGAAGCATTCATTTAACTCAACAATTTGGATGGAGGATAAGAGGAATAAAATAATTTAACTGATAAGCAATTAAGTAATTATTTTTTATAGGTATTCTAATCTATCAGAATTCAAAATTAGCATACATTGTAAAGGAAGATCCTAAGACTGGAGTATTTTGAACTTGGGACCCAGTCCTTCGTGTTATACTCTTTATCCCTTTGGGTGGGGATAAAGATAAAAGGCTCATTTCTGTTTTCTCAAGTTTGTTTTTTAATGGAAAAATTTGCAAAGCTCTACTAAAGGATGATGCTGGTGAGACTAAATTCTTGGATTAGGTTACTACTTGATTAGTTAGTTGGCTGTGCCCCAGAAAAATATCCACTCACCCACAAATGCAGCCAATCTTTTCACAACTCAGTACTGTTCTCATCACACGTGAGGCTGTTCCAAGCCGTGGGTAATTCAGAACATTCTGTCTCTACTTTGGGAAAATAATGCCAAAGTAACTTCAAAAACAAGACACCTGCCATAATGACTCGGCCACAGAAATTGTTCAGTAGATTTCTGGTCAAGATTCTCCTGTACAGAAGCCAGAAGAACACTGACTCGGCCGAACAAGAGCTTACTAAGTCTCACCAATGAGCACTTACCTAACAGCATGCTCCACCATCCTTCAGTGTTTTCATGACTGACGTGCTAGTGAGTTCTATTTATAGATGGCACCGTAAAACCCTTCCCTGGACATGCAATTATCATTTGAGAAGGTGCCAGAATATCAGAGACTGTGAACTATACATCCAGAAGCCTCTTCCTTTTGCATGTTTACTTGCCTCTTGTTAGGGTCAGAATTGAACCCATTGGTGGCTGTTCAGACAACGCTCAAGGAGAACGACATATGGCTAACATGAGCAAATTATCTGAGGCTTAGAAGCTACCCATATTTAAATTTAGGCTTTGTGGGAATAGGAGGTAGTTTCATTCCCTTATGACTAAAGTCTTATTGAACTGTATTAGATAACAATATTGAGCAGAAGATAAGATTACACCATTAGCCCAAGGAATTGAAAAGCTAAAGAAACATGAAGAGAAATAAAACTGGTCAAAGCAAAATCACAAACAAACAGAACCAGACAAAACCAAACAGAAGCAACATACGCTGTGCTTTGTCCTCACAAGAATTCAGTGCAATAGCAACCAGGACAGCATTCCTCTGCGTTACATTGCCCTGGGAAGAATATTTTTGTGTTCATTTTCCTAAATAAAATTTATTGTGTGCTTCTGCACAATTGTGCCTTGACGGCGTGAAGAGTGGATGGCGTTTCTCCAGTTGTGCATGGAGTTTGTGGTCTGTCGGAGCAGGCTGTACAATAGGAATATAGAATGAGCAGAGCCAGGAGATGAGAAGGAGAAGTCCCAAATTCTGTCCTGTGGACATTCGCTGTTTAGTCACCATGCTTCCTTCTGTGTGGAAAATAAGGAACTGTATTAATTAGACACAAAGTAATGCCATGAGAATCACTGTGCATTATTACCGTATTGTGGACCTGGTTATCTTAGGCATGGAAATAATAGGCCTCAGTAACCCCACTGACATCCAGTCTACAGAATGTTGTCATCTGTTACATTCGGGTTCCGTGAACTGAACAAATGGCAGGTCCTTTCTTCTAAGTGGGTGTATGATACTCATTCCTTGGACACTAGATATGCAAGATCAATCCACCAGTTCCTTGGTTGGGAAAGTCAGTGCCTGGCAAAGGAGGACGTGGGCAGGAAAACCAGCCATGCCTGGGGGGTTGGGGGAAGTCTTACAGTGGGAGCCACACTTGTGCTTCAGCTTGAAGGAAGAAGGGATGCCCGTCTAAATCAGAAAGACCCTAGTATGTTTGGAATGTGGCTCAACTCTGCCCTGTGCCAGTAATGTGAGCCCGCAGGTTAGTGACAACCTGGTTGAGCGGCCACACTGCTCTTGCCCTTCACTGACCTTCTGATGCAAAAAGAATGTGACTGTTGATTGACGTTTACCTTATGTTATCCAAAATTCCTCCCTGGCTCCAGCTAACCTGGAACTATGGAGGGAATAGAATTCTGGGACATGCAGTCCTGGTTTAGCTAAAATAATACAATCCAAATCTACCACCTCCGACCCCTGCCATTCAAAATGAAACAAATGATTGAGATGTAGTTCCTGCCTCCAAATAGCTAATTGTGTGGTGGGAGAGTCTAAATTCATCTCGATATGTGTTATAATAGAACTGCATTGCCACTTTTACAAGCATGAAGTGAGATTAATATACATGAACAAGCTTCAGATGTGTTCAAGTTGTAATGGTTTCCAGAGTCTCATCTTGGTGTTTGACATTAGATTACCTCTGTTTTTAAACGTAACCACTAGGAGATAGATTCATTTTAGATATTTTAATAAGTCTAGATTCCCTGAGATCCCTTGGTCTTTGTCTCATCACTTGGGAGAGTGGTGGTGCTGAATGGATAGCAACCAAATCCTCACACTAACCCAGATCTGTCCATTCATGGGATGGTGCCTGCGAATTTGTCACCAGCTCTTCTTCCACAGACCACACTTGTCCTGCAGAAGTGTAACTTGCTCTGGGGAAAATAAGAGATACATTAAGAAATGGTATCAAAATTCCTCATCCACTCTAAAAAGCATCGAAGAGATGAAATAGCCTCAAAATGTTATGAAAACCACTCGTGTATCCGCATCACCTTACATAGATTTTCCTTACTGTTTCTTTATAAGATTATGTTTGACTAACACCTTTACCTTAACCTTCTGCCTCAGTTTCTCTTCTTTTGATGCTGTATAACAGGGTAGATTTGGTGTGTTTTAAAGACTTCACATTTTCTCCACATGATGAAGATAGTGTCAGAATGCTAAGTGTCCTTCTCATTTCTTTGAAGGGTTTGTTCCCACATCTCGGATATTCTGTTGCCATAGTCATGAAAAGAGGTATTTGTGTTGATTTTTTCCATGGATATGAGAATATATGGAGACACTTATTAAAACGGTCATCTACCAATGACAATGTCATTTCACAGCGGAATTATTTTCAATTTAGCTATTTGTATTTATTTAAGAACCACAGGGTACTAACTGCATAGTGCACATAATTCTTAGTGCTTTACAAATAACAGTTCTTTATCTCCATGATGCATTTCATTTTTACAGAGGAGGAAGCTGGCCCAGAGAGGCCATGTAATATTCCCAAGGTCACACAGCTAAAAAAAAAAAATAGCTGATTTTGGACCAGGCAGTCTCTGCACAATATGCATCTTTAACCACTAATCTATGCCCTGAAGAACCGTAATTCCCCATAAATTCATATCTGTTTGATTAACAGGGATCCTAAATTATATTACCACATAATTTGGATTATACACCCATCATCAAGAAACCTTGGCACATAACTCCAAGTGAAAGGCAGAGAAACCCTCAGGCCTTGAAAAGATGAGATAGAATCGAAGCATCTGGACCCTGCTCTCTGAAATCGGATTATTGATGTGTTTGTAGTAGTCTGTTTTGCACGCCAAGCATTACAGTGTACTTTCTCTATCAAGGCATTTAAATGATTTTTTACAGAGAGGAAGGGAGAGGGATAGAGAGTTAGAAACATCAATGAGAGAGAAACATTGATCAGCTGCCTCTTGCACACTCCCTACTGGGGATGTGCCCGCAACTAAGGTACATGCCCTTGACCGGAATCGAACCTGGGACCTTTCAGTCCACAGGCCAATGCTCTATCCACTGAGCCAAACTGGTTAGGGCACGACCACTCTTTAGAGTCCCAATCACATATTGAAGTCTGTGGGCTTGAACGCCAAGTATTGACCTAATAGTAACTAAGCCATTGGTAGATACAAGTGGAGCCCAGGGGCCCTGGTAGATTTCTTAGGTTAGTAAAAAGCCTCTTCTTAATTAACCCAATATATAAATGACCCTTTTCTCGGTGCCATTGAATATTAACTTTGTTAATGAGAAATTACTGCTTAATTAATGCCAGTATATGAAATTGTTATGGAGAAAGAAGTCTTAGTTTTTACTATTTCTTTTACTAATCAAGTTTTTAACTATTTTAACTATTCAAAAATAATTAAATCAAAATAACTCTTGACTACTCATATTTCAGTATTCATCCAAAGAATGTCTCTTGAAGAAAGAACTAGGATGTTTACTTTTTAACTTGAAAAAGAAAAAAAAGCTATTGGAAAATATTTATCAGTCTCCCCCTCTCCCCCGATGCTGTGAGTGCATCTCTGAGGTGACAGGTCTCTGCAGTCCTCATAAACTTCTTTCTTGTGTCCGGCATTTCCTTTTACGCAGTTGCAGCTCTTAAACTAAAGACCAGATCGTTCTCGGACATATTTTTGTTTTTTTGTTTTCTTCATCTTGACTCTTCTTCTGACCTGATTCCTAATAAAAAGAACACACAGCATTCATGGCAGCACCTCAAGGCCTAGAGAATTCTTCCACAGCGGTTGTCACCTTTCGTCTTCAAACGACTCAGTGAGATGAGTGCGAGAAGCAGCAGGAGAATTCTTGTTATAGCGGTGAAAATACAGACTATCGGTCAGTTAAGTGCCATGCTGTTAACGTGGCAGAGAGTGGGCTCCCACTCCAGGGTTCCGACTCCAGGTTCGCCCCCCTTTCCCACGCCATGCAGCTACTTGGTTCCTCCTCTCTTCCATCTCCGCAGTGGAGAAATCTTAAGAGGGTGACAGGTGGCTCCTCAGTGTGGCCTCCTGTGCGTTTTCTCATCAGACGGAGCTGGGCTTTCCTCCAGGCTTGGCCACTATGACTTGTGTGACTTAGGCTAGTGGTCCTCAAAGTGTGGCCCAGGACTAGAAGCATCAGAAACCCGGGAGCTTGTAAACGGTGCCAGTGCTCTGGCTCCCCCCAGACCTACTGCGTGAGCAGCTCTGGGCAGGGAGCCCAGCATGGCTGTGTCTCTCCAGCCCTCCAGGGGATTCCGTTGAACGTGAGGGCTTGAAAACCAGCGGTCGAGGCCAAGGACTTCCCACTGTAGAAGTCCCGTTTTCCCTTTCATGTGGGTCAGTGACAGCTATGATATAGAGCCTCTTGCGGGGATTGGGTTTAGGGCAATGAGTGTGAAACCGCTAGCACCCAGTAAGCAGGCACCTTAGAAATGGAAATGCTGGCGCTCCCAGGGGATTGAACTTTATTGCAAGGGTTCTTTCCAACTCATCCAATAAATTTGGTTCTTGGAGAACAGAAACGAAGTGATCACCTTCCTTGGATGCAACGCTACATCTAAATGATGGAAGAGATGACTGTTTCTAACTAAGGGGCAAACTGGACGACAAACTTTGGCTGTTCTCATAGTCATTAGTGGCTGCCATGGGAACGAAATTAAATGGAGCCCGGTGACTTTTTTCCACTCAGGAACTTGTAAGGAATCAAGAAGGGGCATGACCTCTCTGTGTCACCATTTTATTTGTTCGTGGGATCATGGCAGCTGGTTCACAACAGCTTTGTCCAATGGCTAATTTTAGTTCCAGAGTTTGAATTGCTTAAAATTTGTATATCTAAATACAGCTCAATAATTTAAAAGTCCTCGGCTTTAAAAATTGGTAAATTCAGTTTAAAAACTGATTGAAAAAAATTCCAACCTGTGTTCACCAAAACATATGAAAGACAGTCTTAGGTAGTTATGTGGACGACACGGGTATGGACAAGCAAATCATGCCGATTTCTGCTTCTGATTCCCTGTTTGTCCTCTTCCTGGACCTACTTGTTATATACCTACTATGTGCCAGGTGCTTGGCTGTATGCTTGGGGTCGCCTTCTCTTCACTTATTTGGTTTTTTTCTTTTTAAATCGGGGAGGGTCGGAGGTGTATTGTAACAGGAATTAGGGGCTTTACACTACATCAGTTAGCCACCTAAATTTTTGCTTCTACATTGAATTAAGATTCTTGCATAATCTGTACATGAATTTTAACTACCAGGAAAGAGAGCAGTGTTATGCCTGCTTTCAATAAACTCAGCGTCCCCAGGTTCCAGAAGTTTCAAGAGAAACAACCAGTCAAAGTCATGTTTTCTATTTGTTTATTTCAGTAGTTCCCAAAGGTGGGATTCCTGACTCTGGGGAGACTGAGAAAAAAAATCCCTTATGGTACTAAAGTGTAAAACTGCAGAGTTTTCATCACTGTGGTCATTTGTAACCAGAGGGCACGCTAATAAATCACCTCAACTTGCTAGGAAGCGAGGGAAATATTTAGCCATAAACTAGACTTGCAACCTCATGTTACATGTTTTCAAAGGTTCCTGTATCTCTGTTTACCAAATCAATCTGCACATAAAACAATTAAAAGCTGGCTACTCCAGTATTTACAGAGAACACAGGGCTATGTTGAGAATCTTGTGATATCACCCTCAAGACGAAGGCAGAATATGACAGCCTGGCACTCCTAACTCGGGCCTGGCCCTGGCGCGTTGCTGCTGGGGAAGATCTTGACTGGTGGGAACCGGTGGCGTCCACCTCTGTCCAGCTCAGCTGTCTCCTTGGACCTCAGGAGAGCTGTGCAGTCATTGGCTCCAGCATTTATTTTTCTAGGCTCCACCTCCAAATTAATCACTGACTTATCTTCCTGCAAAAGTATTTGTGCTGGTTAAACAGGGCAACTCGATCTAGGCAGAACCTGCTGTTTCTGCTTCTGTCCAAAGGGTCAGTGGGAGAAAGGCCGATGGCAATGATTTTATAATTGAATGGGGCCATTGTCCCAGGTCTTTTTGTTTTTCCCTTGAATGAAAATTCAGGTTTCAGAGCTCTGCGATAAGGGGGAAAGTCAACCTAAAAACACTATCTTCTCAGAAACCTTCAGCTTGTTGAAAACAGATCATCTTTGTTAGGCTCTGGCTGGATAAAATGGCACACATGATGTGGGTAATTGAGGTCAGTGGAAGCGCTTTCTTTTCTCAGGGTCTTTTCCAGGCTGAATTGGGGGCCTAATTTAACCACATAGCCCTACTTACAGACTGAGCTGCCAGTTCACAGGGGGGCACTTACATGTTCATCTTCCCCTGCTGATGGTTTTAGCTCATCCAGTCTATGGGCTGCAGGCCTAGTTTTTTGCTGTGGCCCTGGGTGGGTCTTCAGGTTCCTGCTGTTGCCCAGGTGGACCTTGATGAGACCCTTAGGCTTGGCTTGATTTTAGCTTATACTCTCCAGTCATCCTGATCCACTCCATGCAGAGTCTCTTGTCCTTTATTTTACCCTCTCGTGTAACATTCACTCTTAACTTGACTCTCAAGTGCAATAATGTCAATACTGTGATGTCCTTGGTAGGATAGGGGTGGTTGCATGCACTGTTTAAGCAGAGCCTCATTGATAGGCCTAGATAACAGGTGTTAGACAATACCAAAAACCTAAAATTGGGCCTGCACCCTAAATAACAGTCCTAAAATATCTATTTAAAAACTTTCAAAGATTTTCACTACTTGTCAATAATGCGATATGTTACAATCTAAAGGTAAGCTTAGCACCTAGAATGGAATTTTGGGAAAACAAATTCAGAACCTGACTATTGTTAAGCAGCTAGTTTCATAGTTGGAAAAAATTGATCTGCTTACAAGTCCATAAATTTGCAAAGGTTGAAAGGTATAAGAGATTCCTCATAGATGAAGGAATAGATAGAAGAAAGTTCTAAAAGGTGTAAAATAACCTTTCAAAGGCAAATATGGATGTTGTATTTGTTTCCTGTGGCTGCTCATGCTAAGGGGCTTAAAACAACAGTTCCAGAGGCTGGAAGTCTGAAATCAAGGCCACCTTCCCTTCAAAGCTTCTTTCAGCTTCTGGCGGCCCCAAGTATCCCTTGGCTTGTGGCCGCATCACTCCCATCTCTGTCTCCACCTTCATATGGCCTCTTTTCTCTTCTCTCTTTGTGTGTATGTGTGTGAGAGTTCTTTCTCATCAGTACACCAGTCATGTTTAATTAGGACCTACTCTAATGACCTCATCTTAACTCAATTACATCTGCCAAAAACCTATTTCTAAATAAGGTCACATTCATGGGTGTCAGAGATTAGGGCTTCAAAATATCTTCTGGGTAGGACACAGTTCAACCCATACAGATGATAATGGCAATGAGATGAAAGACTCCATACTTTTCTTAGAAAAGCATGGAGAAACACAATGACATGAAAAATGACTTCCCTTTTCTTGATAATGCCTCTATTATTGTGCCTTTATTTGACCATTATAAAATGGTAAGATCAATGGAAACATTTATTTTTCTGCTTATTGCTTTGAATCTTTCATCCCTTTAAAGCAGCATGACCATATTCATTCTTGTGTAATTTGCCATAAGTATTGGCATTCGATGAGCTGTCAGTAAGCAGGCAACCCTAAAGCGGACAAAAACAAAATGGAAGGTGTATTTCACAACGAGGAAGGGAAAGTCCAAACAAAAGCGGCAAAGAAAAGGAACCGTACACTGTGGGTTGAGGAAAGGTGAAAGCCATGAAGTATTTTCGGAAATAGGTATCCTATAAACATGGAGAAAATAGAGATTTGGGGATTGACTCAACAGCTCATGACTCAGATTTTCTCCTATAACTTCCCTTGTGCCCCAGGCAGCTGAGTGTTTGGGAGCTTCCGCCGTTATTTTCCAGACTACCTAGCCTAAAGAGAAATCACAATATCAACATTTGCATTTACTTAAGGCTTTGTAAAAAAAAAAAAAAAAATCAAAGTGGAAATAATAGTAACCTTCGTGGAGCGTCTGCATGGAAGAACTGAGTCAACAGTTTTAGCTAAGGCTGTCTTTCAGTCCTATTTTCATGGCCTCCATAGCACTGTATTCGGGGAGGGTGGAAGGGTGGGAATATCACATGAATCGATCTGTGAACGAAAACATCTCCAAGGTTGAAAAGACTATTGAGTAGTCAGTGTTGCCTTTGTGAACTTGAGTTTCTAGCAACTAGTGATAACACAGGCACCATCTAGGTTGAAAGGAAGGGCTGGCAAAACGTTGAAATGACCACATCCATCCAGGGCACTTTATTAGCCAAGGGGGTAATGAGCCAGAGAAACACAGCCAACAGAAAAGGTGGGGGGAGCTGGTAAAATACATTTACCTCACTTTCTGTGACTCAGACAGATTTGAATTGGTAGATTTGACCAAGATGAAATGTATTATGCACTATCACCCCTAAGTTTAAAATAATTTTGGACTCTTAAAACAGTCCCACTTGGAAGTAAATGCAAAGTGGGCAAAATGCCATGTTTCCAAGAACAGGATGCACTTAACTTGCTGTTGACCAGTCCTGAGAGATGGCAGGGCCTATTGTTCTCAAGAATCTCTACTGCAGCGCCATGCAGTTTCTCCATAGAATAACCATTATCATTGAGAATTTCTTACAACAGTTTTCATTCATATCAGAAAGACTCAACTACACTGATATCAATCCAGCCGTGATATATTGGCTCATAGATAATTAGGGTTCTAAGAAAACCAAGTTGCCCTGAAAAAAATAACAACAAATGCTTGATTAAATGCATTTTTTAATCCACAGAAGAATCTCAGTAATAAATCGGGGGGGAGGGGAGTTATTCACAAATAGTTCAATTTGTAAGTATTGGTGTGGAGGCTGTAGGTATGACAAGTGTGTTTGTGTATGGTTGCTATCCCACATGTCACTTACCAGCATAGTGTATTGTTTTTGTTGAGAGGCTGGACATACAAACCAACAGTGACCAAGCCCATCTATGACAGGGGTGGGGAACCTCTGGCCCAAGGGCTGTATAAGGCCTGCAAAATCATTTGGTCTGGCCCTGCCAAGGCATTAGGGATGAGTTAATTAAATGTTTGACCAAATATAGCAGGCTGATTTTTAAGGTGATTATTATGTGTGGCCTGAGAATGATGTTATAAATATCCAAATGGCCCTTGGCAGAAAAAAAGTTCCCCACCCCCGACTGTGACAATATAGCTCTGAGCCCTAGCCTCTGTAGTAAAAGGCCCAGAAGACAAATCACAGCCTTTGCAACAATGGGCCCCAAACAGTCAAGACTTGGTCATTGACTTCCAACTCTTGTCATTTGTTGCCCCTGCTTCAGACTTAGCACCAGTAAGGGAAGCAAACTATGCTTTTCCGGACCCATCAAATGGGTGCCCGCTTCTAGTTAATTTGATGCCATCTTCTCGTGCCCAACAGCCACTGATGAGAGCAGACCTACCACCTTCCCGTTTGCACTGTGCTGCTTTCTCCCTCTCTGCTTCCCTCCGGGTCTCTGCTAAACACAGTGATGATGGCTGGCTCCCTCTTTACAGCAAAAGCTGGAGGGCAGCCTTTCCTTGTTCTCTGTTGGGCGGTCTTTGTTGATTTCTACAACATTTATAATTTCTAGGTAGAAATCATTAAATGGCAAAATAAACCTTCCCAACTTTAGAAATCATGGAGGGCCACTGGGTAGTAAATGTAGTGCCATCATTTTGAAAGCCAGAAACATTGTTAGGACTGGTTCAAACTCGGGCCAAGGTTCCTTTGTCGATTTTCAGATTGTATGAGGTACCAGACAAGCTCTGCTGTAAGACAACACCTGCATTACATCGTATGGAGAATGAAGGGGTTGTCTTGACGATTCAGGTGCTGCACACCTGCTGAGCTGAAAATCATTCCTCTCAGAATCAGGAGGACTTGGTATTAAGCAGGCGGAGTAGCTTGTGACCTCAGAGGCCTCTTCTGGCTGAGCAGGTTACACCAAGTAACTTGATTACGGTTTTTGGACATTGACTCTATTTTGTACAGTGGAGACAAAGCTGCCTGTGCGAATACAGAACTCCAGGGTTCAGCAAGGCCCAGGACCCAGCCAGCTGAAGAAGGCAGCACGTTCTCTACTCTCTTTTGCATCCTAGTACAGTCAAGAAAGCATCTGACCTGGTGAAATGCTCATTTTGTAGACATGACGTGTGCAAGTTTAATTTCCGAATGAAGCAAAGGGAAAATTCCTGGGCATTTTATGTGCATTTTTCTTCATGTGATCCCAGAATCAGAGTTAGCCATTTAATCCCAAACGAGACATGACCTCACTGGGGTTTGTTCCTTGACTGAATTTTGGAGTCCCACCACAGGACAGCGCCCATTGTTCTGCCCAGGAGCTCTGTCTCCTCCCTGATTGAGGGATGTGTTTGGAAGGGGAGGGGTATCTCTAGCAAATGTTTTCTCAACAGATACTTGGTGGGAATTTCACTGCTCTTTTATCACAAAAAAAAAGCCATTTAGTGGTTGATCTGGAAACCAAGAACTGCACAAGTTCCCTTGTTAAAATTCTTCAATCAGGAAGTGTTTGTTTCGTTGGATGGCCTTCATTAGAAATTAGAGAAACAGGTCATTAGAGGGAAATGGGAAGACCTCTCAGGAGCGCCTGGAACACTTTCTTCAGAAGACACACATTCAACTAGAATCTTGAGAAATGTTACTAAGAATAGGCCCTCAACGCAGCCCCACATGACGTACTCTTCAACTTCCCGACAGTGACTATTTCAGATGTTTTCCATTCCCTTGAAATCTCTATTCCTGTCTCTTCTGCTCACCATCCCATTATTTAACAGGGAAATTAAATCAGCAACTTCTTGCCACCCAATCTGAAGACTGACTGCAGTTGCACCGGCTCTTGGAATTACCCTGACTGTTCTTCATCCCTCTACTCTTACAAATAGTCCATCCCGGGCTCTTCTTCACCCTTCCTTCTCCAATGGATTTCTGATGATCCTGGATTCTGATTTCCAAGTATCTCTTGAGTGTATTCCCTGAGTTCCATTTCCCTAGGTTACACAATATCTCCCTTACTGCCTCGCCCACCCCATCTGTTGTCTATCCAATCCATTCTCACCACCACTGCCAGAATGCATTCTCTTGAATGCTAATCAGATTGTCTTCCTCCCTTGGTGGAAGCCCTTTCACCCTCCTTAGAATAATCAAAATTCTTTAACCTGGCTTATCAGATGCTGCTCACTGCTCCACCTTCTCCATCTCATACTTCTCACCATCCCAGATCCCACGATCCAGCCAAATAAGCATTTTTGTTTTTTCTGCTAATGCTGATTCAGTGCTAACATGGCTTATCTTCAACAGCTGCATTCAGTATGAATATAACATAGGCATAAATTATAGCCCTTGGGAAATGTGACTCACACGTAACTACTGCAGAATGGATTCACCAAAGAACAAAAACAAACATATCCATGGTTTGTAAGAAAGTGGGAGCCTACCCAAGAGAGAAAAAGGCTAAACATAAGAACAAGTCTATTCACTAGTAGAGTTTTAAGTGGAATGTTTATAGTTTCCTTAATGTGTCATAAGGACTTAATAAATGTTTACTGAATTATATGGGAATATTTAAAACTCTAAATCATTTTTTGCAGTATCCCTCTTTAAACCCATTTCTTTTTCATTCCATTAAACAAACGACAACTTTAATGAGTGTGTATTGGTATATATAATTTAATGAGCATGTGCCCTAATATATCAACTAAAGAGCAATTTTTTTTTCTGATCCAAATATTAGAAGCTAGAGACTTTCTCTGTATACCCGATCCCACACGCAAACACACACAAACACACATTCATAGATGCTTTGAAGTCGGATTTTGATGGAATTGGACATTTGCAGTTGAATTTTAAGTGGATTTGAGACTGATTCTGGGCTGGATGTGTAAAAAGATATTCAGAGGAGAACAACCAGGACATTAGGATGTTGAGGAAACCCTGCCATGGCTCATCACACAGGGCTGTGCTGGAGCCGACTCACATCAGCTCACAAGAGCCAACTGCGCACACCTCTTACCAACTCCACATTCAGGGAAGTCCCCTCAGTAATTTGAAATTGGCCATGGATGGAGTATTTGCACCACAGAAATTGGAAAACTCTACCAATCCCCCTCAGAGAGCCCACTCTTACAATTTGCCAGCAGCCCTGGTTGGCACCTATTGCCTTCATGATTCATCATTTTAGCATTTGACCATGCCCTTGTCGCTCTCAAAAAGGACAAATTAAATAATCAATATGCATATCAGGAATAATAGGATGCTTTGTAGATTTTTCAATGGAAGAAGTAAAGACTGAGTTAGGAGGTAAGAAGCAACTATAAAATTATTATCTCTTTTTTTTGTCTGAAGAACTAACTGCTTTTGGCTAGTATACAACATATTCTGCAGAGGGAGAGCATGAAGACAGGAAAGTCTTGTGAATGCTACAGGGAGACATATTTTTATCTGAGTTTAAGGAAGGACTTCCTCGTTGGTAGAGTTGAATCATCATCAAACAGGAACAGACATGTGAAGGGTCAGTGAGTTTCTTGTCAATGAAAATGCTTAAGCAGAGACTGAGGGCCAACTTGAGAGGATATCAAGCAATGAATTCTTGTTGTGTTAATGTTCTTCTGAGGGTTCACATTTTGAATTGAATCCTCCTCTGACTGTGCCTGGCACAGACATTTTGGCAGTTCTCACAGGTCATTGCTTGGTAATATGTGTGTTTGGGAGTTGGTGCAACAACCAGCCAGAAAACCAATTCATTCAAAATCAGGAGAAAAAAGAAAATAACCCAAACAGACATTCTTATTAATTCTCACTGTTCAATTTTAAAATGAAGTGATTTGAAAGGAAGTATATGCTCACCAACTTACTACTGATTTATTTCTGGTTCCAGATTTTGAAATCTATTCCACTTTAGCACAGTTTGACCAGAGAGAAGAAAATAAACCAGTGTGCTTTAGATCACCGGCCGCCAACCTTTTGGCTCTCACGGACTACAAGTGGTCCATGGACCACCGGTTGGTGGCCGCTGCTTTAGGTAACTTTAGAATACAGGTAGGGGGAGAGACTTTTATAATGAGTGGAAGAGGAACACATTGTTTAGTAGTGAGGACTGCAGACACTTCCCCTGTTTCCTGTATTAGCCAGGCAATTAGAACTATAGGAACTTGTAGTTGGTGTGGATCTGTCTGCAGGCATAGTGTCAGCAGTGACTGAAGCTGTATGAGAAAACTTAAGACTTGTCCTTGGCTAGGGAAAATCAGGTTACAATAAACAATTCTGTCCATTACCCAGTTTCTACTTTGTGCCATGTAGGAGTCAGGCTCTTTTTCTCTATTTCGTATTTCTTTATGGAATTAATCATTTTGATTATCATGTGGATTCTGCAGTAAACCCAAGAGACCAAACAGGATACCTTCTTCAGAAGTACCCAAAATACTGTTTTAAGAAATATATTTTTATTGATTTCAGAGAGGAAGGTAGAAGGAGAGAGTGATAGAAACATCAATGATGAGAGAGAATCATTGATCGGCTGCCTCCTGCATAGCCCACACTGGCAATGGAGCCCACAACCCAGGCATGTTCCCACCAGGAATCCAACCGTGACTTCTTGGTTCTTAGGTTGACTCTCAACCACGCCAGCCAGGCCAACATACTTACTTTTAAAAGAAATGACACACAAGAGTAATTGTAGGACATTTACTTGAAAATTAATAACTTGGCAACATTTTATCTGATGAATTATAACATCTCCCACATTAAAACAGTGCAAAGTAAAAAGCTCCCTTCATGAAAAGTAAATCTCTCTTGAACCCCAAATCCCTTCCCATCCATCATCATGGTTTTCTACTCCATCTGACAGCCTCACTCCCAATAAACGGGGTGCATATTGTGTTTACTTCCGCTCACCTTGTTCCACCTTGTTCCTAGTCCAATCAGGCATTTGCCTCCCAAACTCTACTGACACATCTTTCAACAGAGTCGCCAGCGACATCACATCGCCACATCCAGTGGTCAGTTCTCAGTCCTCATCTTGACCTTCCTTCATCCCTGACAGGTGATCACTCCTTTCTCTTGTCACACTTTCCTCACTTCACACCACACATCATGGTTTTCCTCCCATTTCAAGCAATTCTCCTTCTTAGGACCCCTTGTTGGATCTTCCTCATCTTCCCAACCTAAGATTGGGTTGCTCAGGGCTTCATCATTGGAACCCATCTCTTCTAACTACTCTCTGCTGTGGCCCCGTCCATGTTCATGGTTTAAAATACCATGTATATACTGATAACTTCCCATCTTGTACCTCTGTTCTGGATCTCTCCTTTCAACTCCAGAATAATATACTGTCTACCTGACGTCTTCATTTGGTTGTCAGAGAGCATATGCTATTACCGCAACAGAACCTCAGCTATTGAGTCCCCCATTTCAAATCTCTTCTCTCCCATTCCCATCATCTCAGTAAATGACACCAGCATTCACTAATTTCTTACACATGTCAACATTCCCTTGACCCAAATTATAAACCTTCCTTGTGGGTGAATAATGGACATTGACTAAGAAGCCAAGGCTCTCCCTCATCCCAAATGTACAAGAGGCAAGCAAGGCACAGAACAATACCAACTTCTCAGAAAAAACATCTAAACGTTGTCCTTGGAACCACTGCTGAGGTTATCACTGGTCTTCTAGGGGCACACACTTCCTCAGAACCCAAATGAAATGATGTTGGGCAAGAAGTTGTTTGCCTTGGGTGTAGGATTACACAGGGTGTGTACTTACACAGAAAAATCTTTAGAATGACAGTAATAGAGCACCTACACTTAAGAAAGACACACTGGAAAGAAGTTGTACAAGACCTGGAGGTCTTCATAAGAAGACAGTCCAGCCCTCTGGAACAGTGAGAAATTTAGGGGCAATTTTTGGCCATTTTTTTTTATTTGGGGGAGATTTTTATTATTGAATAGGATTGAAAAACAAAGATGTAGACAGGCAGTGGGGAGGCTGTTTCTTCTTGGTTCTTGTTTTCTGTGAGCCACCGTTGGCAAGGCTGTCCACTCGTGTAGGCATGGGAACCCGTTAAAGAAAGTGTTGATTCACTAGAGCGAAGCAGAACTCAGTGGCCTTTGTGTGTGGTGAATGCTCCCGGAAAGGCAAAGAGCGAGATTCTCCTGTGGGCTTTCTCATCTCCATGGCGGTAGGTGCTGACAGCTTGAGAGAAAGCCCGAGGAAGGAGAGACAAAAGGTGCCTCGCTGCGGCCCTCTTACAAGACGCAAAAGGCCATGGGGTTTGGACCTGAACTTCATTATCCGTAACTAAGGTAAGACCATGTGGTGGGTTACACAGCGATTCAAGCCTGAGCCCCTTGCTCACCTGCTCTCTTAAGCTCATCTGTTTTGTAGAACGCCTGCTAAGGCACCTGCACGGTGCTTCCCTTGGCTCAGTAGGCAGGCTTTACTGCTGCACCGTCTATGGCTGGGAATAGTCTTTCTGTCTCATATCATCTCTGGGGAGCACTGGACCAAACTGATTAAGAGTGTTTGTGCCATTTATAGATCAGTCAAGGGAAGTAACATTCAGAGACTGAAAACATGATGGCTTAGCCAGCCCAGCTTTACTTACTGACGTGGAACAGTGTGGAAAAGGGTGCGCCTTTAATTTCCTGTGGAAATGATCGTTCATAAAACCGTCTCTTTTTATGTCTCTGTCACTCTACCATGGCTCTGAGGGGACAACAGAGTGGCATTGAGAATTTGAAACTGTGTGGTAAAATATGCTGTCATTGGTCTGTAATTAATCACGTCTTTACAACTAAAGATATAGACAGACATGCTGTAACGACTCATTAGAAAGAAAAGAAAACCACCTGCTGACAGGTCACTTCCATAAACAGTCAGCTCCTCAAACTCTGAAGTCTGAGTCAGCATTGAGGCACCGGGCTTTCTGATTTCTGACATTTTTCTTCTACTCATGGCCGCCCTTCCATTGCGACTCAGAATTGTTGCTATGGCGTAGGTAACTCCTGGCACGTCCCACATCTTCAGGTTTCCAAGTTGCTAGTACAGCGATTCCCAACCTTTCCCATCCCATGGCGCAGACAGACTAGTTAAACAAATTACAATTCTGCGGCACACCAAAAAAATATGTCTTGCTGATCTGACAAAAAAAAAATTAGGTGAAAATAATTTTGATTCATTCATATGGACGGCTATTGTTGTGTTGGCTGTTATCATTTCTTTCATTTGACAATCTAAGGGGAAAGAGGTCCGTGCCCTGACTAAATAGCCAAGTAGCTGTGTGTTTTAAAAACTGTGCAGCACGTAGGGTGAAAATCGTACAAGTGGGGGGAGCGGAGGTTGAGATACTGCAGGCTGTCCACTCGGAAGCTCCGGGACTGCTTCGGTGTGGCCTGGGGTTTAACCAAAAGCATGACTTATCTATAAAACTCTCTAAGCTTTTCTATATAAAACCCGTTCCCTGCTAAGAGCCGTGAAATCATTCTGAGAGCTCAGAAGGAGCTGGGGCATTACTGCCAGAGGATCAGAAAGCCCATAGTCCTGAAGGTAGTGCCCAAACTGGTGACTTATTAAAGGCAGTGTGACCTTTCCAAGTTGCCTCACCTCTCTGCCTCCTCTAGGAAGCCTTTAATTATCTCCACCTCTTCGATATTCTTTAATCTCATTCCACAAGGTAGCTGGAGCTTAGAGAGAACAAACTAAGTGAAGATGATAATTATTAGCCGTTTCAGAGAGGAGGGAAACTGATACAATAGCTGAGCCCAAAATCAGATCTCAACTGACTCAACTCCAAGAAACATACCTCTTGTTCTCAGGTTTGTGAAAATACAAAGCAGATGCAGTTCTGTTCTGAGGAAGGTGGAATACCATTGCGATGTCAGAGGCAGTGTACGCCAGCCCAGACCTGCTCCCGGTGAGGTTTTCTGACCAGTGGTGTTCAGCTGGCAGCTTCCCGACCTCACATTCCACCCTCCTCTCCTCCCCGCTGCCTCGCCCCTCTGCGGAGCCCATTCCCCGCAGGCCAGCCATGCCGCTGAGGTCTGGGAAGATATGTTGGGATGGGCTGGCCTGAGGGTATTACAGTAAAGAGAGTGAGGGCCAGGGACATTCTATACATAATTTAATAAAGACAGACCAGTCACTTCACGTCGGGAGCTTTAGAAATCCTAACGTCTGCCTCTGTGGTTGTCACAGTGGCTGTTTCAGATCAGCTGAGGCAAAGCGCCTGCTTTGTCCACGTGATCAGCTTCCTGTGAAAGTGGCATTGATGGGCACCTGCCTGTGACACAGGGTTATCTGAGTGGGTTCTCAGTGTTGCCTTTTTCCCAGAGATGGGGATCAGAGGTAGAGTAACTGGTCTGGATTCATGTAAGTAAACGGTAGGGATGAGGTTCAAACAGAAATCAGTCTGATGCCAAAAGTCAAATCTAAGGCTCTCCCCTCTGTTCAGCTCCCAGCTCTGCGTTTCCCTTCCCTTGTCCCTGCCTCTCCCTGGTGGCCGAATGACTGCCTGACTGGAGCCCTATCCCTCTTCTCTCCCCTGCCCTCCAGCAGCTTCCTGAGCTCTGTCCTCCCACAGGCAGAGCTGGGCCTGCCTCTACCCATCCAATGCCCACTCCAGGTCAATCCTAAATTCTTGGCCTTTGACCTTAGAAATCTGGCCATTATATCCCCTATTAAGCCACATATGTCACATTTGACACTTACGAAGGCATGGCACTGTCTCCAGGCTAGGGGGGTGACTCTCTCAGCTCACAGGGCCCACTGGCTACAGAGTGAAAAGCTGTGAGTGGTGTATTCTGCCAGGCCAGCCGCTAGACCAGCCTTGGCAATGACCTCCCATGGCTAAAACACTCACAGGACACTACCCTCCATCTGCAGTTTTAGGAAGGTACTACTCCCACTTAAAAAAAAATTCTAGCTCAGCGGGGTGGCTTAGTGTTTGGAGCATTGTCCCCTATACCAAAAAGGTTGTGGGGATTTATCCCTAGGTTGCAGGTTCCATCCCTGGTTGGGATGCATGGGGGAGGTAGTTGAGCAATGTTTCTCTCTCTCCCTCTCCCTTCCTCTCAATGCACATATCCTCAGGAGAGGATTACAAAATAATTCTTTTTAAAAATTCTAGACTCTAATGATAATACATTCTTTACCCATGTGCAGTTTTTTTGTTGTTGTTTTGTTTTTAAATGAAGATGGAAATGTGTTTTTGTGTGGTTTTTTTCCATCCCCACCTCACCACCTTAGGTTGTTTTGTATTCTTTTTTAAGAGAGCCATTCATGTGTGGCCACAAGAGGAGATGGCGTCAGGGCTCAGGAAAAATAAAGTTTATTATATTCATAGGACAGGAGCCGTGGCATGCCACAGAAGACCTCAGGGGAATGACACCAGGTGGTCAGGAGGTGGGAGATAGGAGTGAGGGGAAGGTCTAGGTCATGGTCTCTGTCGGGGTTTGCACGGAAAGGAAAGGCAGGCCGGGGTGAATAGTTTATAATTGGCCAGTTTGAATAATTTGGCAGGCTTTGGGCTATGGGGGTGGTTCCTAGTTGCTCAGTACCTTGCCCTGGATGATTAAGGCAGAAGAATTGTGCCTCCTTGAATATGCGGGCCAGAGAGAGGAGGTAAGGCTCTGTATAGCAAAAGCACGCTCCGGGCTGGGTCCTTCTGTTTCTAAGAATTGGCTAGCCCTCTTCGAATAACGCTGTGCAGTCTCTCCCCAGCCAGAGGAGGGCCCAGAATCACCATTATTATTGGAGGAGAAGGCAGGTTTCTGATCACAGTTGGAGAACACCCTTGAGGAGAGCAAGCCAATTTTCTGTCTCCCTCAGTGAAAATGGCCTTTGCCTGATTATACTGAAATCATAAACTGCCTACAACATGTGTGGGGGAATGTTGATGCTCTAACTCCCATATCGGGAACCAGATCACACACACACATACGCACACACACACACACTCACACACCTTCTCTTCAGCACTGAGCCCTTATGATTAAGACTGATCACTCCGTAAGAGTCAGGTTTCTGGCTGCAGAAGGAATTCATGCCAAAATAAGTGTGGACTTTGGATCCAAGCAGTAGGAAGCTTTACCCTTGCTGCTTTCCTCAGGATGCTCTGTGACATCATCCACATTCCATTGTTTTTCCGTTTGTGTTCAGACCCTTTGGCGTATTTCCAAAGGGTGTCTAAAGGCAACAGTCGTTCCCTCCAGCCCACCTGGTTGCGTAGCCTCACCATTGGAAGCGTTCTTCGCCATGAAACAGCATCACCCAGTGAGCTCTTTCTGGAGCCTCTTTCCTGGCTGACACTTCTTCAGATTCTTCATGGCTCCGTCAGGTGGCCTTTTGCTGGTTGAAGGTCCCTTGTGCTTGTGTATACTGATGTGCAATTCAAGAGCTGAGCTTCTCCCTAGAGTGTGTAGACCTATGTCAAGAAAGCTGGCAAACAACCACAGATCCCCAAATATCTCCCTGCATCCCTGGTGCTTGGAGTCCCAGGAATACCACATAATCTCAATTCTAGGATCTGGTTGGAGCCTTATTATATACAAAAGATACGCACCTCCAAGAACATGACCTTAGTCTTCATGCACCATTTATAATCTAGTCATGCAGACGTGGGACACAATCCCAGTTTTTTCACTTTCCAACTCTGTGACAGACAGTGAAGACTCCATTTCTCTAAGATTTAGTCTGCGAATGGACAAGACACGAGAGAGAGAATGACACCAACTTTTCAGGATTGTTCGGATGAGGGGCAAGTGGCACAGCGCCGCGGCTCTGATAGAAGAGGCCCAGCCAGACTGAGGGGCAGATGTCACCGGAAGTGAGAGCTGGGCGCACACAGGGAAACCTTGGTCACCATCACAAAAGGTCTGTGAGCCGGACCTGCAAGGCTGCACCACACTGAACTGCGTGGTGGAACTTTCAGTTCCCCAGCTGTCACTGTTGAGATAGTTGAGATTTTGATTAGTGTCTTCTGTTGAACTGACAGGAGAATCTCCTTGGGTAAAGGGACTGGGGAAATATGCCCATACACGGGTAAGGTCACAAATCCCAATGTGTCACTTCCATACAAAGAGCGTTCTTTGAATGGAATGACAGGGAAGGAGGTGATGAACGGCCCTGCTGGAGAGAATGAGTGGAGACCAGCTTTGCCTGATGGCATATCGATATGTCTTCACACCAAGGTAGCCCTGGGACCAAGAACCAAATGGAAACTTCAGGTTGGTGGTGCTGTGGAATGAGCAGTGGCATTTTAGTTTTAGTTTTCATCTTACATTTTAGTTTTCATGAGATGTTGGCGCCATTTAGCCAAATATGAATGACTAGTATGTCTCTCCTCTTAAATGTTCGTAGCTTTAGAAACTTGCATGGGCTGTTCACAAGTTGCTGAAAATCTGATTTGAGGATTGGCTTCTAATTTTTTTTTTTCCCAATGAGAGCATCCCATCTGTTTCTACAAGAAAGTTACATGACATGTGGGGATTCAAATGCCAATAATGTTTACATTTCTCAGTTACAAAGCCAATATTTCTTCCTCTGGTCCTAGAATGGAAAAAACTATCTTAGTTCATAGCATATTCTTTCTGTTAAGATTTTAAAGTTCTGCAGTATTGCCAAGGCTCATCTGTTGAATAAATGTTATCTATCCTACATGGGTGCAAAGTGGCATTCTAATTAAGTTGAAACAAAAGTTAATTTTATTACCATATAAAACATTTCTTACCATCCCCTCCTCCAGTCAGCCTCAAATAAAAGGGAGGCCATGCTGGCTGCATTTATAATGCTTACAAATAATTTTAATAAAATCAGCAGCTAAAAAATGTTTAATTTTCAAAACATATTAGAATTCTTTCTCCATATTGCTGCATTTTTGGCTAGGGTTGAATTTTGATTTTAATGTGGGAAATCTATTTGTTCAAACCAAGCACCACTCAAATTTCCATAGGCAGATTATCTGCTGGATGAATTAGCCCGAGGGATTAAAAATAAAAACTCCCAAACTGCCTTTTGCTCTACCACCCAGAATGTTCCCCTTGATTGCATCCTGTTTGTCTGACAGCTTGAATTCAAGGAACAGAAAATCATTTTAATAGCCTACCACGCACAGAAATGGGGCATTCTTCCCAAAGCAAATGATTTATTCCAAGCCAAATGCAAATCAATTTCTCAGTGCTTTCCTTCTGTGGCTTACCTATGGCACCATCTTCCTGCATTCGCCTAGAAAATCAAGAATTAACCACAAAAGCAGAATGCTGGAAAAGCTCCTTTGCACTGTGGGGGAGGAACAAACTTCCCTCTACCTCAGGATCTAATAATCAAATAGACATGAGACAGGTCAGCTAAAGAAAATAATCAAATTTAATGCATGCATATGTATGGGAACCCAAAATACATGAGAGTGTCAAAGACCCCACCTTCAGGAGAGGGTTAGAGGTAGAAAGAGAACAGAGGTATATAAGACATCCTGAGCTAGGGATGACACAAGGTGCCTTGGGAGCATCAAAGGTGCAGGATGATAAGAAGTTTGTCCCGCCTATCAATAGGTGGAAGAGGTTATGTCTGATCATCCCTTATTATCCCCTAATTCAGGTTCTTCTGTATAGTTAAGGAAGGGACAGAAGTTTTCTCTTGAGCATGTGACTAAAGTTGCTTTTAGCTCAAAACAGTCTGCACAACTTGGGGTGACTTGTTCTGAGCCCTACAGCACTTGCCAAGAAAGATCTCAAACCTAAGCACCTTCCTTGGACCCACAGCATCATGCCACTTTTTATGGTATTCTGCCATAGAGTTTGTGCTCTTGGCAGGCTGTTCTGATAGAATGTCCAGAGTATCCTTGGCAATACTGACCTCCTCAAGGGCAGCAACAGTCCTCACAACCCTCAGTGACGGTTCGCACATTGTCTCGGGTGTTTAAATGTTGACTGACTTAAAGAATTCATAAAGGCTGTTTGCATGTTCCTCTACAAGCATTGGTATTTGTATATATGTAAGCCTAAGCAACCAAACAACCAAACAACTGGTTGACCGATTGCTGTGACACATGATGACCACCAGGGGGCAGACGCTCAACGCAGGAGCTGCCCCCTGGTGGTCAGTGCATTCCCACAGCTAACCTCTCGCAGCCGGCCAACCTCCCGTGGTCCCTCCCCCCCGCCGGCGGGTCCCCCCATCGGCCCCAATCACTGGCCAGGCTGAGGGACCCCACGCATGCACGAATTCGTGCACTGGGCCTCTAGTACTTCGATAAATATAAAGTATCTCACAGTGAAGGTTTTCACATCTTACCACCAGGTTTAAGGGGAAAGTGATATCTGCCCCTCCCTGAGCTCCTCAGTGCCCAGCACAATGAAACGTCCAACCTAAGAGATGCTGGGAACAGTGCCACTTCTCTTTTTCGGTATCACTCACTGTGGTCACCTCTGCTTGTACAGGCATTCATAGATGAAGAATCAAAACCTCTGACTCAGTAGGAAGACTCATTCTTCTTGTATCACACTGTGCTGGAGACACAAGAACACACGGTGGAGCAAGTATAGAAAATGCAACACAGGGACGTTCAAGAGCCTATCGAATGCTCTGACTTCCATCAGCCACCTACCTCTTCCATCATCTGTAGTCAGTGGCAATGCTTTTGTGCCAAGTGCCCTTGCAAAGGTGCAGGCTAATAGAAGGCTAATCTCCTGTGATCGGCAACACACTGCTTAAGGTTTTGTCTTAATAGGCTCTCTGTCTGCCTCTTCCTAGGGAGATCTTTTGTCCTGTATTTTAAGGCCTTCTCAATTTGTCTGTGTCCACAAGGGAAAATTGGAATGAGGTAACAGCCAATAACAGTCACTTTACTTTCCTCTGTAATAAAACCCACTTGAGTGTTCATTTTAAGAGCTTAAAACAGAACTCAATCATTTAAAGGTCAAAGAAGTTATAGACACTATCCAAGGGGTTCCTGATCTACAAGCAAATCACATGTGTGAGTTCAGTGATTCCCAGCAGATTGAATAGACTAATAAATAGACTCTCTGCAAATTGACAAAGAGAATACTTTGCAGGTAGTGCTCACAAGATGGGAAAACAGCAAGATAGGACTTGGCTTTCTGTTGGAATGCCATCAATACTGAACTTGGAGAGGGTCAAAAGCCACGGCACATATGCTTTCCATAAATGACACTGGTTTTGGAATGGACAGTCAGATTCAACCAACGCAGCTCCCAAACCAAACTATATGGGAGCTATCAAAGGTCAGTCATAGGTAACCCAGCATTAGAAGGCAAAGCAGATACTAGTGCAAAATGACTTCTGTTCTGAATGATACATGTGTGTTTTCTGGGCTGCCCTCCCTGTCATGTCTCCCTGAGGATGATGTCACAGCAGCCAGGTGCTAGAAGGGAAGTTTCCAACAAGTCTGGGCAAGTGGTAATCAATAATTCATGGTGAAAAACTGGCATAATGTCTCTCTCTCTCTCTCTCTCTCTCTCTCTCTCTCTCTCTCTCCCCCCCCTCACTTGGATCTGCATTTGAATGAACTGTACTCATAGCTATAAGCATTACAGTTACATATGTATTAAACACAAGTTACTATGAAAGGAGGTTGGGGACACAACTTCATTTAACCCTGCCATGCAGCCCTATGGTCTGCATTTTCCAATGAGCAATTGGAGGCTCAAAGAGGTGGAGTAACTTTTGCAGACATGCAGTTAGTCTTACCAGTAATCAAGTAGGCATCTAAACTGCCTCATGTCTGTCAGATCCAGCCTCTCAATTCTTGAGACTAAGGTAGATTTCCATCTTGAGGATGTATAAGAAACAGCTGGGGGGTGGGGGCAATCAGAATGTTTGGGGTGAAACCCAAGGTGTAACATGCCCCCTAGGATTTCAGAAGCAGATTGTTAGAAGACTATGCTTTGAAAAACACTGACATACTAGACTGTGTGTAGGGGCATCCAAATGAGGTTTTGAAGTTCATGAATATGAATTATTAAGAACTGGCTAGGGCCAGCTATTTAGGCAAACCTACATCATGAATATCTAATTGTTGTCCTCCAATTTATCCATTTCAAAGGACCATTTACTTGGGTCTTAAAAGTCTATCAACATAGACCTTAAAGTAGTAAAGTTACAAAACAGCACAATTTTTAAGATTTTCTTTCCAAAGTTATTGAAAATATTAAGATAAAAGAAAGATTCCAAAAACAGATTTTGGTCTACCAAGCCAAGAAGTGAAGGTATTAGGAGTTTAATATGTTTTGGAATGGGGAAGGGAGGAGAGGGGTGCTGGTAGGGGGGCTGCATTGGGTGCCTGTTTAATTTTAACTCTGCTTCGTGTGCCCCCGTTCGTTCCCAGCTGCTTTCGTGATCTCTCCAATTGGTCCCCCGTGGCCAAATCTGACCAAACTCCCTCTGACCCCCCTCCCCCCTTCCTTGTTTTAAATGAGATCTGGTTTTACTTAGATGAATTAAATGTCACTATATTTGTTTCTGTGGATTGTTCCAGCAAAAATTACAGCATCAGTGTCTGACTTTGAACGTCTGTAAGACTGTCTGCCTCTCTGGGCTATTTATAGCTGCCTTTTCAACACGCTAATAAATGCTTTTAGATTGCTGTTGGTTCGCTTTCCCCGTATGCAGCCTGAGAATCGGTCCACTTCAGCAGTCCCAGCTGAAAATACCTATTTTCCCTTTTTTTGCGAAAGTAATGCATGCTCATTGTAAATTTTCAGAAAATGTAAATAAGCAAACAGAAGAAAAAGGGGGGAAAACAAATTATCATACCGAGCAGAGAAGGCCACAAGGAGCATTTTGTTGTGTCACTCCGTCTTTTCTCCACCTCCATGCTTAAATATATTAAAACTTAAGAAGTATATATTGTACCTGCTGTTTCACAGCCCCATTTTATTTTTCCACTAAACAGTGGTTTCATTTTTCCTATCATTCTTTCACTCTGTCACCTTTAATGGCTACATTAAAAGTAGAGAATAATGATATGATGGTACCATGACCTATAAAACAATCCCACATTTATTGATGGCTAGGCATGGCCAACTTTCACTACTACAGATAGTCCTGCAATTAGCCATAACTCTCTGCCCATCCATGATCATGTCTTTCAGGTGAATTGCTACCACAGCCATTGCTGGATTAGAGGATGTACCAAGTTCATAGACGATTGTCACATAGAACCAGCTTATATCCAGAAATAGCTCAAGTAAAATCTATGTATATTATATGTGAATGAATCTTTAATGTGACAGTATAATAACCTGCATTAGCGTAAGAAGAACCACATTCCTAATAATTTAATCACTACTTTAACAAATTTTACTGAACACTTTTTAGTACTAAGCACATTTTTTTTTTCAACTTCAGATTTCCAGATAGTTCTGCGGCATAATTGAATAGTTGCATGCAGTTTTCCTTTCCTTTCTTTTTTTTTTTTAAATTGTGTGTGAGCTGGCAGCTTGGATGGGGGAAGGTAAGGTCAATGGAAGGCATTGAGAGCTGGTGTCTGCAGACCTGCCAGCCTTGATGTGTGTGCAGTTCCAGCAATGACAATTCTCCTGCTGGGATTAAAACCCCCTGAGTGCTCAGTTTGTATTGCTTGAGGATTTATTAATTCATTCCTTCAAAATATAACTAATGAGTGCCTACCTGCCACATATTTCTATAGCTGCTGGGGACAGAGTGGTGAATAAGACAATGGGACCTTCTCTCATGGAGCTTACAATCTAGTCCAGGGGGCAGTCCAGCCAAAAAAACAAACAAACAAAAAAACCCCAAGTAATTCAGTCAGTAGTGGAAAGTCTGTTAAAATGAATAAAGCATGTTAATGAGACACAAAACTGGTATGAAGGGTTTTAGTTTAAGTCCTCATCAGTCAAGGCCTCTTTAAAAAGGTGACATCAAAGATAAGATTTCAGTGATGATAAGCAGCTTTGCAGGCAGAGAAGGAAGTGCAAAGGCCCTGGGGCAAGAACATCACTGTGTGTGTTTGAGTGGAATTTAACGATTTTTTTCTGTAAAGATTCAGATAGGAAATATGTTTGGCTTTGTGGACCACATGATCTCTGTTGCAGCTACTCAAGACTGCAGTGGTGGCCCGACAGGATGTAGCCATAGACAATATATAGACAGTGGTCTGCATGTATTACAATAAAGCTTTATTTATAAAAACAGTGAATGAGATTTGGCCCTTAGGCTATAATTTTCTGACCCCTATGTTAGTGAAAAAAAGACAGATACAGTGATGCTAGAGAATGAACAGAGAGAAGAACATAGGAGAGAATTGCCAGAGATAGGGAGAGGTGATCACTCTTATTGGAGTGGAAAGATACTAGAGGGTTTTAAGCAGAGGAGTGCCATATTTTTATTTTTATTTTTTTTAAAGAATAGATTCAAGTACAGCAGGGACAGAAAGAGATTTCTTAGGAAGCTGTTGTGGTCATTTGAAGACCTGCTCCACTGAAAACGTGGTGGTTTGGACTGTGATGAATGTGATCAGAATGAAGATCTCCTTCGAAGTTGAACCAACAGGACTTGCTGCTAGTTTACATGATAGGAGTAAAGGAGGGTGATTGGGCCATCCTCTCGCATATTGGAGATATTCTTAAAATGTAAATTAAGCTGAATTTTCTGTTTCAAGCAGCAGAAATAGCCCTGGTTTACACAAAGAGGAGAAAATATTACTGCTAAGCTATCAGGTAGCTTACAGCCTCAAAGGAAGTTTGAGGAGAAGGAAACTGATTTGAGCAGAAACAAGAGGCGAGGCAGAATCTTATCTCAGGACTGTCTCTGGGCGCTGTGACTGTGCCCTTTTCCGGGGAGACTTAGGTGCGCCGCCCACCACTGGCCTCTGAGTCCCTGTAGTTGCCTAGAATAATAGGACCCAGCACCCTGTGTCCCTTCTCAAGAAGTTCTGATTGGCCACTCCACTGTCACGTGACCCTGCTCCCGTGCAGGGTGAAGAAACACTGTCATGACAGGTGGCTTCCGCCACCTCCACTAGCGTCATCCTAATACCAGCCACCATCATCCCTTCCCTGGCCAATGGAGTACCTTCCTGGCTTATCTCCACCATGTCTGCTTTTAAATTTCTCCGACCAATTTCCCATGGAATAGTCAGAGATCTTTTAAAAATGCAAACTTTATCATATCACTACTAGGTCATGTATGTCCCACCTCTCTCCCTCTTTCCAGGCTCAGCTTCCCCGACACCCGCCCTCTGTTCAGTTCTTTGGAAAGCATGCCCTGTGCATCCGTGAATCACAGAGCCTCTGCAAATGCTCTTCCTCTGCCCGGGAAACTCCTTGTCTGTTTCTTCTTATTCAGTGAAGTCCCATTCATCTTCCAGATTGTAGCTCAGGTATCCATCTTTCCCAGACTAGATCGAAACGGAGGAGAAATGTTTATTCAGATTAAGAGTTAAAGGAAGACTATAGGGAATGAGTGCATTCATGGTGCTAGGCTTTATATTCTTTTATATCACTCATTTGTTCCTTAAAAAATCCACTTGCGAGGTCAGCTATTGTCCTGTGTTTTAAATAAATACAAAGAAGCATAAAGACATTTCTAAGGCGCTGGCATCATACAGCTAAGATGTGGCAGAGCCATCGCTATCATCTGAGGCTTTGGTCTCCATACTCTTGCCCTTTAACGGCAGGACCAGGTGCAGCTTTGCCAGCACCCCATGGTGGCAGAAGGGATATTTTCATTTCAGGTTAGAATAATCACTGAAGTGAAAGTGGCAAGGAAAGCTTCAAGATTGTTCTATAAACCAGTCAGGAGATGTTGAACTCTGCGATAAAATGCTGATGAGTTCCTGTAATTAGAGGTTCCTGTGAGAACCAGGCCTTCAGATGAACTCAGAACAAAGGATGCAGCAGCCAGGTCACACCTAGAAATAGCAAGCGCCTTGACAACCAGATAGATAGTGACGGGCCTCAAACAAACAATCAGGACAGAGAACAAGGCCTGAGCTGAGAGCATTACCCAAGGCTGGAGCCAGGGAAAAAGGAGACTGGGCTGACCATGAGGTCCTGGCCAAACTTTCTCTGACCGCCCTTGTTACACGGCACCTTCCATTCTCTCCAGCCATTCCCCCCATCACCACTTCACTTTGCTTCCCAAGATCAGTGATTATCTCACTGCATTGTCTTCATGTTTATTGATGCCCAACCCTTAAATGCAAATTCCATACAGGTGGGACTCTGTTCACTCATTCCTAAAAATGGGTGGGTCTGGCACACAAATAGGAGCTCAATTAAAAAAAAAAAAAAGTAAAAACAAAACAAGAATAGGAACAATCAGAAATAAATTCTTCATTGGGCCATTCTGGAGGCCTTTGGGTGAAGTAATTTCCTGACACAAGGAGAGATTGATCTGTGGTTCCAGATCAGTGATTATCTCACTGCATTGTCTTCATGTTTATTGATGCCCAACCCTTAAAATGCAAATCCATACAGGTGGGACTCTGTTCACTCATTCCTAAAAATGGGTGGGTCTGGCACACAAATAGGAGCTCAATTAAAAAAAAAAAAAGTAAAAACAAAACAAGAATAGGAACAATCAGAAATAAATTCTTCATTGGGCCATTCTGGAGGCCTTTGGGTGAAGTAATTTCCTGACACAAGGAGAGATTGATCTGTGGTTCCTACAGGGACGTAAGATCTCATAATATTGAACTTCTGCACCAGCCCAGTCAGAGCCGGGTAAATTCTGAGCAGCGGCGGCTGGCATGCAACCAAGACAGGGATGGGCAGGCTTGTTTTCAAGATAAAAACTAGAAACCTTCAGAGTCATCTTAGTACAACATGTACATATCATTTAAGTCGAAAAATAAGCGTGATGAAGTGATGTACAAACGTTTTTATAAGCATTTATTTGAGCCAAGTGACTATTATTTACTCCAGAGAATAACAGTTTTGCAGCTTCTTTTGCACCTGGAATTTAGCAGGGAATTTACATGGATGTAGGAGAAAGCAGGCGGGATTGGACTACAGGATAGTTAACAAGATTATGTGCTCTCTTGAGGATTAATACCCCTTCCAGGGCTATTACTCTGGCATTTCCAAGGCACGTTAACCTAGATGCACCAGAACAGTGGACAGGGCCAGCTTAAGGCAAAGGTAGACCTTTTACTAGAGAGTTTTGAGCCTGGGGTATGACTACCCACCAAGACCTGTCCAGTTACAGGTTTATGATCAGATCACCCTGTGAGGTTACTTTCCATAGAACCCCTTTTTCCCATCCACAGTAATTACCTTATAAATTTCTTTAACTTGTCAAATCCTGCCAAGTTTATTGGTCTTGGATTATTCAGAGTAAATAGCAGTACAATTCTTAAACTAAGTTAAACGTGTGTGTGTGTGTGTGTGTGTGTGTTAAGAACAAGGAAGGAGGGGACCTCTTATTTGCCAACAGTTGTGAAAATGAATGGATAATGACCCAGTCCGTGGGGTTGTGGGAGGAGTGGAAGGACAGAGAAGGAGCCCAGGCCCAGGTGGCTTAGTGGTAGGACACAGAGGTGCAGTCCCTGACCTAAAATAAAAACAGCTCTTGGAAACCACATATCTTCTGCCTGGCTGTCAAGCAAGTGGAAAGCTCTTGGGGAGGAAGGGGGTTCCCACAGATGCTCTGACATTTTACAGAGGGGGAAACTGAGTCCTTCTGGGAGCAATAATTATTGAATCACTACTGTGAGCGTGGCACAGTGAAGATGGCCTCCCATTAATTATCCGCCGCAACCTCCCAGTAACTCGGTGACACAGGTGCTACCCCCATGCCATGGTTGAGGACACTGAGGGTCAGAGACAGTGACTTACGCGAGTTGCCCAGGGCCCTGAGGGCCGACGTGGCACTGGATCTGCTTCCCAACTCGGGTTCTGTGCAAAACCAAAACAACAAAAGTCATTTTATCTTAGACAATTTATTTTCTTTTTTTTTTTTTAAGCGGAGTTGCCAGTCAAAGGAGATGTGGATTTTTTAAATATATTTTATTGATTTTTTTACAGAGATGAAGGGAGAGGGATATATAGAAACATCAATGAGAGAGAAACACCGATCAGCTGCCTCCTGCACACCCCCTACTGGGGATGTGCCCACAACCAAGGTACATGCCCTTGACTGGAATCAAACCTGGGACCCTTCAGTCTGCAGGCTGATGCTCTATCCACTGAGCCAAACCAGCTAGGGCAGACTACTTCTTAATTTGACTTTTAAACCAGAATAGTTTGAGTATTATAATTCATGTTACTTGGGTACTATCCTGACAACCTGAAAATAAAGAAACCTCCTCCAGCCCCCAGATTTCTTCTCCTGTGTGAAGCGCAGTACTTTTGTGGGTGAGGCAGGGTTACAGTGGGAGGTAGATACTACGTCAGGCAAAGCTAGGCTATGGAAGGTCTCCAGGTGACATGACCAGCTACTTGGGGTTTCTGCCTCTCCCTCCCAGCACCAGCGTTCAGTTCAGTTGTTTCCTCATAGCACATATGACTCCTTTCAGGTCAGTAACAGGCAAGAAACTTTCTGAAGTTGATTGAGAAGGAGAAACGACCGAGTTGTATCAGGGAAAAGATAAAATCCATGGCCACTGAGAAGCTGCACTGAGTGGAGGGGAGGGTTGGGAAGAAGAGGACACAGTGCTGGCCCCTGGAGAGTAGGTCCTGGGTGAAGCAGGTGTTCAGTGGCTGAATGATGGGCTCCACCCCAGTGTGTCTGGGTGTCTTCAGAGGATTCCAGGCAAGATAAGGCTCAGGCACAATTCCAAGGCAACAACTTGTAGGACGAGTTTTGAGCAAAATAACCTAACTTGTTTGGGTTTTGTTCTAACTCATTAACACCCCTTCTGTTGTCCTCCCCAGCAACCATAGCCCACCCCCATGTGTCATCTGGCCATGCCTTCTCTTCGCTGACCCTCCTGTCCCCTCCCCAGGCACCCAAGCCCATCCTCAAAGACAATGGCATGTGCTGGGAATGTAGGTTACCCTTTCTGCTCTCTGCCTGGTTGCTCTCCAGTTTCCACTGACACTTATCGTGCCTAATAGTTGCCAGGAAAGTAACCTGGTTTCCAATGATGACTTCACATAAGCCATTTACATGATAAAAATGGTGTTGGTAGATCTGAAAAGCCATGGGCATTACAATGAATTTTACCAAAGATACTCTAGACCATTATTTGTAGTTACTCTTACTAGATTTATCTTAAGTAGATCTGAAGACAAAATTAAATTTTATTATCCAAGTGGTACAGGTTTATAAAGCCTGAAGCATTGTGTGGTACCTCAACACAGCTTGGAGAACTAATTACAATAGGTGTCGGCTTGGTAAACAGCTGAATTTGAGAAGCTAGGGCAGAATAGCAGAGACTTGCTGCAAACCAGCGAGTCCCATGAGGAGAATCGGATGGAGAATCAGACAGATAGGACAGTATTCGTTTGGTTGGAAATATCCTGTCATGCACGCAGCTCATTTGCAGCTAAATCAGTAGAGGTTTCTCCTCAAACTCAGGCAAAGATCTAGGAGACCGAGGACGAAGGTCGGATCTCACCTTTGACAAAGGTCAAAGTGGATTCAGTGGATTGAGGAGCATTTCTTTTTCTGTAAATGAGCTTAATACAAGGAACTTCTGAGAAAAGTCGCTGTCGGGATTGGGTTCGCTGTCCCTTCCGAGTTGCTCTGCCCCGGGTGTCTGTGGGGTGAAGTGAACGGGGACAGCGGGAAGGTGACTTCACAAATGGTAACGAGCTTCCCTGGCCGTCTCAGGATGCACCCCCATCTGCTGCTCTGGCTGCACATTGGAAAGAGCTCCCATGTCAGGGCCGAGAAATTGCTGTCCTTTTCCTCCCTTTTTCATATGATCTGGAGAGACAGTGGGAACCTGGTGCAGAGGGGGCCCTGACCTGACTCAGCCTGTGCTTTTGAACTTCACGCCCCACGGTTGTGTAGTGGCAGTGATCACATTTCCAATCTCAATTGACAAAAGAGAATTTCGCAGCCAATGAAATGGCCACCCTCTGTCTCTGAAGGGCAAGGAGCTTAACATGCAAAAGGAAATAGAGAAGTAAGAACGCCACCAATGCTTTTTCATGATGGAGTCCGTGGTGAGATGGTTATGAAAGCATTGAGGAACATGTGGAGCTGGTTTTAATCCTCAGAAACACAACTGTTAAATAGAGGCCGCCCAGTCAGTCAACAAGCCTAATCCTCTATTATTTGATGGTGAACAACTGGAAAAGTGTTCTAATCAACATGATCTATGAAACTGGATTAATCAATGTTTATCTTGTCTAGCCATTTGTTAAAGGGGCCTCCATAAACTTCTTTGCTCATTGGGTAGCCTGAGAATTTAGACTAAAGAAAATAGTTATAAGCTATGGGTTAGCTTTAAAAAATCGCCTTTTAGAAAATGCATCCTTTGAATAAGTAGGGAATCTAAGAATAGATTAATAAAGTGTATGCCCTAACCGGAATCCTAAGGCCTTTTTTCTGGAAAATTAAAATTAACGACCCCAGTCATGAACCACAGCGAAGGACATGGTGGGTGTGGGGCCGGATTCTCAGTGCTGTAACTTGTATCCTTGCAATTGTTCCATGATTCAGAAATACACTTTCCACATACTCAAATTTGTTCACTTGTTGCTTGTCTTAATTGAAATTTCATTTGCCAATGAGCATACTGATGGAGGTGTTTTAAAAGCGGCTTATTTATGGAAGTTGTTGGCACCACTGGAATTGCAAACGATGCCAACCAAACGCCATTTCAAATAAAAATCATTTTTCTTTTGGCAGCAAGAAAGTTCCGAGTCGCACAGTAGCTCTTGATTTATGAGCTGTGCTCTGTGATTCTCAGACTCCCACGGTCCGTGCAGGTCCCTTTAAGGAACTGGGTTGGAAGCGTTCAATAGGAAAACAACCCTATCTCCAAATCTGCTTCTTACTGGGCAGACATACGAGTCTTTAATTATCATTGGCAGCCTCTCCCACCTCGAATGACCAGGTGAGAGAGTGGGGACTGAGGACCCCTGGGCAACCGTCTTTTAATGAGAAATCGGGCTGGACCCTACAAGGAACAATATATGTTGTGGACAAAATTTGCAGAAATATCTTCCATTCAGCATTCCAGTAAGCGTTTTCTCAGCCCTGGGTCACATCCTGAAACTATACAATGACCTCCCAAAACACGATTGAGGGCTACTCAGAACAGGCGGGTCGGTGAAGTGATCGGTGGCGGGTGGTTGGACGGACAGAGACGCTCCTCCGTGCCTTGCGGGATATTTTGGCCGAGTGTCCATCCCCACAGTGGTCCATCGAACAAAGTGTTTATTGTAAAGTGGGCCTGATCCCTGGAGAGGAGGAAAAATGATTCCTTGTGACTGGAGGGAAATTAACTCTTTCCTCGCTTTGGCAGTTGGGAGGTGCCCGGCAAATTCTTAGTGATCCGTTTCCTTGGTTGGGTTCAATGGTGGGGGTGGGGGGTCTCCATGGCAGGAATAGTAATGACTCCAGCTGCATCTTTCAGTGCAGAGAGTGGCAGGGTCCTCACAAGTGCCCCCTCCTTCTGACGCTCCCTCCCCGGCCCAGCACAGGTGGACTGAGGGGAAAACACTCCAGTAAAGGGGGCTGCAGGGGCATCTTCATTTCTTCCAGAAGTAACCAAAGGCCATTCAACACTGGATTTCTAAAGCTCACTCTCAGGAAAACCTTTGGCCTAGGCCGTGAATGCTAACAGCAATAGGAACTGTATGTTCTGTATGGGTGTGTGTTTTTTTAAAGACTGGATTTGGAGGGACAGAGATGATTTTGCCTGGGGATGACTGTGAGAGCCTCCGGGACACACCGAGGAGGGAGGGAGGGAGGGAAGGAGGAGTGGGTGTGAGTGTGCTCCCTTTAAGAAAAGGGAAATAAAATTAGCAACTTTGGCAAATTTTCGGGCTTCTATTCAGAGAGAAAGAGAAGAGCTTTCAGTGCCAAAAAAGAAGAGAGAGAAAAAAAAGGATGGGTGTTAGGAGACAAAGGCACGGCAATTTTATACCTTATTGGAAGCCGGACTGGGAGGGTTGTGACTCCGCTGGGGTTAAGAAAGATTTTTTTTCCCTCTCAAGAGTAAAGGTAGAAGTAGGGTAAAGGAGTTGAATCTGAACTACTGTTCCAGTCAGCTCTGTGCTGTCCTGCCCGAGAGGACACCAGGAAGAGGAACGGCCTGGAAGAGGGGAAGCAGCAGGAGCCCAAGGTAGGGACTATATCCTAGCCACCTGCATGTAAGGTGCATTATAACACGGAGGTGGGAACTCTGATTGCTTTCTTCTAAGGAAAACCACCTGATTTGAACAGCTAGAAAGCTCCTCAGACTGCTAGATAAGTATCTGAGCCATAGTCTGCCTTTTTGCATTATCGATTGTTTTGTTTTCTAAATGCCTTCATGCCAAAGGAGGCTATAAAAATGAGACAAAGTATTGAGGCTTCCTTTGGGATAATCATAGTGTTTATGCATTTATAAAAATGTTATTTTCTCTAATTCCTATCTTGTTCCTACAATGGCTGAGTTGAATCCCACTAGTAAACCCAAATGAGTAATCCATACTGAGCATTTCTGGCGTTCAAACCAAGTCTTAGCTGTCTGGTTTGGCATAGCATTGCTTCACATTTAGCAAGTTACTATAAAGATAGAAATGAAAGCTAAGGTGAGTATCTTTTTTTTTTTTGCAGGTTTTAACTGGAAACCCAAACCAACAGAAAGCAACTGGCCTTGAACTATTTCTGCTACAAAACTCACCTGGATGCCCGCAGGCCGTCGGCAAGAATGAGCTACTACGGCAGCAGCTACCCGATCGTGAATGTGGACCCCAAGTACCCGGGTTACCCCCCGGAGCACATCATTGCGGAGAAGAGGCGGGCCCGCCGCCGGCTGCTGCACAAAGACGGCAGCTGCAACGTGTACTTCAAGCACATCTTCGGGGAGTGGGGGAGCTACGTGGTGGACATCTTCACCACCCTGGTCGACACCAAGTGGCGCCACATGTTCGTCATCTTCTCCTTGTCGTACATCCTCTCCTGGCTGATCTTTGGCTCCATCTTTTGGCTCATCGCCTTTCACCACGGAGACCTGTTGAATAACCCAGACATCACGCCCTGTGTTGACAACGTCCATTCTTTCACGGGTGCCTTTTTATTCTCCCTGGAGACCCAGACCACCATCGGCTACGGCTACCGCTGTGTCACCGAGGAGTGCTCGGTGGCCGTGCTCACCGTCATCCTCCAGTCCATCCTCAGCTGCATCATCAATACCTTCATCATCGGAGCGGCCTTGGCCAAGATGGCAACGGCTCGGAAGCGAGCCCAAACCATCCGCTTCAGCTACTTCGCCCTCATCGGCATGAGAGATGGGAAGCTCTGCCTCATGTGGCGGATCGGGGACTTCCGGCCCAACCACGTGGTGGAAGGCACTGTGCGGGCCCAGCTGCTCCGCTACACAGAAGACAGCGAGGGCCGCATGACAATGGCCTTCAAAGACCTCAAGTTGGTCAATGACCAGATTATCCTCGTCACGCCGGTCACCATTGTTCATGAAATCGACCATGAGAGCCCTCTGTACTCCCTGGACCGGAAGGCAGTGGCCAAGGACAACTTTGAGATTTTGGTGACATTCATCTACACGGGCGACTCCACGGGGACCTCCCACCAGTCCCGAAGTTCCTATGTCCCCCGGGAGATTCTCTGGGGTCACAGGTTCAACGATGTCTTGGAGGTGAAGAGAAAGTACTACAAAGTGAACTGCCTACAGTTCGAGGGGAGCGTGGAGGTCTATGCCCCCTTTTGCAGCGCCAAACAACTGGACTGGAAGGACCAGCAGCTCCACAACATGGAAAAGGGCCCCGGAGGCCGAGGATCCGGCCTGCCAGACACCAAGGTCAGGAGAAGGTCATTTAGTGCCGTCGCCATTGTCAGCAGCTGCGAAAGCCCCGAGGAGATGCCCAGCTCTGCCCTGGATGAGTGTAAGGAAGCCCCTTACCAGAAGGCTCTCCTGACTTTAAACAGAATCTCTGTGGAATCCCAAATGTAGTCCCACATCGTAATTCCACTCCATCCTTTTGCTCTCTAGCCAGTCACCTTAAGGCAAGTAGTTATAAAACAGGGCTTTATAAACACATTGTAGCTGTGTTTCATGCTGATTATAAGAGCAGGTTAAACTTGATGAAAGATAATAAAAAATTATCTAGTATCCAATCTATTTTCTTTTGTTAGCAAATTTTGTATTAGGGATGCTACTAAGCGTCAATTGATTAATGTAAGTTTCATCTCCTTTTATGATTCCATATACTTGCACCTTCAATTGGAGGTATACTGTTCCATTTGGGGGGAGAAAGGTGGAAGGTAAGGATACTGGAATAAATAAAAATAGAACAGGCAACCAGTATCAATAATAATAATATTTCATATATCATAATTCATAGTGTAAAGACATCGTATCATCTAACCAAGACCCATGCAAGGCACGCATTTAGTAGATTGTCATGTTGAGATATTTAACTGTGGCATCAGCTTTCCCCATGGAGTCCCTCTGTTTGCCCCCGAGTGTGCCTTGGCATCCGCAGGAGGAGGTAGCAGCTGTGAGGAATAGGCAATGCCACCAACTCAGACATTTCTCCACAGCCACTTGCCCAGGTAGTGTTCAGTGAGTGCCAGGGGCTGTTTTTCCTCCAACCATGAGGCAGAAGAGAAGTCAATGGCATTATTCAGAGCAGTATTTCTCCCTCAAATGCCCCGCTTGACTCCAGCCAGGAAGGGCAGACATAAGGAAGCACTTTCTGACAAGGGGGCTTCCTCCTACTTTCTCCAAGGACAAGGGAGGGAGCAGGCTCACGGAGAGAGGGTGAGGGCCTGGACTGCAAGGGACATTCTCAGCCTCTGGGAGAAACCTGTTCAGCAGTGCCCTGAAGGACTGCAGCTTTCCTGGGGGCTGGCATGTATGCTGCCTGTCTTGGTCACTTGACAAAACTTGAACTCTGGATTTTGAGAAATTTTTCCATCAAATTTAGAAGACTCATTTAAATGGAAGACTTTTGTGAAACGTAATTAAAGTGATTTAATGCACATTGTAAAATGGAGAAGCTGAGGGCTGTCCCATAGCTTACACTTGAGGACATGAGCTATGTCTGGATACTCTATTTCCATAATTACTTTAAACACAAATTCAATCACTACAATGAAGAGTCACTTTGCTCCATAAACTGAAGAGTTATTAGCTACATTCAGAATTATCTGCATGTTTTCTTAACATGATTTCCGAGTGGGCAATCAGTATATGCCACAGTTTTTTATTGGTTTATTTTATTTAAATATAAATATACACGCACATAGTTTTGACTTTTTCTGGGGACTCTCAGTCTCTCTCTTTCTATTTAAATTAAAGCACACAAGTAACTTGATCTGAATCACATACTACAAGATGACCAATCAAAGTAAAATACATAGGTTTATAAAATGGTGTTCTTTTTTTTCCTTTTTGCCTTTTTCCTTTCTCCTCCCCTTCCCTTCCTTTTTTCCTTTCCCTCTTTCTTTTGCCTGTGAGCAACAAATTTATCTTTTTAACTGAACCTGGATAAGAGATTTGCTCGGGTCACAAGTTGCAAGCTTAGCATTGGAGATGCAAATGATGCGCACTTTCTGCCTGGCCCCAGGAACGCATGCATTTTCCCTCGCACGGCGTCTAGATTTGGGCTTTGCAGCCATGATCTAGTTTCCTTTCACTTTCCTTTGCTTCCTGGACCACATCAACCCACGACCCCACTTTGTGAGGATCAGAATGGAGACATCAGCGCTCAATAAGTACACTCACTTGTCAAATTCTCTTACCCAGAACAGAATGTAAGCTAGGCATTCCCCTGTAATATTTATCTCTGATTTTCTGTTGAAATGTATCACATGCTTCGACACCCTGATGAGTTACTCAACAATAAAGATCTCAAAAATCAGAAAGTGTGCACCCCTGCCTGTGTTCGGGTGGCGTAGACCCTGCCGCTGTGTCAGCCTTGGTGCAGCGCCCACAGTGGCACTGTTGTCACGTAGGATGAGAAAGCCTGCAATTACCAACCATCTCTCCGGGGTTGGACCAGCTGGTGCAGTAGCTACATCCGCATTACAATTAGGTGCTTCTGTCAGTGTTGCAAGAAGGCTCCCTATAAAATGGCATTTCTCTGCATTGTCATGATTTATACTAGCACCACTGACTGGTAAATCCTTGGTTGTGCTTCACCGCCTAAGAAAACTCCCCAAATACAGTGATGCTCACAGAAGCTTAAAAAGAAAAAAGCATTTCTAGCTTCAGATGCTGAGTCAAGGATGAGAAGGAGGTCAAATGTGTTTTCTTCCTTTCTCCCTAAAGATGAAATCACTCAGTGAACTTAGGGGGGCCACCAGCTGGGACATCAGGGCATGACCCCACCTTGTACTGGTCCCCACTGAGCGAGCAAGCCAGGGAGCACAGGGAGAGAGGAGGGGGCACAGTGAGGGAGGAGGGGGCAGAGGGAGGAGGGGGCACAGTGAGGGAGGAGGGGGCACAAGGAGGG
>NW_006284343.1:659858-661264 GCF_000327345.1 Myotis davidii
AGGGGGCACAGGGAGGGGGGAGGGGGCACAGGGAGGGAGGAGGGAGCACAGGGAGGGAGCTGGCGGACCTCCAGCTCAGCCAGCTCTGGGAGGTGCTTGGCACATACACACCTAACCCCCATGACCGAAAGGCCGGTGGATCGTTTGAATCTCCAGGTCATCAAATATCTCATTCTTGATTCTTTCTAACAACGTCCCAACGGGGACCACAATGTGTCCTGGTTAAAAAAAAATTCAGTGCTGTTCTCCAGTCTCCCTTGTAGCTGGGGGGCTGGGAGAGGGGCTGGTGCCGATGTGGGGGGTTTCTGGCCCAGGAGATGTCAGCAGAACTCCGGATGTGACCTCCCAGAAAAGCTGGCTTAGTGGGCACGTGCCCTCTACCGCTGCGTGCCTCCTTCGGAACCTCACACGTGGTAGTTAAAGCTCCTGCCACCCTCTTGTGAGAATGAGAATGAAGGACACGCCTTTTAGGAGACACTAAGGAAGGAGGAAGGGGAGCAGCCCGGTTGCATATTCCCTCTGCACGCGTGAGAGGGAGTATGACTATCCACTGGCATGGCGAGCCATTGATCTAAAGGCAGTTACGCAGGGAACAGAGGCTGGTGAGGAGAAGATGACGGACATGTCTGCGGAAGCCACTGCTTTTCTGGGCCGTTTAGGAAACGCCACTGTTGTAAAAACACAAAAGAGAGTATTGGCTGGGAACTCCCTCTGAGACACTGATGGCTGAGTGACTTCAATCAAAGGCCTGACCAGGCCTGCTGCCCTTTACCGCCCCCCCCCCCCGTACTCTTCTCCCCCCAGTGATATTCCATGTCTTGCTGGGACGGACTGGGGCCAAGGATCTGAAATCCACGGAGACTCAGGCGCAAAAGCAGAACTGTGCTGGGACTGTGTCTCCTGTGCCTCCTACCCCCCAGGGAGACCCATCGCGTCACCGCATTCAGTTGTACAAATACATACCAAGGAACCTAGGCCTGCCCTTGAAATGCTTGTCTTTCATTTCTTCTGAGTTGGCCAGGGTTTGTGCAAGTGGACTCCCTGGGCCGCACCTATTTGAAAGATTGGGCACAAAGTCCACTCAGCGTAAAAGATGCTCTTAGCTCTCTCCACTGTGAGCATGGATTCTTCTCTCAGTGTTCTCCAAGGCGTGTGTACCAGCCCCTGTGTGTATGTGTGTGTATGTGTTTTATATAAGCTTTGCCTTTGGGCTTCTAGAAACCACCCCTGCACACCCTCGCTCCTCTATAAATCACAGGCCCTGCCTCGGTGCTAAATTTGGTGTGGCCTCTTTCTCCCTTTCACTTTTAAAAGAGCAGCATGACCCATTTGCCAGAGAAAATAACTTTGCCTTGCCCGACCCCCCATCCCCGAAATGCCTGTGGGGATCTCTCTCTCTCTCTCTC
>NW_006284343.1:661367-697168 GCF_000327345.1 Myotis davidii
CAGGGAGGCGCTTGCCAAATTCTTTCCAAAGGGTCTCCTGCACTTGAGGCCTTTGAAAACGAAAGCTTGTCCTAGGGACTCAGTTCAGATCAATCTGTGGCCGGAGGGCAAGCAGGGCCTCCGACCCCCTTTTCCTGAAGAGACAGAAATCACAGCGTTGCCAGGAAACCACCCTTGGCCTGCGTGGCTTTGCCGCTTCTCTCCGGGAAGAAGACGTTATGTCCGAGTGAATTCCCACGTTCTTGCGCGGCGCCCAGTGTCCCAAAGCCACTCGGTGCAGCCCTCTCGCAGCGCTGTGGTCAGGTCCTGAGATCTGGCTGGGGACAGCTGGCATCTTGCCCCGTCACGTCACCCCGCACCGCGCTCCTTCCCAGGGAACATCGGGCATCTTTTGTGTTGAGTTTGGAGACTTAATCTCAACATGGCTACGTGTTTCCAAATTCAATAGACTTCGTTGCTGAGTCCCTAACAGGGAAAATAGACAAATAAATCAGTGATGGCCACTTGCTGTTGGGTCTCATTGATTTATGCTGTTTCATAAATGCTGGACCTCCAGTCTGTCATCCCATGAAAAAGCAGCTGGACTGAGGCTGAGGGGATTCTAAGTAAATAAGGAAACCCGAGCTGGGCAATCGCAGAGATCAGGGCGTCCCTGGAAACTTGGGCGCCTGGGCGGGCGGAAGGGGGACAGGTTAGTCATTGAGAGCTTTCAGCGCCCCCGGGGGATGAAAATCCAGCTAGATTGGGTCTTGCTAAATTACACAGCCTGAGCGTGCTTTTCCTCTGTGCTATCATTTACCACGGGGGCTATCAACCAGCCTTAATCACTATCTAAGTAACTTGAACTTGAGACAGAACGAGCCTCCAGAGGCTCAGACCTTGAGAAAACTTCTTTGCAGAAAGTTACCAGAAACCTTCCAGCGTCCACAGAAAATGCTTGGGTCACGCGCCCTGTGCACTGTGGGTAAAGACTCTTTATTTGACTTAGAAGCACATGTTTCGGAGCAATTATTTTTTGTGCTACCTGTTGATTTTATCGGATACCAGTTTGCCTGGGGGAGGGGGAGATGGGAGGGGATGGAGACTAGCCCTGGGGACCAGGGTAAGGAAAGAGCTAGCCCATTCCAGAACCAAAGATGATTATTTCTTCAAACATTAGGTCGTTTAGCCAGATTTCATTTTACAATGCGAACCCCTCCAATGTAGAGGAGTTAGGTGCCCAAAGGGACACAGCTGTGGAGGGATAGCCTAGAGCCCAGGACCTGGAACCATCACTGACCATAAGGTTGAGTGTTTTCATGCCGCAGTCACTCATTGGGAAAAGTGATCACTCCAAGACCCGCTATGAAATAAGATCCTGTTGTTTTGTAAACGTGCTTTCTGAGCTGAACTGTTAATTTGTCATTATTTAGAGAGGCTGGTGTGTGGGCAAGGAAAAATAAATGTAGAATGAGCTGTTAAGAGCAATGACGAGTGAGGAGAATCTCATCCAAAATGTGAACAAAAATGATTGAATTCAAAAGAAAAGGCTTCCCGCCCTAACTGGTTTGGCTCAGTGAATAGAGCGTCGGCCTGCGGACCGAAAGGTCCCAGGTTCGATTCTGGTCAAAGGCATGTACCTTGGTTGCGGGCACATCCCCAGTAGGAGGTGTGCAGGAGGCAGCTGATCAATATTTCTCTCTCTTCGATGTTTCTGACTCTCTATTCCTCTCCCTTCCTCTGTGTAAAAAATCAATAAAATATATTTTTAAAAAGAAAAAGGCTCCCCCTTTCTCAGGGCAGTGTTTCATGCCTGGTGATCACCGTCCCCAAGCCTCTCACCTGCGGAGCAGGAACATTCCGCCCTCCGCAGGGCCAGGCTCAGGGAACCGGCCAACACCATGAGTAGCGGGGCTTTTCATCCCTTAATGCACATGGACCATGCTTGAGGCAGGACCTGCAAGGACAGGAGCTGCACCCGAGACAGGCCCACAGACCCACGCTGACCACAGCCGCCCTGTGCAACCTGGAGCAACTCAGCTGGCCTTTCTGATTCTTAGTGCTCCTGTCTGGAGTTTTTCTCGTTGTATGAAGTTGCGATTGTGAGAGCAGCTTAAAAACCAGACTGCCTGGGCTTGGCTCCTATTTCTACTCTTTTCTTCCTATGTGACTTTGGGCAATTTACTCAACCTCTCTGTGCCCCAGTTTTTTCAACTGTGAAGTGAGGAACAGAACAGTACCACCACCACCACCACCAGAGTTGTTAGAAGGTTAAGGCAAGTGATATTTGCGAAGTGGGGGAACAGTAGGTACCAGGCACATGATGAGGCCTAAGAAAGGGTACGGTATTATCGCCAGCAGCAAACTCAGCGTCTCTTTCAGTGTTTTGCTCATTAATTAACATTCCATAACTTTGAACATTGACTGAAGCAAAAAGAAAAAGGTGGGGGAGGTGGGGATTAAAAAGAGCAATCATTGGGTAGAAGAAATATAAATTACTCCCATCTGAATGCAAATGATTTGTGTACTCTCTTATCAAAACCACGTTGGGTTATGTAAACCACACTTCCTGTCCATTGCATGAGGCATCAGGAATAAGAAAATGGTGCTTAGGGAACCAAACTTCTACTTTGCTCAGAGATGTGGAGGCTTAGTGAGTAGTAGCAAACCAAGAGGAATCAGATTGCGTGCTGTACAGGCGACCCCCCTTGTGAACGACCCACTGGGCATTCGAGCTGTTTCAGAAACGATTTCACTACTTTCTGTCCGAATACCATGCACTCAACATGTTCCGGCAGATGAAAGGGGTCCTGGGAGGAGCAGGCTCATTAGCCAGGCATGGCCCAGCACAACCCCAACCGACTGCTGCTGGCTGCTGGTCTGTGAGGTGCCTGCAAGCCACCCGAAGGCTCAGAGCCTCACTCCAAGTGCCAGAGAACAGGCTGTGGATATCTGGATGAGGGAGGAACAATCCTTTTTCTCTGCTCTATGGCACACAGTGGGAGGGCTTTGGTGTGAGCAGGGTCTTCAACTCAGACAGAAGTGGATTCAAATTCTGCGTGTGCCCTTTGGCAACTGTGTGAACTTGAGCAATTTTGTCGTTGTCACTGAGACTCAGTTTTTTCAAGGAGATGATATTTATCTTGAGGGCTATCCCAGAATACCCACAAGGGATTGTTTCCAGGACCCGACCCCCACCCCTGAAACACCCAAATCCAAGGATGCTCAAGTCCCTTATAGAATACTAGGGGCCCGGTGCACAAAATTCATGCATGGATGGGGGTCCTTAGGCCGGGCCGGTGATCAGGGCCAATTGGGGCCAAGCCGATCAGGACCAGGCCAGAGAGGAGGCCGATGGTTACTGGGCCGGCCGCAGAAGGAGCGGACGCTGGCCGGCACCACCACCATTGGCGCTCCACCACCGCGTGGTTCCCCCGCTACTGTCTCCTCCTTACCTCACCACCAAGGCGGGAGGGCGGTGGGCCGATCGGGGCCTGCCAGCCAGGGGGAGGGATGGGGCACGGGAGGTTGGCCACTGGCCTCAAGGAGGGAGCCGGCCCTTGGCCCCCCTGGGAAAGGGGCCATGTTTGCTGCCACCCACCCCCAGTTCCCTGTCCCAGCCCAAGCCCTGGCCCCAATTAGGCAATCAGGGCCTGCCAGCCGGGGGTGAGGGACTGCGGGAGGTTCGCCAGCTGGGGGAGGTTGATTGTCGGAGCACACTGACCACCAGGGGACAGCTCCTGTGTTGAGTGTCTGCCCCCAGGTGGTCAGTGCGCGTCATAGTGACCGGTTGTTCCTGTCATTCTGGTCATTCCGGTCGTTCCGGTTGCTTAGGCTTTTATATATATAGATGGTGTCATATTTGCATATAACCTACACACATTCTCCCATATACTTTAAGTCATTTCTACATATAATGCCTAATGCAATGTAAACGCTGTGTAAATAGCTGTTATACTGTACTGTTTAGGTCATAATGACAAGAAAGAAGTCTGTACATGCTTAGTACAGATGCAGCCACAAAAGGCCTAACTACAGAGTACACATCAGCAACAGTGTAACAAATTATTTTCTGAGTGTTTTCTACTAGTGGTCAATTGAATCCCTGTACGTGGAACCCGTGGATATGGAGGGCTGTACATGTGTGTGGAGTTACATATACACATAACTATCTGGCCAGTAAGGCACATAGGAGTTGCTCAATAATTATTACCTGTTTTACCTGTTTTCCTTCTATATGTCCCTAATAATAGCTGTTTCAAAGGAATCTGAATGCAAAGGCATTATTAGCTTTAGGATAATAATCCTCTACTAATTATCATAAACTTATTTATTTCCTAAATAGTCATGCTTTCATCCTGATGTTTGAAGTCAATTTTCTAAGTGTTTTCTCTTTCTGCTCCTAAGAGCCAAGAGTAATTGATTCTAGTCCTAGCACTGCCACTAATGAGCTGGGGGATTTCGGAAAATTACTCAGCCTCTCTGGTCAAACACGTACAGCCTGGATGTTGCTTTAAATTACTTCATGATTCCTCGCAGCCATAAAATGCAATGATTTTCCTCTCACTCAGTGTCTCAGTCCTGATTCTATTTTGGTTTCTTGTTGGCATTCTAAGAATTTTTTTCATTAGCATATGTAATTTACTGTAATCTTTCCTATTCTCATGATTATGGTGCTCCCTGAATTTAACAGGAAAGTCCTAATTTCATGTTATTTTCTGCTTCTTTTAAAATTCTTCTTTAATGCATAGCTAACTGCGATGTACATTTTATGCTCCCATGATAGTGAACCCACAGTTCATTTAGAGAAATGATATCTGCTGAACTTGGTTTTCAGGATTTTTTTTTTTTTTACTATTCTTTTATCACATTGGACCTATTTGAAACAGGCACATTAAAAATGAGACAAGTCTGATTTTTTAAAAAGATGAAATGTTTCCTTTGTACTTAACAATGGCGGGAAGCGAGTAAGGGCAAGAACAATGTGGTAACTGAAGAAGAGCAGTAACATTCTGAGGAGGGCGGCCTACATTTAAGACAAACTAGCAAAGGACAGCAAAGATGCTATTAGATTATATGAAATGCCAGACGCTTCATCCATGCAAGTTGTGGGGAGGGTGTGTGGTCAAGGTGCTACTCAACCTGCCTGTTGCATCTTCAAATCGGTGACTTGTGCAGTGAGCAACTTGAACGACTGTACCTGGCCAGCCTGTGTTTTATTTCCATTTGGGGGGGGAGTGGCTGCTTTTTAGATCTGCCCCATAAGTATAACTGACCGAGATTGCAGGACTTGGATTCCCAGACACCAGTGGTCTCTTAGTCCCCTGGGCCTGAGAGAGATGGTCTAATACCAAACAATCATAAATAAGTGGACAGCACGTTGGAATATTCCAGATACCCTTCCCAATAGCATGTCTTTTGTGGGACTCAGGAAAGAGCACTTTGCAAATAACAAATCTGAACTTTCACTGTAGGCCGACATTTCCAGAATGGCTTTTTTATTCTGATATTACAGAAGAGCATGATATTACAGAGGAGCATGAGACCAGGCATGAAATCATGGATCTGAGCGACATCAGATCCATCGAACAATATAAAGTTTTCTTTATCCTCTTCCAGAAATGTAACATACTATCCAAGTTATTGCTCTTTGTTTTTAAAGCTTTGGGCAATAAATAAAATGAAGTATTCCAGGCCAGAAGGGCTCAGCAGTTGAGCATCGACCTATGACCCAGGAGGTCATGGTTTGATTCTGGGTCAGAGCACATGCCCAGGTTGTGGGCTTGATGCCCAGTGTGGGGCGTGCAGGAGGCAGCCCATCAACGATTCTCTCTCATCATTGATGTTTCTCTCTCTCTCCCTCTCCCTTCCTCTCTGAAATCAATAAAAATATTTAAAAATAAAAATGAAGGATGTGCACACCTACTTGTCCGTTCTGAGACTGGAAATCGGGTGGGAGCAAAATAGTAATGATGTTGCAGGCAGAAGAGCTCACAAAGTGAATCAAAGCCCTTTTTATCTCTTTCACCAAACGCCAGGGCGATAGGTCGGCCTTTTGGAAATACCATAATGATAATAATAACAACTATTAATAGCAACCATTATGTAAACGCCTCTGGTAATTGTAATTCTGAGAAGGCTGAGTATTCTTGGTCACCATTGTGCCACCTTGTGGTCACAAGGGAACACATGTTTTTTTCCATGAAGTAAATCCAATGCGTTCTCATTCCCGCCCCACTTCTGTGGGATGCTGTTTGGAAGAATAACTTGGGAATCACATTACCAGGAAGGCCTCTGAATGAAAGACAATGGGTACCACTCAAGTCAGAACATAGCTTCCACTGGAAAGCAGCAAGTGCCCGTGGACTAAGTATGGATTCCATGGACTGGATTTTTCCTTTGCTACCTCCACGTGGAATATATATTTAGGAGATAGAATTGGAGTTCATTTGGGTGGCTGTTCTATATCCACAAATCTAGACATGATAGTCTGGATCATGTTCAATGAGATCCAGCAATCTATTTATAGCAAGAGAAAACTTCCAGAACTTAGGTATAAATTACTGTATCAGAATAATCACATTAATGCATATACTGGTGCAGAAGCAGCTTAATAAACAGGATTTTAATAAGAAGCAAAGACTTGCTTGGTAACTATGTGCATGATAATATCAGAGTTTTTATGCATTTCAAGGGGTTGTGAGATTTGTTTAAAGGACTTTTCTGTTTCCTAAATTCCACCTATGTCAGCATCCAGATGTAAGGAACAGAGAAAGATGGGATTGGCCACCTTCCCGCTGAGTTCGGTCTGCTGGGGACTAAATACATAGTTAGTAACAAAGTCAGGAATTGAATGGCCACTATTATATATTATCAGGGCTCATTGGCTCAAGGATATAGTGTTAACCAGGGATGAAGGTATTAGGGAAAAATGGAGTTCCAATAAGGATGTGTGTGCGTAAAGAGGAGAGAGCAATACGTTCTCACAGAGCTATTGCCAAGCTAGAGTGGGTGCTGAGTCTCTTCATCCATTTCTTGGTCTCTGTTTGTCTCTAATATGACAATTTCTCTATCTCTCTCAGCCTCTTTCTATTTCTTATTCTCCTTCTCTGTATATCAGTCTCCCTGTCTTTCTCTCTGTATCTCTCTGTTACACTCTTTAATTTAATTAGACAGAAGCTCGGCAGTCCAAGGACCTAGATTTGAATCCTAGCTCTGTGGGTGTCTAGTGGTGTCCCCATGGGCCAACTTCTCAGACTTCTCAGCCTGTTTCCTTATCTGTTAAATAGGGGTAAAGGTACTTGCCTCATAACATGGTCACAGTTAAATGACACATTACAGGTAAAAATACTTAAGACAGTCCTTAGAGTAACGGCCAATACATGGTACCCATCTTTATTTTTATTGTCTGAAAAAGGTATCACTTCTTAATATTTGTCACAAGATGTTCTCATAGGATGTCTCCATATTGTCTCATTTAGCGGTATAATGTCACTACAAATGAGAGATGTAGCTCACAGATTTAAAACAGAAAAACCTCCCGTGTACTTTTTCTAACCACTTTATTAATAAAATGCTAAGAATCAGAAAACATTTGCCTATATTCACATAATTAAATAGTAGAACCCATTTATCAATCCACATCTACTGCTTATGCATCTGTACCCAGAGTTTATTGCCGTGAACAGTAATTCTCCTTCTAAGCCATGGCTTTATTTTCCTGTCTAGTCCTTCCTCCCTCCCTCCCTTCCTCCCTCCCTCCCTCCCTCCCTTCCTTCTTTCTTTCCTCCTTTCCTCCCTTCCTGCCTTTCTTGCCTGTTTGTTAGTCTATTTGCCCAAACTAGAATTAATGCATTCAGTGAAATAAGAGTTTTCAATTGCAGTACCTGATATTCCTAAAATTCATTAATTCATGTATTCATATTTGGGCTCCATTCCTAGACGTCGTGTGGGCCATAACGAACTAGACAGAAAAACGACCTTTTCCTCTTGGACTTCCAATGTAGGAGGGGCGAGAGGACGCAAATAAACAAATGCAGAACGTGAGGACAGGCGCAGGTAGTGCCCTGACGGGAACTAGAGGCGTGGTCCGGGCCCAGAGCAATGGGTGCCCTTTCAGCGAGGGTGGTCAGGAAAGGCCTGTGGCTGGAGGAAACATGTGCTCGCGATATTAGAAGAGAATGTTCTAGACCCAGGATAGAGAAGGGACACCATGTGGGTACCTGGGAAATAGAGTTCTGAGCCAGTGCGCAGACCCTGGCACACAAAGAAGTTTCAGAGTTTGGGGAAATAGCTAAGTCAAGAATTCCGTGTTGGCCGGAGTGTGTTTCCGATGCTTATTGGATACGCGGGTGGGGGAAGAAGTAGGACTTTGTACTTGTGAGTTTGTGGCAGGACAGAAGGCCGGGCCTGAGGCTGTGAGGTTAGAGGCCCTGTGCATAGCTCTGCCTTTACCGGTGCAGGTTTGCATGGGATCTGCTGGGGATTGGATGGAGACGTGAAAACGTGGTCCTAGAGCCGGGGACACTGCCACGTGGGGAGGCTGAGACGTAGGAAACTCATCAGAGGGGGATGAGAAGGAGTGTGCTGTCTGCGAGGCCTGAGGAAAGATGGGAAGAGTGGCTACTTATCATCCAAGGAGAGGAAGCGGCCCAAGAGGTCACGGGCCACCAGGAGCCGCTCAGGGGCCCTGGGAGCGCGAACAGAGCTGCCGGTGGGACTCAGCATGGAAGCCTTTGGAGTGGATGCCTGGGTCCCATGCCCTCTCAGGGAGGTCAGAGAGAAGGAGCATGAGAGGTGAGAAAGTAGTGACACCTTTTGAGACGTTTTGATGTAAAGGGGAGAAAATACATGAAGCAGTACTAGCCGGAGGGAGATCTGGGGTCAAGCTTTCCTTTTGTTTTCTTTCTTTCTTTGCATTTTTTTTCTTTCTTTTGTAAGTGGGAGGTAGTTCAGCATGTTTTCTGAACAGATGGGAATGATCCCATAGAGAGGAGAAAATAGACAATGTAGGAGGGAGGGGCTAATTAAAGAAGTAGAGCCCTGGAATAGTGGAGAAGGGATGGCAACTAGCCTGCAAGGGAGGGCAGGGTGACACCGAAGCGCAGACACAGGAGGAAGAGCAGACACAGGTGGAGGCTTGGAGGCACGCTTCATGTTAGGGTCCCGCTCGGGAAGCTGTATGTGGGCATGCCTCACAGGATTGACTGATGAATAAGGATGCAAATCAACTTGAATTGAATGCGTATTTTGTGTTTGTTGCTGTAGATTCGATAGTGATACTATTCGAGTAGGGAATGGATTTATATTTAGCTTATCGTAGAATTGCTCTTTATCAGATGGCTGCAGTAAATTGTTGATTTTTGCTAACTGTTATGTAAGCAGCAGAAAGGCTCGGGAACACGTGTCGGTATGCTTCTTTACAAATACTTACCAAGGGAACACTCTTGGAAGTATTAAATGCAATATCTTTTCGTTTTCTGATGTTTTGCAAGGATAGCTGCGAGTATACTTCATCTTTCCAGGAGCCTGAATGAAGGAGCTCTATATTCCTCTATGAACATTGTGGTGAAAAGACAAGACATTGTAATTTGCTTTTAAATTCGCATGCAATTATTGGCTGTGAAGAAAGAAAGTTGTGGTCTCTAGCCTAGCATTCCCTGTTATGAAAATGACAATGATAATGAGGATAATAATATTAGGAATAGTAACACCGCTTTGAGATCAAACTTTGGAGATCATCAGATTAAAGTAACCATGGAGAAACAAACAGGAGAAATAATACAATTATGTCCTGTTAAAGGCCATAGTACTGAAACCACCCAGGGCATGGAGAGCTATGTAATAACTCATTGAACTGTACTTATATCATAATCATTTAAATTATGTAACTCCCAGAGGACTCACATTCATGCAGAAGATTTTAAAATTGATTATAACACCTTGATTTCTAGTAGATCAAATTGTTAAAAGGGCCAATAAAATGAGGTAAAATTTCCGCCCTTTTAGCTTGGCCAGAGATAAACAGAAAAATAACTCTGGGTGGAACCTGAAGGAAGACCGTGTTCAACTCTCTCTTCCGTGTTTGTAAAATAAAAAAACAGGATAAAGAAGAGGATTAATGTTTCCATGGATTTTTGATAAATATTTAACCCCAAAGATTACGAAAATTTCTTTTCAAATAAAAAATTTTTAATACTAAATAGAGAGCATTTGGGGAAATCCTGTATTGTTTGAAGTCATTAATATCACCATTTCCATTTCATTAGATTCTGAAACTCAAAATTCCCCCAAAATGAATGAGCTGGCTTCTTTTTAATGTTTGATGAATTTTTTCCAAAAATGTCTCATGAAATACAGTCACTTATTATTTTATAAACCCCATCCATCTTTATATTTGATTCCCCCCTGTTGTGTTTCTATTTAATTGAGTCCTGGAGGCAATCCTGAACATTTACCCACATATGCCACATGGTTTGAATGACTAATTGTTCTCTATGGAAGCACATTTAATGTATTCTGCCGACTAGAATCACAGATGAGGAATAGCATTCACACTCTTTTTATTCAATTTGGCCTCATGTTCCATAGCGTTATTCTGGGCCAGTGGTGAACAAATTTACTTCTAAAGGGCCAGATAGTAAATGTTTGGGGTTTTGAGGGCCACATATGATCTTTTTCTCATCCAGTCAACTCTGTCCCTGTAGCACAAAAACAGGGACTATCAAACCAAATGAGCATGGCTCTGTTCTAATAAAACTTTATGAATATAGACATTTGAATTTTATAAAATCGTCAAGTGTCACAAAATATTATTCTTCCTTCATCTCCCAACATTTAAAAGTGTAAAAACACTCATGAGTTGTGTAGATGGTGAGCCAGGTTTGGCCTGAGAGCTGTGGTCTGTAGACCACTGACCTGGAACCATAGAGAGAGTGACATCCTTGATGTAAAATATCAGAAAGGCCCAGGTTTTAAATGCATTTTTATTGATTTCAGAGAGGAAGGGAGAGGGAGAGAAAGAAAAAAAAACATTGATGATGAGAGAGAATCATTGACCTGCTGCCTCCTGCACACTCCCTACTGGGGATAGAGCCCACAACCTGGGCATGTGCCCTGACCAGGAATCGAACCAGAACTTCCTGGTTCATAGATTGATGCCCAACCACTGAGCCAAATCAGCCCAGGTTTCAGAAACAGGCTTTCTCTTCCATGGCTCTTGTATAATAAGAATATTCACCTACAAAACATATATCTCTGCTCTGGGTCATTTTCTCCATGCAGATACTTTCCCATCAACCCTGCTCAGCCCTCTATTGTTTTTCATGCACAAAAGGAATGGGATACGTTGGGAGAACTCATTTCAGAGGTGGCTGTCTGTGGTGCCAGGGAAGTCACTCCACACAAAGCAGCGAGTTTTCTGAAGAATTGATTTTTGGAAAAACGGTCTCCAGGTGACGCCATCTCTTAAGTGTCTGTTCTTTTCCTGGGTTGCTGCCTTTTTCGTTTTAGTTCTGTTCTTCATCAGAACATCTAATACAATCAGTAGTCCTCAAAAGGCCCAAGACCAGCTCTTCTGATACCTAATGATCTAGATATTTGAGCTCCGAGGCCAGGAAGCAGCAAGAGGTTTTCCTTGAGGAGTCTGTGATCAGACATTAAGGAAGAAGAGGAGAACAGGACAGCAGCGGGGGGCCTTTGGCCGGACATTGCCGCAGCAGCTGCTGCAGGCCCTTCCAGCACTAGTGGGTTCTGCAGGCAAAGACACGGCCACAGCCAAGGGCAAAAGTACAACTTCTCTCATAGGTGTGACAGCTGATGTCCTTGCTCTCCAACTGGTGGGAAATTCCTTGAGGAGAAAGGGAAATGAGGAAAAAGGGAAAGGGGGCTGTTGGTTCCTCATGGGATCGGAGTGGGGGGCGGCGGGGAGAGGCTCTGATTCTGCCCACTTCCTGTTGCCCCAACCGAACCCTTCCTGCCAGCTCCATTGACAGGTAGCTTGCTCATCTGGAGAAGCCTCCATTGCAGGTTGTGGACAGAGGCATCTGCCTCACTCACCCGATGGGGCATCGATTTTTACAGGACAGCAAGTGCAGGTCCCCCATCTTCCCTTTGCTCAGACAATCCTCTTCCTATGCTTTTTACAAAGAAGGCAGAGCATGATGCCTGATTGCCTGATGAAAGGCAAGAGTCCCAGGGTCAGTTTTCTTTTTCTTTTTTTAAAGTAAGTGTAATGGCTTTTATCTGCTCCTAATTCTTTCTGAAACCAGGTCCTCTGGATATTCAAGCCGCCACCCTTCCTAGCAAGTTAAGATTGGAACAAAGCAGTTATAATTCTGGAACCTGTCAGCTTGACTCAGACCATCACAAACCAATCACACAAGGCTGTTCGCTTCTGCCCAAGAGTTGGATTATTTCTTCACAATGCCATGAATCTTGCAGGTGCATTGGAAAGGAAGCTCACCAGCAAGTCCATCTCGCTGCGTACAGGGCCTTTCTCACCAGAGGCAGTTGAGAACACCCGTGGTGGGTGAGACGTGTCCTTCAGGGAGAAGGTTTTCCAGACCAGAAGCATTAGTTATGGAGTTGCCATTGTTGTCGTTCCTTGCAAGGAAGAGAATCAAAGTGTAATCGCACTAGGTTATGTGTAAATTTATGCTGTTTTTACTGGCTCTTAACCCTTTTCCTTCCAGGAATTGTTAAGGTCCTTTGCAGTCATATATCAGTCCTTGGTTGTTCTCACCAATGGTGACTGTTTGATGGTAAGGTCCCCGAGTCGACCGGGTCGTGTAACGGACTCCCTGGAAATTACGTAAGAGAAATAAATGCCCTGGGATTTGCACAGAGAGGAAATGATGAAATTCGCTTTGAGCATGAACTCCTGGACGCTCTCAAGCTCTCCTGTGAGAAACACGTTTCACAGTCAGAGAGGGTCTTCAGTGGAGTTGGGGTGAGACCTCTCGTAGGGCAGTCCCCCATTCCCACATTGCTCGAAATGGGCTGCAGGTTAGGCTGCCTCCCGCTCTGGAGACTCAAAGAGGGTTGGGGAGACAGGAGAAAGAGCAGCCATCTGTCAGTGCCTAGAGTTCTTTCTTCTTTTCTTTTCTATCTTTTGTTGTTGTTTTGTTTTATGCCACGGCCCTTAAGTCAATTCACAAAGGTTGCTTTTTCTTTTGGAGAAATAATTTCAAAAATTATTTTTTTTAGCCTGGCCAGCATAGCTCAGTAGTTGAGCATCAACCTATGAACCAGGAGGTCACGGTTAGATTCCCAGGTTGCAGGCTCAATCCCCAGTTGTGGGCATGTAGGAGGCAGCAGATCAATGATTCTCTCATCATTGATGTTTCTATCTCTCTCTCCCTCTCCCTTCCTATCTGAAATCAATAAAAAATATATTAACAAATGATTTTTTATTTTATTTTTGCCAACTGGACTGTGCCAACTGCAGGGTGCCGGTTGGTTTTGTGTCATCAAATGTGCTGGGTGCCTTGGGGCCCTGTTGCTTTGATGGGCTGTGTTTCTCCATACAGCTCGCGGCGAGCTGGAACCATGCAGCTCCTGAGCAGTCTGTCCAGCAATGAACCAAATTCTAAATTATGACAGTAATGCAGTTCTGAGCACTGTGCCTGCATCATTGGCTCGGTGTGGGTCTCCACCCCCTTTCTGAAGGGTTTGAAATAAGGGGTGGGCCATGGAGAGGAAAAATGAAGCAAGGCGGCAATGCATGAGGAGAGAAGGCAGAACAGAGATAGGAGTCAACTGTTTTTCTGTGCTTCACTGATTTAGGGGAGAGCATTGCTTCATTCTGAGCCCAGGATTAAGCAGACTTGCACACGTGTCCCTTACTCTGCCTGGATTTTGAACCTGTAGGTATGGCCTTGCAGACTAAGTCTTGGGCTCATGATGCTTTGCCCAGTAGATGTTCAGATAACTTCAGCAAGTAAATACAAATGACATTTTCATCATCTTCTACTCAAAGGAAACCGCTTATATTATGTGCCTTTAGCTAGCACTTTGCTGAAATATTGGAGCTGTTTAGCCTCAGAGCTTTATAGATTATTTTACTTTTGGAAACTACCAAGAGTTGCCATTACCCGCTTTGCATTTTTCACATTTTAATGCGTAAGAAATAAATGTGTGTGTGATGGGTGAGTAGATGCTTTTTTTAAATTGCAAATATAATGTAAAATATAACCGAGCTCTAAACATCATAAAGTCAGAATGATGAATGCAGGTTACTGAGATAGGAAATCTCAATACTAAGCACAGAGTGAAGTAACTGCTACTCAAAAATTAACTCTCTTCATCCTCTTAAGAGGTCTTTAAATGAGTCACCATTGAGCAAATATATATAACTCTGTGTGTGTGTGTGTGTGCACGCGTGCATGTCTACTTTGCATCTGCTTTCTGCCACTAATTTATTAAATATACTCCTTCCTTCACTTAATCCTGAACTGAAAAACACTGACTTTTTATATAAAAATAATAGACGTTGAGAGCAATAGCTTTGGGCCCTGCCCAAGTGGGAGATACATCATTTTTCAAGATTTTTTTAAAAGCACTACTGCATGTTACATGCATAAGAAGTTTACTGTTGATAACCAGGAAAGCTAGCTCTCCCAGTGGACTTTGGTTCCCCGAGTCGTGTAGCAGGTACAGTAGGCGTCTCCTTGTGTTCCAGTTTCCACTCAGGGAGCTGATGACCACATCATAAAGCAGCGTTGTTTACAGGCCTGATTCCTGCCTTGCTAAAACCTGGTGACTCAGCCATGCCAACCGTATAAAAGAATAGATTTGGGTATAACACAAGTTTTGAATTGAGATTTTCGTTGCTGATAAGACCAGAAGCTGAAACATGGGTGGCAAGATTTAAGTCTCTGCTACAAATTCAGAGTTTCTCTATTGCTAAATCATAGAAATAATTTTCTCAAACACTTGTTTAGAGGGCTAATTCATTTGAATTTCTTTAACGTTTAAAATGGACCATGTAGCCCAGATCCAAATGCAGGAGAAGAAACATCTGCATGTGAGCCTAATTATTAAAATATCTCAGTAAGCGCCTATAAAATGAGTCATGGAATAAGGGGTTTTCTTTTAATAATCGTCTAATGTGATCACTTCTGTTACCGTTAGTCATTCATGTTATTGGTGACAGCAGCACAGCGTTTTATTGCATAATCGTCATACACGTTTTATTTCTTTGTAACATATACACGGGAGCTTTGAGTATTAAAACGAATTTATCAAGAGCCTGGAATTAAATATCAATGAAGGATATATGCTTGCACCACACAAAGTAGTCAAGGAAGGAGCAAAAGATTCAATCCATCCACAGATCCCAATCAAATTTATTTCTAAAACGTAAGGAACTCTCCCACAGAGAAGCATGGACAGGGAGCCACACCTTTGGGATTAGGTCTGTAGGAAAAGCCAAAGGCCCAGCTTTATATGTTACAGTCGGGGTAGAGATTATTTGGGGGAATTAGTAGGTGCTGTGAAAAATTCAGGCCCTACGCCATGCTTCCTAGAGTTATCTGGCAGCCATGCTATGCAAAGCTCTAGCCTCCTGCAGAAAGCAGGGGAAGACACACAGGACTTGTGCCCGGCAGGCTTAGAATTCCGATCTACAGCTTCCACTCACAGAGGAGCTTTCTTGGAACATATTTTTTATGTCTCCATTTCCTTAAAAATGAAAATTGGGATTTGGGAAACCATTTGAAGATCACACACACACACACACACACACACACACACACACACGGAAAAAAACAGAAGAAATGATCACATGTTAGGGCCGCAGCCAGAGGCAACAAGGAAGAGAGAATCAGACAAATGCTCCTTCCATGCCTCACCTGGAGATCTCTCTCTGCCTAAAGAATAAAACATCAACTCCTCATGCTTGTTTTAGGAGTCTCAAATCTGGCCTAAACTTAATGCTCAATTGAAATACCCTTTTATTAATGAATTTATTCAGATACTGACCATCAACGGGACAACTCATTCACTTTCCTCTCTTTGTCTACGGCCAGCCTATCCTTCCAGGTAGAGCTATAGCATGGCCCTAGATGCCCCAGACACTCACCTGTTCTTTACGTGGTGTGCTCAGAGTGGAACTGTCTTGCCCACGGGAGACAAGTCTTCCAGGTGCATGACAATGTAATTTACTAAATAATAACTTGGCTGCTCGGGAAGTGTGAGCTTCTTAAGGAGCAATCCTACTTACTGTTGTTGGCTTAACAATATTTGATGGGAAATAAAGACCCCATTCATGGGCACAGTAAGCACTCAATGATTCCTCCATAAAAGAGGGTGTGGTTTTGTTGTGCATGTACATATAAACCTGGGCATATTTAAACACACGCGTACCTCACTTACCCAGAGGTCTTTTTCACATAGCAAATACATGAACTAAGTCATATAAGTGCTCTGAGATGCTGAAATACATGTGGTAAATCAGTATCCCGAAGCTTTTTACCCTAAAAAGAACCAAACAAAAGGTTATTGCAAATTTAGCATCTCCTCATTCTATTTCAAAGACATGCATCCACTTTGAGCCCCTTTGAGCCCATTTGCTTTTACTATATGTACATTTTCAACAAGCTTGCTTACATAATTTCTCGGCCCAGTGCAGATGAGAATCAGCAAATTAGACAGTTTTGGTGACAGTCTGAAAGCTATGAGGCAAATTGGCGGGAGCAAAAAAGAGAAGTGAAGGCTGTCACTGATGGAGAAGGAAAAACAAGCATAGGCTTAAACACGCTCCGTCTGGGGCTATTTAATATAGGAGACGCTGCTCTTACTGCACCCGGATAGGCCCACCCACCACAGGCAAAATGAAATAGCTTGTTTATTCAAATGAATCTGACTCAGTATTCCGAAGTCCTATTATACTCACAAATATTGGTATTTTCATTCATTTATTCATTCCACTGACATCTAATGAGACTGATTTTTTTTTTAATGTGGCCATATGCAAGGCGATGAGGACATAAAGAAAAAATAAGACACGGCAGTGGATTTTGAAAAAGTCGCTATTGATGGGTAGACACAAATATAGGGGGACATGCTTATGATAGCATGAAAGTAACAAAATAAGCTCTACTAGGAATATAGACACAGCGCTCCAGGGACAGTCTGCTGAGAAATTGAGGATGCATACATCAGAGAAAATAATTCCCACCCGAACAAATTTCAGCTTAGGAAAACCATCATGGGATATGCTACATTCCCAGGTATGCCAGCTAAATAAGGCATAATCACTGCATGTCCCAGTGACAAATGGCACATAAGGCCTATGGAATACATCCCACTGCTCTAGGGGACACAGTGACTGTGTAGGCAGTGGCAGGCATGACATTCTTAGAAGCAGCTTAGAATTTATACACATGATTACATGCACGTATATAGACAGGTCTGGAGGCACACAGGTATTTTTAGGACACAGACAGGATTGCCTTCTAGGATGTTCTCAGCATCCTTAACACAACTGCACGTGGTGCTAGGCCGTACACATCAAGTCTTCCATTCTGAGACGTCTCCATAAATTCTACTCCATTCACTCCACTCCTCAGACACTTTCCGGAATTTTTGTTTCGCATGATCCATTTTAGCACTTAATCACAGGCTGCCTTATATTGTCATTTGATTCCATGTGTGGCTTGCTTATCCGCTCAAGTGGAGAATGTAAATTATTCGAGGGAAGCAACTGCTCCTCCTGGGGCTCTTGCGGGCTCCCATATCATAACCTAGAACACAGCTAAAGCACAAAGTAGCCACTCAACCAATACATTGACTGACACTAACATGAAGATGAAAAGTTACCAATGCCATGAAATTGCCAAAGCTGTTTTCTCATAGATAAGAATACCATGGTAGATGGCTTGTCCACATAGCAGCAGATTGCACACTCAACCCATCTACGTTTCAAGTCAACCTGACATTTATGTATTGTTACTATGTATTATTGCTGTGAAGATGAGGAAGTGGTTCATAATACCCAGTAGATGCCAATGACAGGAGTTCTTCGCCTCTTTCCATCGTGAAATTGGGCTGCATATATGGATCATGGAAGGCTGAAGCTATACCCAGTGGCTGGAGAGCTCTATCTCAGTACAAAGGAAAGATCTGTGTTCCCAGTGGAACATAACCCTTCTTCTGCGTCACCCCATTCATCATCTGACAGCAGATCAGGATTGTGACTAATATTTGGCCCTCATATCCTAGGCGGTTACCATAGAGGGATTCAGTAAGAGCATAATTCACATTTCCTTGGAAAAATTTAATCCACAGATGGACCCCGGCACCCAATTGGAGTGGTGTTCAAAACTAATTGGGATTTTTGCTAAATAAAGACTGATTCAGCCAAAAGAGCTGTACTCTGACTAGAGAAATCTGTATCACACATCACTCCAAAAAGTATATTTATCCAAATGCTGATTGCATTGGAACACTAGAATTTTCCTAATAGAGACATAGGGAAAAGGCACTTATTGATGAAAGTGCACATTTATATTTTTCCTTTATAAAATGAAGAAACAGGATCGATGCTATCATGCATTCACAATGTTTCAGTTACAAAATTTAATCTCTCATGTTTTCTTATGTAGCTAATAAGGTAACATTTTTCATTCAAATTGGGAAGCTGATTTTTAAAACAATCCACATCTGCCCTAGCTGGTTTGGCTCAGTGGATAGAGCGTCAGCCTGTGGACTGAAGGGTCCAGGGTTCATTCCAGGCAAGAGCAGGTGCCTGGGTTGTGGGGCTTGACCCCCAGTAGGGGGTGTGCAGGAGGCAGCTGACCAATGATTCTCTCTCATCATTGATGTTTCTATCTCTCCCCTTCTCCTTTCCTCTCTGAAATCAATAAAAATATATCTTTAAAAAAATAAATAATACACGACTTCATAAATAATCATAAGGTAGACTTCCCTTGTGAGCCATCATTCCCACCTACAGAACTTGAAAGGGCAAGACAATTGGTAACGGAGCTTGGAGCACTGCGTAATCTCAACAAATGGAATGGAACAGGAATGTGTTCGGCCATCAGAGCAGTCACACTGCGTGCACACACAACCAACTCCACACCCTTTTAATTTCAGTGTTTTGCTCAGTGCTGGAAAAAGAGGCATACTTGCTCACACAGGATCAAGTGCATGGCTGCAAAACCTAAGCATATCTCACCAGCGCCTCCTAGAGGCCATGTGAGGATATAGGCGGGGAGGGGAGCGAGGGCACAAACCCTTTCCTTGAATTGGGAGTTTCACCTCTCCCCCCAGCTCACATCCACCCGGGCTGTGCCGCCCAGGATAAGAACTCGATTGTCGAAGTAGTTTGGCGACTCTAAGAGGAGTAAATAAACTGCTGCACAAAAGGTTAATTTCATCGCTTGAGGAAATTAACATGAAACACACGGAGAGGTTTCAAACTCGGTGTTCAGAAAAGACCACTAAATATACTATGCACCTACTATTTGGCGCGCGGACACACACACACACACACACACACACACACACGGATTAATCTGCGAAGTTCCAGGCTGCAGAGCCAGTGAACATTGAACTTGACATGGGTTTTTTTCAGGGTCTGCACGCTCTTGCCTGGTTGCTGGGAATGAGGGCTGGGAGGCGCTGGTGCGAGGGCAGAGCTCGAGTGTCTGTAGGAGTTGCTGTTCCAGAGAATTCATTACTGTCTAATTGCTCTGATTTTAGATCGGCAGAGCGTGTCAGGCGGCGGTGGAGAACGAGATTGAGGGAGGACAACGCGAGAGGGAACGCGTCGTTCACCCTGCGGAGAGGTCGAGGCGCTTTGTAAGTAACCGGCGAGCAGTGGGATAGCAGGAGCCCGGCGGCTATGCAGTTGCAACACTTGTGCGCGTCTGAATCCTGCAGGATCTGCGGGGATCCCGGCCTCTGTCCCCATTGAATGCTTGGCTCCTCCGCCCAGCGCGCAGGTTCTGCTGCGGATTCGGGGGGCATGGAAGGGTGGGGAGCGCGGGGGACACGCTCGGAATGAAATGCAACCCTCCCCCCGGCGGCTGCAAACATTTCGCCCTGGCACCGCCGCCTCGCTGGCCCCTGGAGGAGCCAGCACAGCCCAGCCGCCGCCGAGGATAGAAAAAGGGGAGTGGGGGGCTCGGAGAAGGGCAGGAAACGGCCCAAGGCCAGGCTGCAATTAGGCAGCGGCCAGAGCCCGGAAGCGGAGCTTCCCACCTGCTGCTGTCCGGGCTGGGGCGCAAGTTCCTCCAGCCGGGCCGGGAGGCTGGAGGCGGTGGGAGCCCGGCAGGTTCTCCCCGCTGGCAGAGCCCGGGGCGGCGGGTGTAGCATCCTCTCCTCCCCTCCCCGCGGCGGGTCTCGGGGCGGGACGCTCGGCCAGACGCGCTGCGATTGGCCAGCAGCGGCCGGGGGCGGGGCCAGGCCGCCGGTATCTCGTGGGCCGCCTCAAAAGAGCCCAGGATATTGCAGAGCGCACTGGAGCCCTGGCCAGCGCGCCGCCTGCCCCCGCGCCGCCGGCAAGCTGGGTCTTGGGAATTCGGCTTTGCTTTGGCGCCTTCGCCCTTACAAACCACTGGATCTTACATGCCTCTGGGCCCCCCCTACTTCCACTCCATGTCCCCATGCTCCTGCGCCAGCAACAGGTAAGGGCTGCTGTGTGTTTTCTTCCCCGCTTCCGTCTTGCTGCATGCGTGCCCTGGGGAGCGTGGACTCGGGCTGGGGCTGCCTTTGGTTCCCGACTCTTCCCCTGCCCCGCTTGCTCCAGAGGTGCCCAGCTGTCAGGCTGCAGGAGCGCGCACCCACGCTCCCTCCGAGTCCCGGAGCATGCCTATAGAGTTCGTGTGCGCACCAGCACATCCCAGAGCTAAAAATACTGAGACATGCTTGGAACAGTTGAGCAATCGAAACATTTCCCTGCAGCATCTGTTTGTGCTCATAACTTCCAATGCACCAGCTGTAGCGAGATACTGAGTTTGGAGACAGGGGCGAGGGAGCTTGCGTTGGATTGTCGCTGTAAGGGGAAAAAGAGGGGCGAGGGGATAGGGCAGCTGGAGTACTGCTCTCAAACCTAGGCAGACCCGGGTACTCCGCAGTAGTCTCGATCCTTGGCCTTTTTATGTGATTTCTTGGTCATTGCTTGAAGCATAGAGTCCAGTTCCAAACGGAGCGAGCGTCTCAAAGTTGCTTTGCTGGGAACAGAGAGGCAGCCCGAGTTGGAACGGAGCCTAAAGACCGCAACACGCTCACACGATTGTGTCACTTTCCCCTAAGCAACTTGTAATTCTTCCTAATAATAATAATAATGCTAATACCTACGTGGAAGACAGCATGGTTTCTAGGGAGGCCAGTGGGGGAAACGACTTTTTCTGCAAAGAGATTGCATCATAAATATAGATCGATCATGACAACTGGGGGGAAAAGTAGAGATGGGAGACGGGCAGTGTAATGTCTGTGCCTCAGTAAGCGGAGCAGTAGGATGGGAACCAGGATAGGACTGTGAAACTGGGGCTTCTCAAAGACTCAGACTTCACCTTTACCTCTTAGGAAATAAGGCAGGATTTGAAAACATGCTTCGGGTCTGCGAAGCGTGCACATTGCCTTTTACTACTTTTATTTTCACGTTCATAATCTAGAGGCAGTGAGATTTCCTCTCGCCACTGTTGTATGCCTGCTGCCCATTACATTACCGTGCACTTGTTAGCTTTTTCCTGCTCACTTCCACCCCTGTCCCCCGAGGGTTTTATTTGTATTTGCCATTATCCGGAAAAATCTCCAAGGTCAGGGGTAAGAGGTGTGACATCAAGGGCTGTGGGAGGGGTGAGAGTTGGGGTCAAGGTCATTTCACTTTGCCTTCAGCTCCTCCCCCCCACCTCCCATGTTTACGGCACTTTCTTTGGTGTTATTGGTGTCCCGAGGAATATTTGTTCTAAACTCTTGTGAATTTGGCATTAAAAATCAAAACCCCAAAACAATCCGCAATATTTCTACTTCCTTGAGACTCTCCAGTTGTCGAATCTCCCGTTAGCTGTAGAGTCCTTGTATGACTTTTCAGTAGCATGAAAGACTGACCACATCTTTACCTGAACAGATGGCCTGTGTTCAGTTTTCCTTTCGTGTGTTTTTTTGAGTATCAAATCCGTATATTCTTCAGCCTTGACACAGGCTGAGGGATGCTCCATGCATTGTTGAATGTCAGTGTTGTAGTGGTCACATAGGTAAGTGGGTGCCCCCCTCTCTCCCCCTCTCCCTGCTCCTCCCTCTGTTTACTGAGCCTCACAGAGGTTGCCTTGCTAGCACTTGTGCTCACATAGCAACATGTGCCCAGAGCACAGTCAGGCTGGTCTATATGGCGTCAGCTGGGGAATAGCTACTCTAAACACTCATTAGCAGGCCTCTCTCTAAGCCCAGCTCACCCTCCTTTACGACCCTCAGTTCCCATCCTCAGAAACTTTCTTACTCACTACACCATGGCCACTGGATGGGACACATGTATTCTTGTTTATTGTCCACAATTGCATTTTTCTGATTTTTATGGTCCATGTTGGAAATATTTCCTATATGATAACCATGATTTGGGGTCACTCCTTATGTTATCTCCTTGATCTTTCCTTTTCTTTAATCCATAGCTCTCCCTCCCTTAACATCTACCTAAGATTGAAGCGCTGAACTCTTTTTTTCCATTGCTTATGCTTAATTTTGGCTCAGTCTATAAATAGTCTTACCATGAACAGCACCACATGTAGCCTCTCAATTTCCCAGAAACATTCTCTACCTCGTTGGGGATCGCCTGGGTGAAATGATGATGTGTGTCTTTCAAATTGCCATCAAGCCCTTAAATATTTAGGCTGGAGGGGGAATGCACACGTGGTTCATCAAATCAGATATCGATTCCCCTGCCTTGTTCCCACCAAGGAGTCACAGAGTGTTCTCAGCTGCTCTTCATCGATCCTTTCTCACAAAATTAATTTGAATCTATCCCTAAACTACTGCACGGAAGCCCTGTTCCTAATGGAAGTTTTCCCAGATGCTCATGAATTAGTGATTTTCAGTGAGAGAGGAGCATGGAAGTTGTCTGCTTGCCCAAAGCCACCACCGGGTGTGTGGGCAGGTTGGTAGGAGAGTCATTCCTCACAGTGGGGTATTAAAACAGTGGACCTAGCAGACTCTGGCAGGTTCTAGATTTTTGCTATGCAATCAGCTCCACCAAGTCTAAATGTATCTTCTGTGTGTGCACACATAGATACGCATACATCTGTTTTGGAGCCTATCTATTCAAAGTGACAAAAGTCTCCATTTTGCCCCCCACCCCCCCAAAAATATTTTTTCATGGCAGAATGGTCAAATTTGTAAATGATGCGCTGCATGTGGAACACATTCTGTCGTTAGCAATGGAGACAGGACAATAATAGTCCCTCTATCCAGGCTCTTTTCGAGGGCCTAAATGCGGAAAGCTATTCGGAGGAAGCTGGTAGTGTGTGTTTTGTGGGATTCAGACCAATGTCCTGGGGTCGAGTTTTGGAAAGTTGTAATTCAGTCTTTAGATTTCCTGTGGCGGTTATGCTTTCATCTGGAAAAGTGCAGAAGTAAGTCAGAAGAAATATGAGGCACTCCCTCCGATGGAAGGGTTATTCTGAATCAGGAAAAGGGAATTTCTTGGTGTCAGTTTATAGGATTCCGAAGTCAATCAGAACTCAAGGATACATGTACTAGTTAAATGAGTCCTCTTCCTCACTCTTTTTTTGGGGGAGGGGGGCTGGGAGTACACCTGTATTTGGTGTCATATCACCTCTATCTGGTTTTGTGCAGAAATGCTTGGCAATTACACCTGAGCCCAATCAGCTGAGGCCACTGTTAAAAAAAATAAAAAATAAAAAAAGTTCTTCCCATGTCCAGGATCTAGAACCCTGAGGAGCTGCAGGTTTGTCCGAGTACAAACCTCGCAGGGAAGCAGACAAAACACTGAGGCAGGTGGAAGACTGGGAAGGCACAGTAACTTCTTTTTATAAAGTGATTCAAAGACACTTTTAAATCGGGCATCATTTAGGTGTCAAAAGCTGCCAAAATGTAACACACATTGCAATTTTCACAGATGACTAATCTCGGGAAAAATGTGTTGGGGCACATTCTTGCATAATAACTTGGATGAAGAGGGAGCGGGGAGAAGACAGTAGCAAGGCAGCTTTCAAAGACAGTGCACCTCGCCTCTCTGCAAGGGGGTGCGCGGAAGCAAGACAAGCGAAGTGCTTTTCCGTGTGCAGCTGGCTTGGCTGCGACTGGTTTTGTTAACTGCTTCGCCTTCATATGGTTGGGAGGGAGAAAGCCACAGTGGAGTCCCCATGATCAGGGCTTCAGTGGATTCCTGATCCTTTTAATCTGTGGTTCCCTGTCCCCCTTTAATCCAGGAGATAGAGTAGGTTCATGTTGATTTGTTTAGTTCGATGCTGCATTAATTTATATTCGATAAAGAAAACACCCTCAACTTTTGCTCAGGCCTTTGTCAAGTCAGTGTCTTTGGAGCCAAGAAGGAAAGTTGTCTTCAGTAGGTAGTTTTTCCCTAGGACAGGACAAGGCAAGAGGAGAGAGCTGAGAACTACTGTTTGTTCACATTAGGGAAAGGTGGGTGCCTTCTCCATAGGAACATATAGCAAACAACAGTGCGTAGAAGTGAAAGTAAGCTGCCATTTATGATCTGTTCCTACAACCTTGCCTCTGTTTGGGAAAACACAGAATTGGACTCACATGAAATGAGTTCCTGCCTTATCTCAATCCTCTAAAGACCTGGTCCTTTGGCTCAAAGGTGCTTACTTCCAAGCCAGTCATTACACACGGCAGTCCCATCTCCGGAGGATTTCAGGACCGATTGCTAGGCAACAGAACCAGTTCTCTAGCCCCCAGAGCAAACTTGCGTCTTCAAGTGAGAATCACTTGCATGAACGGAGACGTTATGGGGCATTTCTGCATAGTGGCAGCTGGAAGTGTGTGGACCGATGGAGCCGGCCCACACAGTCTCCAGAAACTGGGATCCATTGCAGATGATTTTTAAGGACGGCCTGCTGAGTTGCATCATTTAAACAAAATAACTTGTCATAGCCTCCCCTAATGCACCTGCAACTCGGTTAATATTAACATTCTGCATGCCTATGGAATGTTCTCTCGATGTGTCCAAGTTCTTAAAGCTGCATGATACACCTTGGCGTTAGGCAGTCCTCCTTCGGCTTGATAACTTGCAAGTAGAGAAAGCCAAAGAAGAGAATGAGAGGGGAGAGGTAGACCCATAAGATAGAACATTTTAGACTGCTTGCAAACCATAGGAGGAAAAGGACCTGAAATGTTGGTGGAAAGACTGATTTTTATGCTTTTAAAGAAAATTAAAAACCATCTTTTAGGGCACCAGGGATTAAAATTCCAACAATTCAACGTAGGGTGTATGTATCTATATCTATCTGACTCTGTGTCTTGCTGGAAATGTTGCCTCGGGGCCGAGCGCCCTGAATCATGACTTCTCTTGTAATGGATGATCTCTCTGTCTTTGGCAGGACCTGCTGTCTGGATGTCAGCTGAGTTACTAAGGTAACTCTGCATGTCCGTAGACAGACCTCGGTAGGACCTCAAGGCTCCTGGAGACGCCCCCCTCCCCCAATCTCTCCTTATTTATTTATTTATTTTTGTGGGTGTGTGTCCTCACTGAGCATTCAAAACTGTTTCTCCAAAGGTTTTTGCAAAAACTCAGACTGTTTTCCAAAGCAGAAGCACTGGCGTCCACGGCAGAAGCGATGGGCAGCGTGCGGACCAACCGCTACAGCATTGTGTCTTCGGAAGAAGACGGCATGAAGCTGGCCTCCATGGCGGTCGCCAATGGCTTTGGGAACGGGAAGAGCAAAGTGCACACCCGGCAGCAGTGCAGGAGCCGCTTCGTGAAGAAGGACGGGCACTGCAACGTTCAGTTCATCAACGTGGGGGAGAAGGGGCAGCGGTACCTCGCGGACATCTTCACCACGTGCGTGGACATCCGCTGGCGGTGGATGCTGGTCATCTTCTGCCTGGCCTTCGTGCTCTCGTGGCTGTTCTTCGGCTGTGTGTTTTGGTTGATAGCTCTGCTCCATGGGGATCTGGATGCCACGAAGGAGAGCAAAGCTTGTGTGTCGGAGGTCAAGAGCTTCACAGCTGCCTTCCTCTTCTCCATCGAGACCCAGACCACCATCGGCTACGGTTTCCGGTGCGTCACCGACGAGTGCCCGATCGCCGTGTTCATGGTGGTGTTCCAGTCCATCGTGGGCTGCATCATCGATGCCTTTATCATCGGCGCCGTCATGGCCAAGATGGCCAAACCCAAGAAGAGAAACGAGACTCTTGTCTTCAGTCACAACGCCGTGATCGCCATGAGAGATGGGAAGCTGTGTCTGATGTGGCGGGTGGGCAATCTTCGGAAAAGCCACCTGGTGGAGGCTCACGTTCGAGCCCAGCTCCTCAAATCCAGAATTACTTCGGAAGGGGAGTACATCCCCCTGGATCAAATAGACATCAACGTCGGGTTTGACAGTGGAATTGACCGTATATTCCTCGTGTCCCCGATCACCATAGTCCATGAAATTGACGAAGACAGCCCTTTCTATGACTTGAGTAAGCAGGACATTGACAATGCAGACTTTGAGATTGTGGTGATCCTGGAGGGCATGGTGGAGGCCACGGCCATGACCACCCAGTGCCGGAGCTCGTATCTGGCCAACGAAATCCTCTGGGGCCACCGCTATGAGCCGGTCCTCTTTGAGGAAAAACATTACTACAAAGTGGACTATTCAAGGTTCCACAAGACTTACGAAGTACCCAACACGCCCCTTTGCAGCGCCAGAGACTTAGCAGAAAAGAAATATATCCTCTCCAATGCAAATTCATTTTGCTATGAAAATGAAGTTGCCCTCACGAGCAAAGAGGAAGATGACAGTGACAATGGTGTTCCGGAAAGCACGAGTACGGACACGCCCCCTGACCTAGACCTTCACAACCAGGCAAGCGTACCTCTAGAGCCCAGGCCCTTACGGCGAGAATCAGAGATATGACTGACCGATTCCTTCTCCGGAATAGTTATGTTCAAACACAGTCTGTTGGTCAAAGGCCCCAAACAGTGATTCAGACGACGGTACTGGCGAAGAGGTGGGTCAAGGCAAGTGGCCACCAGGGACTGAGGCTAGCCTGATGGTGCCAGAGGCAGACTCTCAGCTCAGAGGTGGACGGAACACACTCAACACGCCTCCCCATGACCAGACGGCACAGAGACATGTTGTAGAATAAGTTATGGGGTGTTTCTGTGTTGTGTTTTTATAAGACTTGAACTTGCAGGCAAGCCTTGGTTGGGTATTTGACTTATCCAGAATGCTTCTCTTTAGGGAACAAGAATGTTTTTAATGGCATAACAAAGGCAAGACTCTCTGCCTTAATCTCGAAAAGCTGCTAACTACCTGAACACAAATTGTATTTTTGTTGCAGTGTAGTTTTTCTATAGTGTAATTTAAAAGTCAGTATTGAACTTGGTTGAAAGCTCATGATATGCGCTTCAAAGTGCCAAAACAAGAGCCTGATTTTTTGAGGCCAGTAATTTGTTTGCTAGAATTGATTTTTTTTTTCTCTCTCTCTCTCCTCTGGTTACATAAGGGCATTATGTAACGCTAGCCAAATGGTAGCCTCCGGGTTGGTATTTTATTTTTTTTCTTCATGATGTTAATGGGTTATCACAAATTTTAAGTCGGACTACCTAAAATGAATACCAAAGATAATGCACATTTTTGCACAGTGGAGCTAATACTAAAAAGGAAGGGAAGCTCCAGAGCTGCCTTGAAATCAACAGACAATGACTTTGAACCTCAGCGAGACCTTGAACTGCCCTCTAGAAAAATAGGACATCGTACACATAGAGTCTAGGGAGTGTAGTGCTTTTAAAATGTTGTTCTTTCCTGTGAGTTTTGTATTAAAGGAAGAAGAAGAAAGGGAAAGGGAAGTTCTCACACAGGACAGACACACACACTAAACATCTTTTCCCTCCTGTGAGGTAGTGCTGGCCAGGCTAACGCATAAGGTGAGAGATGGTGCCATGCTCTGAGGTTGCTCCAGGCTTCCCCTGTTTGCACATTCCAAGATAGATTCCATAAAATAAGACCTTGGTTGAATGTCGTAGGCATTCTCAAAACTGAGCCGCCCAACATGGAAGGCCAATTAAATTAAACCCTTGCGGTTAAATTCCCCTCCCTGACTCCCAGGATGGTTCCCGATGGACTGTGCCCCACCAGCAGCCCCCTGCAGGGTCCCTCCTGACCAATCTGTGTGGACTGAGTCCTGCAGCGTCTGAGAGGGCTGCGAGGGCCGAGGCCAAGGTGCGGATGGGCCTCTGCGGATGTAGCACATCAGCTCACGTATCCAAGAGGGAGATGAACATGGCCTTATATTAACGGTAGAGAGTAGGGATGAAAATGTCCCAGTATTTTAGGGCTACCAAGAGCCATACAAAATAGAACACGGTCACGAGCAAGGGAGATAATGGTCTAAAGCAGTGGTTCTCAACCTTCTGGCCCTTTAAATACAGTTCCTCATGTGATGACCCAACCATAAGATTATTTTCGTTGCTACTTCATAACTGTAAAGTTGCTACTGTTATGAATCGTAATGTAAATATCTGATATGCAGGATGGTCTTAGGTGACCCCTGTGAAAGGGTCATTCGACCGCCAAAGGGGTCGCGACCCACAGGTTGAGAACCACACTCATGCTTGCGTGTGAGCTGATTCTTGTGGCCGGTGGAACTGTAGGACACATGGTTTTCCAGAAGCCTCTCCTGCCTGGCTGCCTGACTTGCTACCCACAATCCCCCCTCACTCCAGCTAAGTAATGGAACTCTTTTTATTTTTTGTCTGAAGTACCCTGTCTGTGAATTCTGGGGTGACTGACTTTTCTTTTTAATTGGAGTCTCAAAACCAACTCTCTTATGGTGTTATATCCCTATATGCCATTAAAAAGAAGCTTGTTCTAGAATCCTGTATTTGTGAATTGATGTTTGTGACGGTCTGTGGGTTTTGAGCAGCCATATCTGAATGCAGTGCCTGCAATGAGGTCACCAGACCTGCTGTTGTCAGCCTTCAGAGTCCTTGGGTTTGAAAACGGTGGTATTATTTTCATGGAAACCAAGACAGAGAAGTGGATGCTGTTTTGAAATCCAAATGGAAAGGCAGGTTTGCGAAATTGACTAGAGAGTTGGAGGAACTAGGATTGAGTGGACAAGAGAATCAACCAAAGAGGCGACCGTTTGGCCACGGACAGAGAGGGTACCGAGGGCTTCCGCTGCTGCTATTTTGATATTTTTGCAAAGGAAAATAATCAAACCAAAGAGTATTCAGTCATATGTACATTAAATGAAGATACAGTGGAGAGTGGGGCTGACCTCCGAGAAGGTTCCTCCCCCACCCACAGAGCTGCCACTTAAAGAAAGACTTAAGATGTTTGCAAAGAGGGTGGGCAAGGGGGCAGGAACGAGGGAGGGACATCTTTCAACTTCTTTCTGAAACAGAGAAAAAAAAATAACATTTCTGGTGCACAGGTTTGTTTGTTGTTTGTTTTTTTCAAGAAAATTTTGCAGAAGCTATGTTTTTAAAAGTGTACATTTTATAAAGTTTATCAGATATTTTCATATTTAAAGCCAAATGTAAATAGAAGTCTGTAAAGGGAAAAATATTGCCATAGAAAGTTTGATTTCAGTACAGCAATTTCTGAGAGCTAGTACCTATATGCTACCGGTTAGCATGGTTTTAGCAAGTATCTACCAGCCTTATAAGGTTTGTATTGCTATGTTCTTCGGTTATTTATTTCAGCATGGGCTGTCCATTTGAAAGCTTTTTTCTAGTTATTAGTATTTTAACAGTTACAAGCTTTAAGTGGCATTTTATTTTATTGTATTTTATTTTTGGTCAAGAGCCAAGACACAGGTAATGCACCACATTGTTTTGCTGCATTTTACCTTCAAAACATTTGTCCTTACTGCCCGGGTCTCCTTCATTCATGCACACATGTCACTAGAATGCAAGTGGAAGAGACTCCGTGAACGTCCGGGGTCTATTCTTGGACGCGTGTTGCTTCTTTATTGCAAGCGAACTCTCGTTGAATTCACGTAGGACTTACTCCCTTTTAAAGAAGTCCATTGCCCCTGTCTGGCTGGGCATCATATTTTTGGAAGGAGGCAAAGATTCTCAGTTATCCTATTTTTAAATAAAATGTAGACAAAGTGAATCTATTTTGATTATGGAGAAAGGCATAGTTTTCTACCCCTCTAAGCATATACTTGAATCAGACATTTCAAAGATGTCACACTGTAGCACTGTAGTCCTTTCCAAATTCCTGGAGAAAGTTTTCACCTTAAAAAAAAAAAAATTCCCCCAAGGCGTTATTTCTCCCTTTGCTTCCTTTCTTTCCGACAAACTCCCATCCCAAACCTTGATGTTTATTTCATGAGCTGTGCCCAACCCTCCCTCCCCCGCCCCCCAAATTCTGTTACCCTTGAAAATAACAAATGTCAGTTCATATTGTATGATAAGCCCCTTGGTAAAGGCAAGAAACATGTCCTGACTAGAAGAGTGGCTTCTTTTTCACTCTGTGAACTAATGTTAAGGTGGGGAAACAAGTGTTGCATTCCCATCCCCTCACTCCCAACTAGAATCTCTTTTCTAGTGACATTGGGTTTAGCTCTGCCCTCCGGCGAGTTGCACAAGCCGGGCCTCAGACAATCATGATAGTTCCTATTTTCCCGTTTGCCATCCTTTTGTACCTAAAGTCTTCCTATTGTACTGCACAAACCATGGATTGTACATATTTTTATATATTATGTCTTATTTTATTATTTCTAAATAAAAACGTAAATGTTGAACACAAATCCGTGCGAGATCTTTGGGCTTCCTCCACGTAGAATCATTGAGCCATAAAGCGCAAGTTCGCACACAATGGGGCAGAAACCCTGATGCTTTGCATGAATGGAGCCATAGAAATCGCCTGAACAGGCAGGTGCGTGGGGTGGCAGATTAGTCTAATCCAACTTAGAGGAAGTCAAGCTCATATTTTGTTTTTGGACCGAATGACCTAGGTAGAGAGAGGCTAGAAAAGGCAGAGGAGAAACAAGCAAACAACAAAAAACCCACAAAGTATAATAAGGTTTAGATTTTGATATTTTCGTTGAGTGATCATAGTCCCTTTTCTTGGAGCCTAGGCTCTGTGCGGGGTTCTTATATGTTATCTCATTCTCAAAGAGCAAATCGGGACATTATTATTGCCGTGTTAGACACCAGGCATAGGCAAATGTGTCTCATAAAGGGCCAGACAGTAAAAGTTTCTGGTTTGCAGACCAGGCCGTCCTTGTCTAACCTCTACAACTCCTCCCTCTGGTGTGAAAACAGCTACAAATAATAGGAAAACAATGGTGTGGCTGGGCTTCAATGAAGCTTTACTTATAGCTACAGGGGGTGAGCCAAATTTGACCTGTGGCCTATAATTCATCAGAACTCTGCTGTCGATAAGAAGCTGAGGCCTGACTGTAAAGGGGGTGGTATTAGAATGCAGATTTTATCTGTGAAATAACCACATCCATGATGAGCATATCTTAAGACCCCAGAGACTTTTTTTTCAAAATAGTTCAGATGGAGGTTCCTAGTGACCCAATGATTTGAGCCACTGTACCAGGGTCATTATGATGCATTTTATTGTTTTTTTTAAAAAAATGTTGGAAGTGAGAGGGAGAGAAAGATAGAAACATCAATGATGAGAGAGAATCCTTGATGGGCTACCTCCTGCATGCCCCACATGGGATTGAGTCTACAACGTGGTCAGATGCCTTGACCAGGAATTGAACCACAACCTCCTGGTTCATAGGTCAACACCCAACCACTGAGCCATGCCGGTCGGGCTAGAATGACTTTTTCAAAAGGTACATATGTGCAAGGGAACACCTGCAAGATGCAGCTACAGTAAGATAATCACAATATATGGTTCAGGAATAGGGCGACGAACTGGTCTACCTGGGACAGACGTTTCCCAGGATGCAGAATTTGAAGTGCAAAAATTGGGGGCATTCCGGGCAAACTGGGATGAGTCCATCATCTGCTTTGGAAACTAGGAGAAGCAGAATAGTTGAGGGCAGGGAAGGAGGGGCAGTTAAGAAGAACGTGGAAGGGGAGGAGTTGGAGGAAGGTGAGGCCGATTGGCACAGGAGTGTTGCTAACTAGTAAGAATAATAATGATGGATAATTACACATAAGTGGCTCTCTCCAAATAAGTGAAGTTTGTTGCCTCCAGGCGTTGATTGTATTGGAGGAATGGTTTTCTAAAATATACAGTTCTCTGCCTTATTCAGAAGATGGTCTGTGTTCTTTAGCATTTTCTTGTGTGGCGCACAAACTCTTCCTAGTAGGATGTGCTTTTAAAAGTTTTTCCATTAAACCACCTATTGCTGTTTAGTCCAAGGCCAGAAGTCCCCAAGCACCATTTAGTTTCTGAATCTGATCTGTTATGTGGAGGAAATCATATCATTCACCATAAGGGTTATGTAAATAGTACATCAGAGCCAGGCAGGCCAAAAACATGCAGGTAACACACAAAAGACATGGCTTAGATGCAGGGTTTTTATGGTGCCTGTACTCATTTTCAGAAATCTTTTTTATTTCAGTTTTGAGATTATATTCTGAGAGACTAAGCTGTTAAGAGGTTCAATGTCTAAAAAAAAAAAATCTATTGAATTTGACCAAAAATTTATTGAGGAACTATTCTATGGTTAGTGTTGGTTATTCAAAAATTTTGAGCTGGAATTTCACAATTTGGAAAATGGGCAGTACAGTTGTATGTTCATTTTGTCTTACAATTGAGAAAACCAACTGGATTTTAGATATAAAAAAAAGTATACCAATAACGACTAACTAAGGAATATTTATGGGGAATGAGGCACTGTGCAAAGACATACTTCTTGCCTTCCCTGTATCACTTAAATATTCTTTCAAGGATGTCACCATGGACTCAAATACTTTCGTAATGTCTTGTTGGGAACGGGTTAAGTTGGTTTGGTAAAAACTCTGCTACCCTGGAAGCTGCTCTTTCATTTCTTTGTTAAATGACCCCTCAGACCCTAGACTCTGCTTCTGTGATTAGATCTGTGACATCATCTTTGCTTCGTCACCTCCCTGATCCTGTCACAGGATCCGAAAGACATCTCTGTGGCAAGTGTCTGGGTTTGATCATGTACAAGGAACAAATGAATCAAGTCTCACACAGGATAGTTTTATTTGGCTTTTGTATTTCTAATTCTTGCTAATATACTTCTACATCTGAAGTCCCTGTTAAGCAACTTTTTATTTGGTCCTGCAAACAAAGAGAGGGTTCACTAAATAGGATATAGGGGTGTCCTTAGAAGGAACGGCATTAGGCCTTAGACACAGATTGTACAAATAGACTATATATATATATATATAACGCATGGAGCGGGGAGGGCGAGAAGAGATTAACCAAAGATCTTATATGCAAACTAGAGGCCTGGTGCATGGATTTGTGCACTGGTGAGGTCCCTCAGCCTGGCCGAAACCAGCAGTCTGACATCCCCTGAGGGGTCCCAGATTGCAAGAGGGCGCAGGCCAGGCTGAGGGACCCCATTGGTGCACAAATCTGTGCAACGGGCCTCTAGTTTACCAATAAAGTTCCAAGGCAAGTGTGTGCACAGCCCTAACAAAGCACTCTTGACAAAGGCACTCTCAGAGAGCAGCCACTCATTCAAAAGCATGGGAAAGTGGAATCAAACTGCCAGAGGGGTCCGTAGGGCCTGTGGGAAGCTTCCTGGTGGCCATGAGGCCCATGAAGCAGTCCTCCCTGACGCTTCCAGGATCAGCTAGGAGTTGTAGCCCCATCACTCAGGCACACTCAGTCAATGAGGCAGTTGCAGAAGATGCCTTGGAGTTGCCATGGGAACAGAGGGAAGCATCAGAGTACCTCTCTTGCACACTCCTTAATTTAATCTGAGTGACTTTATTCAAGAACCAAAAATAAAAAGTGCACAGGGATGTAATTATATAAAAAGCCATGTTCGATGATAATAAATACAGTGTGTACTTTTGCTCAGTCTGCAGCTCGCTTGCGTCTTCCTTCTAAAACGTTTGAACTATCCAAGCAGGAGTCTTCATTTAAAGTTTAATTGAAAGGAGGCCCAGATTTGCCAAGAGAGAGGCGTGAGGCTTTCTCCCGAATCTCCAACTTTGCCTGCCTCATTCTCACCATCTCAATGCTCAGCCTGTTCAAACCGGGTCCATTTCCCGTGTATGTTCACATTGGGCCATCTGGTGCTGCTTCCTTAGTCCACTGGTCTAAAACCTTCTATAGGTTAGGATTCATTTGTAGGATAATAAAAAACGCAGTGCACAGGAGAATGCCAAAAAAAGCAATTAGTGGAGAGGGCTAACAAAATTCTTCTCCTTTAAAAAAAAAAAAAAATCCTGTTGCTACTTGCAGTCAACACCTCCTTTCCCAATGGGGAGGTGGGGGAGGGAGGAACAGCATGTCAGGAGCGGAGCCCTTGCAGTAGCACGGGGTCCAGAATTGGGAGTGGGCCCCTGCCCTTCACACCCTCCGAGGGCCTGAGGGGTTACATGTGCTGGAAGAAACAGTTACCTCTCCCTCCCGGCATCCTTTAGTGAAGCAAGGCTGTCCTGACCCCGCAGGTTGGCATGATTCTAAAAGTGCTGAGGTTACTATTTCCAGCTGGTGATTTGCATGCAGTTGTGTGCGATGTAGGATTTACTTAGACAGGAAGATGCAAAGGTGCCAGGCGCGTCTGCTGAGGCAGAATACAGTCCTGTGTGTTGTCTGGGAATACGCCCTGTCCATTCTCTTGTTCGGAGGGCCCTGGGTTCCCCTCAGCATTTTACATCCTGGGAGCTCCCTCTCCCCAGACCCCCGCCCCGGGGGCTTCCTGCAAGGCAAGTAAGTCCTTTCTAGGGATAAAATCGGAAAGGGATTTTTCCCCTTTTGGAGAGCCAGCAGCCTGCAGGTCAAAAGCATGCCCTTTGTAAAACTACGCTGGCCGTGTTGTTGAAATGCCCGCTGAAACAGCTGCGTGCTTGCACAGAAATGGAACTGAAGGACTTCCTTGTGTCTAAGGTTGGAAATTTTTACTCTCCTGAATTGAGAATTTCCAGCCCTTTCTATCTAGTGGTATGTAAGCAGCCACTCAGAGGAGTTTATGGCTCTGTTCATTTTAGGGGCACAGTTATTATGTAAAATTTTTTACAAAATCGGTGCATATATAAAGCTGCTCGTGTCTAACAAGGAGGGTCTTGCTAGTAACCACATGGCCATTTGTTTTGCTTCATATCTTAATGGGTTTGGAGAGGGAATTAGTGGGGAGAGGTGAGATCCCCACAGAAATCTGAGCTGTGAGAACAGTTAGATGTTTCCTGGGGAGGGTGGGCTGAGAACCCTCCTCAGTTTCCCATGGACAGCTTTCAGTAAAGCCAACGCTGCTCACTACTGGAGTTTCCGATGATTTTGGAAAAACTCAAAGGGAATTTGAATTCTTCTTGTGGGTTAATGTGGGAGGGGAAAAAAAAACCTCAACAACAACAACAAAAACCCCCAAACTAAAACAAGCCCAAATGCAAACCATCTGAACCTAGAGCCACACAGGCGTTTAACACTGTGCTTGAGGAATGTCCCCTCGGTGGTTATCACCATTCGGTACAAAGGTCTAGAAATTCTAGATTCACGAAAGCAAAACTTCCAACCTTAGACACTCAAGGAAGTTCTTCAGTTCCTTTTTTTTTTTTTTGCAGG
>NW_006284343.1:697238-725365 GCF_000327345.1 Myotis davidii
ATCCAGTTTTAGAAATGGCACCAGCTGATCTGTCCACACTCTTTTACCTACAGGCTGCCAGCTCTTCTTTTCTAGAATTACATCCTGTCTTCTAAAGGCCCCACATAGCTCTGCTTTGAGGCATCCTGTCCTTGGTTTCATCCTCTAGCTCCCAGAGAAAATCATACTGTTCCATTTTTAAGATCGTGGGGTCTTCCAAGTGCTCTGTATGCCTGAACCCTCTCCAGGTCCCTGCCTACCTCCCAGCCCAGCCTCCTAGCCCACTGACAGTTCTTTTGTTAAATCTTCGGTAGCAGAACTTTTGAAAAATTATATATATATGATTAGCATGCAAGTTTTCCCTAAAGAAATCTGCAATTCTGTGACATTCGCAAAGGAACTCCTGTAGGTTTTGTGCACGGATTTAATGTTTCCCAGTCTTTTAATTTCCATCAAGATGCATTTAGCCCCGCTTAGTGAAATAGTACTTGTAACTAGAGTCATCTTCTTGCAGGGAAACGGCGGCAAAAAGTTGCCTTTCACAAGTTATTGAAGACTTTTGAGCCTTGGTTTGCTTACTGGAGAATAAGAGTAAAAACAGAATTTTGTGAGATTTGAAATGAGATAGTTTTTGTAATAATGCTCCATAAATTATATATACTAATATATATACATATGTGTGTATATATATATGTGTATATATATATATATATATAAGTTTTATACTTGTGATAGCAATTTTTCATCTTCTAATATTGACAGTCTTTACTTCCAATCAAAACCTTTAAATCCTCACAAGGAAGAGAAGATGTTTTGTCCTGGAGTTTATGCGGTTGGCATTTAGGCACCGGGACCCTGGCACTGCAGGAAGGAAAGGCGTTGTTCTTGGCAGAATGCTCGCTGGCCTATCAGATTACAGATGGATTTCCTTCATCTTGGGGCATTGGCCTCTGTTCAGGGGGACAAGAGGGGTAGGATCGCACAGCTTGTCTGGACACGCTGGTCGTTTCTTATTCTCCCTCTTTCCCAGAAAAGAGTATGGCCTCCTGGCATCCCTCCTGGCAGGGCCGGTGCCCAAACAAGAAACGCATTAGGTGCCCGATGCATAAGGCTGGGCAAGATGGCTTCATTGACCCAAAACCTAACCAGGGCTCCTGGGAGCGTCCAGCCAAGAGAGCATGGCCTCGCCGTCATCTCCCAGGGAGTCGAGGTGTTTCCAGGGGGTGGGTTGCCTAAGAAAGCCTCCTCCACCTCATCTCGTTGTCCCAAGTGACTTCCCCTCATTGGATTTCATGGAAATCTCTCTCTATCGCTTCCGTACCAATAGCATTTCTCACTGTTTTCATCACCTCATTTGCGGCCAAATCTTTGCCAAAATTTTCATGTCACTGAAATCTTTCTTCAAAATGGACTAAAATGAGCTGTGTATTTTCCTTTGACTTTTTTTTTTTTGAAAGAAAGCAGTGTTCCTGACAATTATGGGAGGCTTGTTTTGTACACACACACACACACACACACACACACACACACAAACTCACACACACATACACACACACACAACTTGTATATACACATGTAAAACTAAATGCATCCCCTATGACTCCCAGAGTCACTTGTAAGGAGTCTTTTTTTTTTTATATTGGTGGAGTCAAAGGGGAAGTTCAACCCAGAAACTGTACACACACCACATAATTTTAGGCTTTGGGCCTGAATTATTAATTGTCCATTATATGTGTTATGGTCACAGGGAAGGAAATAATAATAATAGGAGGGTTGTGGGTAATTCTCATTTTTTTCTTTATATTAAAAAAATGCCATAGATTTTGGATATGTAACCTTGTCATTAAAAATATTTCTAAGTAGTTTGTAATAATCTAAAAGTTATCAAAAAGAGTCTTAAAGTTGAATATTTGTTTTATTTTTTGCATTGTTTTGTTTTTGTGGGAGGAATCTGTCTTTTGTTTTTAATTTCTAATTTTATTGAACTGTAGTCAGAAAATATGGAATGTGTTATTTTCTTTAAAACATAATGGCCACTTTTTGTAAATATGCCAAGTCTATTTGAAATGAAAGTATATTGACTTGCCCTTTATTAGGTACAAATTCTATGCATTTAAATGCTTGCTGTTCGAATAATTCCAGTAGTCAATATGCTTAAATACTTTTTATCTGTTTAACATCTTAACCACTGAGATAAATGTGTGTGTCTCTACCATAATGGTGAACTAGTCCATTTCTACTTGTATTTCCTTATGGCACTCTCTTCCTGTATTTCTCAATGCTATATTGTTCAGTGCCTATGTTAATGATTATTAAATCTCATTGGAGCATTTATACAACTTTATCAAAAAATTAACCCTCCTTTTGCTTTTTGCCTTGAATTATGATGTCAAACATTAACATAGCAATGATGCCCTAGTTTTTAAATAATTTTCCCAGTACGTATCCCCCCCCCCACTTTATTTTCTAGCTTTCTTTGTAATTTTTTCCCTGATTTTTATACCATTTTTTGATAAATTTTCTATTTCCCTAGCCCCTTCTCTCTTTCTTTCCTCTTCTTTATTTTTGTTTTTTCTTTTTCTTCTTTTGGCATATAAATATATATTCTTTTTCATTTTAGTATTTAAACAAACCCTTCTGAAAATGCCAATAGTTTATTTGCATTTATATCTTTTTTCAATAAGACAAAAATATGCTTTCATCTCTCGCTACCTTATAGTACTTGATAAAAATCAGAGCTGAGTGAATTTTCGTGTGTTTTTATGTGAACTGTGATGCAAATTCAGTGGGCTCTCTCAATTAAGATAAAACAGACACTACAGTGATTTAAGTAGAATAAAATCTTTTTACTACATCGACAGAGGAACCTGGATTGTAAATCCAGGAACTAGGTCAGATTGTTAACTTGATGTTGAGCACAGCTGCCTTTTGCAGTCTGGGTTTGGGATCCCACAGTTTACCTTTCCGCCAGCACTGCATGAGGCTCAAGGACCAGTCTGCACTTACACAGATCCTCTGAGTTATTCGGATGCATGGGACGTTGAAACCTCTACACTGGACCAAACATAGACAGATGGGCCCCCATCTCAGAGCTTCTAAGTCAGTGAGCTTGGGGTGGGACCCCAGAATTTGTATGTGTAACATGTTCCCATGGAATACCGAACCAGGGACCCCACACGAGGAACACATCTAGTGCAATAAATTCTGAACAAGAGCTCTGGGTACGTGACTGCAACAGACGAGGTCTATTACCTTGTGAGAGACACGCACCCTTCCACAATCCGCGGTGTTTTCAAGTAAAGGGGCTGGGGAAGGAGGGCCAGAGAGTTTCAAAGGTCCAGCAAACTCTAATCTACTTTTCCTTTTCTCTCTCTAAAAAGGCTGTGGTTTATTTGCTATTACATTTGCAAAACAGATTGATTCACGTTATTGCATTTATCAGTGACTTTGAGATAATTACATAAAAATGATCATTTTTAGTATTTACATGCCAGTAAAAATTTCATGCAGAGATACAATGGATTTGTTAGAGGCAAAAAACAAAAATAAAAGCAACACACACACACACACACACACACACAGAGAGAGAATGAGGAAAGGAAAGTTCAAATAGAATAGAGCGTGACTTACATAAGTCATGCCATAGATATTTATATATTTAAATAATGGGCCTAAACTTTAAAAAAAATTAACAGGTAAGTTAAAGAAAACAGAGAAAGTAAAATAAACGGTTTAAGAAGTGCATGAAGCGCTGTGGTGATCCTTCTATGCGGGGAGCCTGGTTGGAAGGGAGAGAAGACTTCGGTAACAGGGAGCTTTTAGGAATAACCTGAAATGCTGGATATGATTTGAATAGGTAGAGGCGGGAGGAGGACATCCCAAGTAGAGGGCCACTGCAAGCACACATACAGACCCCTAAATACCTAGTCTTATCTGGCTGACCACACATGAACCTTTACTGTCATGGTCGAGGACAGTGATTTCTGTCCCCAGAAACCTTTAACAATGCCCGCAGACATCTTTGGTTGTCACAGCTTGGGGTGGGCGGGTAGCTAACGGGTAGTGGACAGAGATGCTGCTGAACACTCTATATGCACAGGGCAGCCACCCCCCACCCCCCGCCCAACAAATAATTATTCAGTGCAATATGTCAATGGGACCACCACTGAGAAGCCCTGGTCTAAAGTGTAGTTACTTTGAGAAATTCATGGAGAGTAAATTTGGAAGTAGCTTGAATATTTTAAATGATTTCATTTGAAATAGAAGTTTATGAGCAACCATCGAGGTTTTCTGAGTAAGAGCATGATGCCACCGTAGCCCCTTTGAGAAAGATGAAGTGTCAAACACACAGTGTTGATTGGAGGACGAAGAGATGAAGGCAGGAGCTAGGTCAGTGATGGCGAACCTATGACACGCGTGTCAGAGGTAACATGCGAACTCATTTTTTTGGTTGATTTTTCTTTGTTAAATGGCATTTCAATATATAAAATAAATATCAAAAATATAAGTCTTTGTTTTACTATGGTTGCAAATATTAAAAAAATTTCTATATGTGACACGGCACCAGAGTTAAGTTAGGGTTTTTCAAAATGCTGACACGCCGAGCTCAAGAGATTCGCCATCACTGAGCTAGGTAGACTAGTTAAGAGCCTGGAGCAATATTTCAGGTGAGAGGTAATAAGTGCTTGAACTTGAGAATGGAAAGGAAGTGATCAATTCCAGAGACACTGCAAAGGAGGAATATACATGACTTAGCAACTGTTTGAACCACGAGAGGGGAAAAGGTGGCTGGAAGAGTTGAAGGTTGTTCATAACATGGCTGAATTAAGAAACCTGAGTCAGGAGAGAGGACTGTGAGAAGAGAAAGGAGTACACATTGGTTTGAAGGCTTGGGCAGGACATTTACAGCTGCACACATCAAGTAGGCTGCTAGAAGGCAGATAGATTGAAAGTAACACTTCTGTCTGCATTCCTAAACCCTTCCAGTGGAATGGAATCCAAGTTCCACCCTCCCCTACAACAATGCAATCTTTTCACTCACAGGTGGGAGGGGGCACAGGTTTGGCCCTCCAGCAGTTCATCTAGAGAGGCCAGTTCATTCAGTCTCATCCCAGCCAGGCATTATTGGAGTTCACTAATGTTTAATCGGAGGGCCGGGGAGGAATGGTGTTTGTTGACTACACAATGTGTCTGCTTCTGTGGACATCTTCCATGACTCCAGGCTTGTGAATTTGCAAGTCACATTTGTTTTCTGGGCATGAGTTCACATTTATGTAAACTATCTTCACATGCTGCTACAAATCCATGCACGTCGACTGCTCAGCACATCCCAACATGTACATTTGAGAGGTGTCCATGAATTACATTCTTTGTTCTAATCCTGCATTGACTCATTCCCATGCATTTGCCATCACTCCTGCTGCAACTTGACCCAAGGTGCAATGTTAACCTTGTTATATATGTCTGACTTTCCAGTGGGTAGAGAGGCTGTACCTCCTCCTCCGAAGGCATGAGGAGACGTAGAGGAGGCCAGGAATTAATGACTGCCCACAGCTGATGAATACAGCAGCCAGAAACAGGCATCTTGATATAGTCATTAGATGCAACGATGGTTTGATTCCTTCTGATTTATGTGAGGCACATTTACTCAGGATTTCCTTGTGTTTCCAGTTCCACAGAAGCATGCAATGCTAGAATCCACATATTTTCTGTTTCCCAATCATCTATACTAATAAAAGGGTGATATGCTAATTAGAGCAGATGTCTTCCGGATGTCCTTCTGGACAAAGCCGCAGTGGCTGCCTGAGGCTCAGGCAAGCCACAGATGGCGGTTGCTGCTGTGAGGGCCGAGGCTCAGGTAGCTGCAGTGGCCAGGCCGGCAGTGGCCGCAGCAGAGGCGTGATGGGGACATTGCCTTCCCCTGATCAGCCCAGTCGCCTCCCACAGAGGGAGGCCAGAGGCAGCAGCAGTGAGGGGTAATGGGGGCAGTACCTTCCCCTGATCATCAGGTCACCTCCCCCAGAGGGAGGCCAGACTGAGACTTAAGCTGTCAGTAGGACATCCCCTGAGGGCTCCCAGACTGTGAGAGGGGGCAGGCCGGGCTGAGGGACGCTCCCCTCCAGTGCATGAATTTTCATGCACCGGACCTCCATGCAATTTGAGTTTATGATACGAGTAGATAGGCATAATAGAAGGCAATTGAATTCTGGTCAGATGCAAAATGTCTATCTATGAGATTTCTGCTAACTGATTTGTCAAGGTTCTATACCAGTTGTAGAAGTACATATATTCCATGAATTTTATTGACTCAGCTGGATTTGGTACCTAAGGTCCTTAAGGTACTTGTTTTCATGTCCAACAGTCAAACTTACCCAGGAGGATGAACACCAACCAGGGTGATCCACTGTGACTGTCTTTATGGCAAGTCTCACCCAGGAGAGGGAAAGGACAAGGGGAAGGTATTTCTTTCTGGTCTACCACCTCCCCCAGGCCACGAAAGAGCCACTTCCAGCCAGACCAGGTGGTCAGTGCCACTGATCTGATCTGCCATTCTTGGGACAGACACTGTTTCTGATGGACTCATCCATCCCTCACTGACCCAGGAAGCTGAGAAACTTACATCTTACAAGGCTACATGTCTGCCTCATGGGTGGGAAAATCTATCTGCTGGACACTTTTGCCAGTCTGCCTGCCCATCATTGCCTTTCTTGCCACTTCCATTTCCTGTACAAACTGCATTATTCACCTTCCCAGAGGTTTAGAGTAATCATCACGCATGTTTTTAAGGAGTGCCGAAATATCATGATGGGTGGCTTAAAAGTTAGATAATGAAAAGCTTTTTCAATCTTAGAAAATACGGATTCTTGAAAAGCTATGGAAGGGACTGAGATTCCTTCTCTAAAAGGATTAAGATGGCGAAATGCAGTTTTTTATTTAATCATCTGAACTTGCAGGCCAACGAACTGGTCCCTGGAGCTTGGAAGGGCCTTCCAGAAAGGTCTGCATAACAAATTAGTTCCTTAGGGGCTATAAAAGGAGAAAGAAAGTATCTTTAGAAATAAATTCGTCTTTCTTTCATATAAGACCCATTCAGTCACATCCTCCTTTCTCTTATTGTACCAATCGGGAAGGGAACATCTATTAGGAAATGTCACCTTCCAACTCTGAAGTTCAGCAGCAATGTGATAGCAATGATTACTTCTATAGATGGCATTATTTAGGATCCATAATGTGTAAAAAAGTTTCCCTAAGAAATTTAAAGTAATTCTAGCCTGGCCTGTGTAGCTCGGTGGTTAAGCATTGACCCAGGAACCAAGAGGTCGCCGGTTCGATTCCTAGTCAGGGCAAGTGCTTGGGTTGAGGGCTCAATCCCCAGTAGGGGGTGTGCAGGAGGCAGCTGACCAGTGATATTCCTCTTTCATCAATGTTTCTATCTATCACTCTCCCTTCCTCTCTCTCTAAAACTCAATAAAAACATAGTTTTTTAATAAGTAATTCTTAAATGCCCTGTATCAATCCAGCAACTATAGGAAAGCAAATCCTTTGGGTCATTAATTGAGGCTCCGTGAGTAAGGACCCTGCCTCCGTTAATTAAGCCAAATAAATCTAAGCCGTTTGGTATGTCACAACTCACAGTATCTCAGGATATAGATATGTGTTAACTAAATAGCCTTCATCTCCTATGTTTACCAGACAATGACTTGGTGTAACTAACTCAAGATAAATATTTTTAATGGCAAGAAAAATGAGTCCTCAAGGCCACCAAGCCAGCTTTTGGCAACCTTGTTAACTTTAGGTCTTCCTTTTAAAGAATGACAGGAAAGCTTAAATTGTTCAGGATAATTCTGGACAACCTTTGAAACTTATGAAAACTTTTATAAAAACACACACAAAACACCACTTTTGAAAAGGGCTACCATGATCTTGGAAAAGTTTGGTCAATAACATGTTTCTGAATTTTAGGGAGTTCTGACATTTTCTCTTTCTAAAGTAGTAACATCCCTGAGAAGTGAATCATTTTGGCATTTTTATAAAATCATCCTAAATGCTAAATAAACAGTATGTCAGAGTAAAGATAAAGCTGTTTTCTGGAAGTTGCAATTTGGAGTTATGTATGTGCTATATCAAACTCTAATAGGCCCTTGAGTCTCAGTGATGTTGAAGTCTGAAAGGAAATCATGAAAAATGCATGAGGAGTCATTGTGTTCATGGGTATTCATAAACTGCCTCACCTTTATTTTTCAGACTATTTCTACAACAATAAACATGTCAGGTTACCTCTCAGATGCATGTAGGTGTAAACAAAACAAAACAAAAAATACTTTTACTGAGTTGTCTTGTAATTGGAATGAGATTACCAGCCCCCTTTAGTCAAATAATATTTTTAACGTATAGCAACAAACACACACAAAAAATAAAAGAAACTTTTCTCTATGCCTCGCACTATTAGGAACACTTGACACCCAATATGATCTCATTTAATCATCAACAGAACCTTTGAAGTAGGTAGTAGCACTCTCCTTTTCACATAAAGAAACCGACTCAAAGAGATTTTAAGAAACTTGCTCAAAATTATGTTATTACTGGGTGAACTGGGATTTCAACCCAGACTTTTTGAGTGAAATCAATACTAATAGTTATTCTTACTATACAGGGCCACTATCTGTGTGATATATTGAATGGGTGAAGTGATATTTCCTTATTTGAGATTTATTTGGATTGATATGATCCATATTTATTCACTTGCAGTGTGTTGCAAAACACTAACCTTATTGTTTTCTCTGTCCACAAGATGTAGGCTTCAGTGAAAAAATTCTGTGTTGCCTACCTTGTATGTTAACTCTTACTTCACATAAGTGCATGTACCTGGCCTCAAATTCTAGCCACAACTTATAGTATGAATTATACAACTGCCAGTCATTTGTTTCAATAAAAAGGGCACAGTGAGTATAGGACAACTCTTCAGAGGTCAATTTAAAGATTACTGGGAATGAATGAATTATACAATATCATACAACCCATGCAAAAGAAATCTTTTAAAAAATATATTTTATTGACTTTTTGCAGAGAGGAAGGGAGAGGGATAGAGAGTTAGAAACATCGATGAGAGAGAAACATCGATCAGCTGTCTCCTGCACACCCCCTACTGGGGATGTGCCCGCAACCAAGGTACATGCCCTTGATCAAAATCAAACCTGGGACCCTTGAGTCTGCAGGCTGATGCTCTATCCACTGAGCCAAACCGGTTAGGGTGCAAAAGAAATTTTCAAACACTGACTAAGTAGATGCCAAATATGTGATGACTCCAATATACAGTGTATCATCTGTTTTTATGAAGTTAGTGTTGATGAAGGGAAAAATAACTGCTGTCTAGATCACCGAAAGGCTAATCCTGTTAGAAACTGTGTAATTAGTTATTTGGTTCACATTTTTTGTTTGTTTGTTTAAATGACTTACTTTTCCTTACAGTTTGAACAAAATCCAACCTTAAATTTTGTCTCTGGCTTTCTATTCTTCCATTCACTTGTCAATGTCAGAGATTCACAGACTGTGGGTCAGCTTTGGGCACTGGTTAAGGCAAACACTGTGAGTTGAGAACTTTGCAAAAGGGTTTCTCGCCAACCACATTCCTGATGGTGGGAGGAGCTCCCTGCAAGGGACCAGCGGGCACAGACACAGTGCTCTAACCAGCGATCCCCTTAGCAGATCACCAGGTCCTCAACAGGGGAGAGTCTTATGCTTGCCTCTCAGCCTGTGTCCAGGGAGTGGTTCTCATCTGGGGCAGTACCAGCCTCCATGGGGCGGTGGGAATATGTGTGGGTATTTGGAGATTTCACAATGATTATAGGATATTTCTACTTATTTGTAATATTTAATACCAAGGGGTCCAGGATGCTGCATCCACTCTTGCAATGTGCTGTGGAGCTTGCAAATGAAAAAGTGTCCTGTTCAATTTGCATTTCCATGCATTTAAAAATATTATTCTACACACATTTGCATGTGTACCTACATATATATCTCTATAATATATAAATTATATATATGTATGCAGAACGAAAGCAATATCCATCTCAAGATGTTACTATAAGTAAACACAGAAAATGACTCATGCACTCAACAGGGATTAACCTGGTCTATCTCTGAATGTTGATTCTTAACTCATTCCCCAAAAGTGCAACTCTTGGGAACAGAATTGCATGTCCCCATCACACCCAACTTCTGTTGACTATTTAGAACAGCACGAGGTATCTAAGAACCATAACCTGCTTGTTATTTTTGTTAACCTCAAGGTTTAACGATTCTCCCTGGAAGAAGCCATTGTCAGGAGGCCACTCTGGGGAGGTAGTAAATCTGTGAGTGCGCCCCCGCGCAATGCCTCTTCTTTAGGGACGGATACTTTTTAAAGAAAGATTTTTGTGGGTGGTTCTTTTTTTTCCTGACACTGTGTTTATATTGGTCTCTGCCTCCACATTTTCTCCGTTGGCTGCATTTTCAGAAAGGCAACGCACAAAAAGATATGTTCTGTTCTTTGTCCTATACAGGGTGGAACCTCTCCTCACTTATACACACTGTCATAAACAGATGCTATAGGAACTCAGACTCTTATTTTGGGTGGTAACTTGTCTTTCCTAACTTCATGCAGAGTTAGGAAATTACATCCTAAGAAAATGGAAGATTGCGACACATTGGTGAAAAATCCTCTCAAAGGATATATCACCTAGGAGCTGTATTGCACAGGTGAAGTACTGTGGAGCCTTACTTTTTAAAACAATTTTTTTTTTTGATTTGAGAGAGAGGGGGAAGGAGAGGGAGAGAAAGAGAGAGAAATATTAGTTGTTTGCCTCCATTTCACTCCCCAAACATGGATAGAGCTCACAACCTGGGCATGTGCCCTGACTGGAAACAAACCAGTGACCTTTCAGTTCCCTGGACATCACTCAACCAACTGAGCCACACTGGCCAGGGCTGGGCCTTTCTTGAATGACCTTCATGGGTGCCTGGAATAGAGATTCTGGCTTTGTATTCTCCCCAGCCAAAGTTTATAACATCGAAGGGAAAAAAACGTTTTATAAGAAACACTTTCCTGAGAGTAGAAGTTATAAATTGGGGAGGGGGAAAGAGAATTTTTAATGTGGACCAAACTCTTGCTTCTTGTCAGAATAACTGTTGTAGCAATTGAACACTCTGTGTGTTGCCCAATTCTGTGGCAGGCTCCAACGGTAAAAAAAAAAAAAAAAAAAAAAAAAGAAGTCTTTAGGTCATTGGTATTTAATTTAATACAAATCTTCAAATTATTACTTTATTTGTGAAATATAAAAGTAAAAATGCATGTTTGTATGTCTAGCAGTATCCCATTACTAGGGATCGAGCCTGCAACCTGGGCATGTGCCCCTGACCAGAATTGAACCCGGGACCCTTCAGTCCGCAGGCTGATGCTCCATCCACTGAGCCACACCAGTATTTTTTAAGACTTTAGTTGGTTTTTTTTAGAGTAATGTTACATTAGTTGCAAAATTGAGAGGCAGGTACAGAATTTTCCTGTACACACCCTGTCCTCATACTTACCTACCCTCCCCCATTACCACCTCCCTCCACCCCCCACCAGAGTTACATTTGTTAGAATTGATTAACCTACACTGACACATTATATTGACTCAAAGTCCACAATGTCCATGAGGGTCACTCTTGGTGTTGTGTATTCTATGGGTATCACAGTATTTTACTACTTGTATTCTGAGGCAGAGATTGAGTGCCCAGGATTCCCACAGAGTCAGAGGCCTCTCAAACATCTACCCAGTCCCATAATTGAAGTTATGACAGAAATCAGAATTTCTACTTCATTTGTCAAACTCTTTCTGTTTGAACCTGCTTTCATATTCAATCACACTTCCTGGTTTTATCTCAGACTGGAAGTGCCAGAAAGTAGCAAGAAAGGCCAGCTCCAGCCCTATGGAAACAAGAAGTTCTTAAAGGTTCATGAAAACAGAAAGCCCTATTGTGAAATGTCTAATCCGGTTGCACAAATTTAACAGTTTTTAATTCACACTTCTCCACGTAGTCTCCTGTGTCGGGGAGAAAAAAAACCCAAACATGATCCATGCTTTTTATTTAATTTAATGAAGAGAAGTAAAGGGAGGCGTTAGCAGTACCTTGGAACACCCACCCAGGGTGACTGAGAACATCCATGTCCTGAGAACATCCAGACCTGTATTCTGCCACGGCCTGTGTCCCACTCACTGCTCCCAGGATGTGTGGCTCCCAACAATGTGGCTCACATGGCCTATTTCTGAAATAGTAGATAAAGGACAATATGTTTATATGAACAGATTAGAATATCAACGCTTTCCCTTGGGGCGTAGAGATCATTTTTACTGTATCTGATAACCCATAGAAGTAATCATTGCTACCACGGTGTCTAATTTGGTAGCAAACAGACCTTTCTTGAACTCTGAGCATAAGTGGCTCTTTATTGAAATAAAAATATTAAGTCAACATCTTGTTTTGCCAATGGGGAAGTTAACTTAAAAGAAAATGAAGGAGCTATTTTTTAGGGGTCACGTGTTTTCAATATAAATCAGAATCTTCACTTTTTACCCTCTCACTCAACCCAAACCAGGTCCTGTGAGTGGAAAAGACCAGCGTACCAGTGCTCCGGAACTTCCCTCTTACTTCCCCAGTTTGCTTCCTCCTCCGGCATATTCTGTTTGCAGTCTAATTACTGTGGCATTTTGGGCAGGGCTTTGTGTTTCATATCCTCTAGCAATCTCAAGCTCTACTGACTAAAATCCCGAAAAGGTTTGAAGTTTTTCAAAAGTTAACAGGATGAGATATTGGCTTCATCTATACACGTAAAACCAGTTTGCTTGAATTAGGTTTTTGTAATAAGTCACTTGCAATTTTTTTAAAAAGTCGCCTCCCTAGTAGTTCGGACCGTAAACACAATTTTTCACTTTGAAAAACTTGGTTGTGTAGACAGTGTGCTATTATCTCGCCACTTATGTTCCAGTTCACGGCTCTTCATTAGATAGCATCAGCATTGCTGGTTTATCTGATGCCGTGGCCTCTTTTCCCCTTTAAAACCACAGGGCCTGGCTTCTAAGAAGAGTTAGAGGGCAAAGCTGTAATGAAGGTACCTATTCTGTCTCTTTCACGTTGCCTCTTACAGAACAACAGTCATTTAGGGAATGACTTCACCAGTCTTCAACTCTACAGTTTGGCACCTCAGCACAATTCCGGTGTCCTCACAATTCTTCACATAAGCAAAAAGAGAATGTGGATCCGAGTCAGAGCTATAATTAAACTATCAAATACAGTGTATCCATGTGCATATGTGTATGTGTATGGAGGTGTGTGGGTGGGTGTGGGTGTGTGTGTGCATGTGTGAAATCCTTCCAAAACTATGCCAAAACGTTTATGGTGCTCATCTCTGGGTGATGGGCTTATGAATAATTTTATGTTCATTATGAAAATTATATGCATTTGCTATGTGTTATGATGATGAACATAGACTTAGGGTGTCATCAGTGAAATGCAATTAACATTTCTCTCTGTTGAAAGCCCTAATTTCATATTCAAACACCAAGTTATTTGTCAGTCGTGTGGACTACTCTTCAACCTGCTGAGAAACACATGGTGATACACGAGATGTAACAGGAGGAAATTCAAAGCACAGTGTGACCGAGCAAGGCTAGGGAAGCCATCGACATGCAGCCGATTGGGAAAGAGCTGCAGCCACTGAGAAAAGTGTGGTTAGGCCTGATGAAAAGGGTGTTCATCTGAAGTCTTAAAAGAGTGGTGCACAAAAGTATGACTGTGACCTTGCAACTTACTGTTTTTGAATAGTTTTAAATCATCTTTCGTAATAGACTTACAGCTCCATGGTAACAAGAAGTTGGTCTGTTTCCCTTACATCATGTCTCCCCTCCCTGCATCCCCATGTCTTGGGACATAATGGCGCTCATTAAATATTGAATGAATGAATGAATGAATTGAATTGAATTGAATTGAATTGAATGAATAAAAAAGAAACAAATAGGAAACCTCTTTATTTTGATATTTCTAACTTCTAGCTTTTCTTTTGGTTTCTTCAGCCTCGTCTTTTGCCCACTCCTTAAATCTATTTTTTCCTCAGAGTTCTTTCACCTTTGTTTTCATTCTACCCATCTTTTCCCTGATTAATTTCATTCATTGGATGGCTTCTGTCAACCATGTGTGCAGTGACTCTTGAATTTGTGTTCCTTAACTTCCTCTTACCCTGGAGATTAAAATGACCTTTCACCTTCTGTTCAAGATCTCCACTAGATAAGGTTGTCTAGGTAACTCCAGGTCAACATCCAAAGTGAAGCAAATTCTCTCTTCCTTCTGTCTTGCCCTATAACTGTTCCCTGATTGAACCACTCATTCCCCAATTGCCCCAACTAGGATGATGAGTATTGTCCTTGCTGCTTCCCTTCACCTCAACATTCACTCCGTCACCGTATTTCATCAGCTTCACCTCCCAATGATCTCAAGAACCTTTTCACTTCCATCACTCCCACCTTCTCTGTCTTATATAGGCTCTCAGCTGGATAACTTCCTCCATGTTCTTCCTGTCCCACTCCAGCTAGCACATTTTTGTGTGTGGCTGCCAGATTTATTATTATAATTTTGAGTGAGTAACTTCCTTTATTTTTTTATTTTAATTTTTTATTGTTGACACTATTAGAGATGTCCCCATACTCCCCTGTGCCCACCTCCACCCAGCCCCTATCAACCTTCCCCCTGGCCATCACCACACTGTTGTCTGTGCCCATGGGCTATGCATATATCATTATTAGCTTTTTAATACAAATCTGCTTCTGTCTTCTCCTTCTTAATAAAACTTTCCATGGCTGCTCATTACCAATCAAAAACTCCAATGGTTATCATTGAGGTTATCATGAAGCCAACAGTTTCGATCACCCCATTCTGTCCATGCTACTATGTTTTGTAAGTACAGTGGTTGCTTCCGCATGCCCCTGCTTGCATGTGTTGTCTCTGTGTGTTTGCATATGTCTATTGTTCTTCCTGGAATGTCCCTCTTTCACTTTTCGGAGTCAAATAATCTCCCACTTTGGTGTGAAACCCAGTGCTTTCTCTACTGAAGTGACTTTCCTTTTTTCCTTGAATAGAATTGTTTCCTTATTTGTAACCTTACATAACTTTGTCTGAATTTTTAAGATAACACTATTTGAAAGCTAAGGAGTGGACCCAATTCTCAGGGTTCAGATCAATGCCAAAAATAGTTAAGATGTGTACTTTAAAAAAAATTAAAAATACTTATACTGCTCTTATGTTTCAGGCTTTGTCGTAAATGTTTACAAATATTAACTCGTTTAATCTTCGTGGCAACTGATGAGCTAAACACTGTGACTATTGCCACTTAAAAGATGAGAAAACTTAGATGCAGCGAGTTGAAGTCACTTGCTCAGTGTGGCACACGGGCTGGGATTTGAACCTGGACCGTCCAGCTCCCCATTCGATAATCTTGCCGCCATCAGAAACGTGCCTCGGCCTTCAAACAAATGACAGTGTACAGAGCAGGTGCCCCAGTAAAAGGTCAGATGAATGAAATCGTTTCAAAGTCATTAGTAGGGAATCGGTCTCCTTCTTGTTCATTCAACCCTATATCCCCAGTGTGGAGACTGGACCTCTCCTGTGAATCGCAATGCTTGCCTCAGGCTCAGAGTCACCCAGCGTTAGGATCCCTTCGTTCACTTGGTGCAGAAGCCAGAACACCCTGTTCCCACTGAGCTAGTGTCTCCCAAGTGGAGGCGATAACCTGTGCTCATTAAGCTTTATGGAGCGACGTGCTGAAGGGAACTCGAGTTGCTTGGAGACTGGCTGTTCTTCTGTCTTTCCGTTGCCCCGGATATTTCCTGGGCCAGAGCTCAGCAGTTGAAAGTGACTTTTCCTTCCTGGACCATTTGGCTTTGAGATCGTTAAACATGTTCCAAAATGTGTAGGCTGTGCACCAACCATGATCTTCTAGGATATGTGTCTTTTAGGATAGAATGGCACCCACTGCATGGCCCACCTCCTTATAGTGTATAGTGTAGCTTAATGGTTAATAGGTTTGGCCTGTAGGTGAGATAATACACGTCAGCGTTTAGGTTGCTCTTCCTTTGATAAATGCTAAGTTAAATGAAAAAAAAAAAATTCCTTGCCTTACAGATATAGACAGATCAAGCCTTTCCTGTTTTAGCTCTGTTTTTCCCTTCTGATTACAAAAGCAATCATTTCAAAAGCAATATATTCATTACATTCTTACTATTCAAACATTCAAACATAACATAGGATACAAAAGGCCTCTGTAATCAGCTTCTCACGGAGAAATGAAACTAATAGTTTGGTAAATGCCACTAATCTTCAATACACATATTTATACACATGCACATTTGTCATGTAATTATTCATAATAATTCTGAACAAAATTAGATTGCATTAGAAATGCTATTTTAAGCTTTGCTTTTTAACTGAGCTTCAATGATTGAGTGCAGAAGCACGGAGGAAATATTACATTATACAATTCCTCTTGTATGTGGGGATCTGATAGTGTAGTATCACCTCCTTTCATGTATCTAACATGTTTTGGATTCTAATAAATCACAACAAACTTTTAACATGAAAAAATATTTGCTGCCTAAGTAACTGAAATTAAAGTGTTGTGTGTTTTCTTAAGTCCTCCATATCATTCTTAGAATGTTCTTGATCACTGAATTGAACCAATAAATTATACAGGAACTTTACTATTCCTCTTTATTTTAAGCACATGCACAAATCTATCCATCAAACTGGTCCACAACATACATCCCCGTTACCCATTTACTTATCTGCATATGCATTTCATGGCCATTCTATCTTAAGAACCCTAACCTCTAACTGTACTTCCAACTCCCCCAAACAAATAAACAAACTGAACACACACAGAAAGTAGATGGGAAAGAAACAGATCTGTGGATAGGATAACAATGGCCAGGGTTTACAATGGATTAATCTCTTCCCAGGCTCTTTGCCACTTTCCATAAGTAGTTTTTGAACACGTCAGAACGTCTGAAAATATTGGTTCCATGCAGGGTAACTCTCCCTTAAAGACAATCAAGAAAATCACAGCATCATCAGAAAAGGGGAAACAGAAGAGTGTAGGGATCATACCAATTAAAGAATATTTGTAGAATAGGGGCGCTTTTAGCCAGTATAACAAACTAATAGACTAGGTCTCTTCCCCCTGCCCCTACTCCTACCCTCCTCCCTTTCTGTCTCTCTCAAGCTTGGGGGTTGGCTGGGAGCAGAGCAGAAACAGGGAAGTTGTACTGGGAACATGTTAATAACTAAATATAAATGACTGGTTTACTTCCTTTCCTCCCTCCCCCGCTCCTCCCTCCCTCTCCCCCTCCCTCCCTGTCTTCTCTCCATCTCTCTCTGGATTAAATTAAAATTAATGGGAAGAAATCTTAAGGAACCAGATTTCAATATAAGGAAATTTATTTGCAGTCAGAAATGTACATAAATAACATTGGTTGTATCGAACGGTAGTGAGCATAATGATGATGGTATTGTAAACAACAAAAAAACAGCAGTTAACACGTACTGATCACTGTCAGGTACATTACATGCATTATCACATTTAACTCTTAACAACCTTATAAGCTAGCTATTTTTGTTATTCTACTTTTGCAGATTAGGGGATTGTGATATTTAAACTTTTTTACTTCCTTACCTGTGTTAAGCTTGAATACAAGGAGATACTGCACTGTCGGAGCGTATCCTACTCTAGAGACAAAACTCATAAGTACTTTGCTGCGCTGAATGGTAGTGACTCATCTGTTACTGAATGGGCCATTAATTATCTGGATAAATATTTAGCAAGCTCTCCAGTGTATGCTGAAAGCCATTGTGATAATAATACAGTGGGATTCAAATGGCTGGTGAGCTGTCAGGTCAGAATTCATTGGCCTCATAATTTATGACCGATCAAACACAAAGACCACAGTTTCTGGGTTGGCGATTTTGGAAGTCCTGTTCAAAGGTCTTCATAATTCTTGTGACACCCAATCCCCCCAAACACACACACACACACACACACACACACACTTCAGACACAGTTAAAAAGACCAGTGGACTTCCCAAGATCCCATCATTGTAGACCGGATACATGAAACCTTTGCTTGCCTTCAGAAGCCCCTTTTTACAAGTCTTTCTTGTCATAGTGACAACAAAGAGCAGCCATTCATCTTTGATGCTGCCCCATTCTGTTCCTGTGAAATGACGATCCCTAGCGCCAATGCTGGGTAGCCGCTGCGTTAGACCAGGTCCCTGCCTTCCGTTGTCCTCAGGACCCAATAGCTAGGGCGCCCGAAAGACTTTTGAGCAAGATTAATCAATCAGCTGCAACATTGCACTATAATACATAATACATAAATCAACTATAATACATACTAAATATAAATAAGGGTAAACATCATCCGCTACATAATGGCAGGTTCTCTAAGGATGTAGCTTCTCTCTCTCTTTTATTAAATCCTCGCCTGAGGATATTCTTCCACTGAATTTATAGACAGTGGAAGAGAGAGGGAAAGACAGAAATATCGATGTGAGAGAAACACATCGATTGGTTGCCTCCTGCACAAGCCTGATCAGGTCCCAGGCAGGGAAGGAGCCTGCAACTGAGGTACATGCCCTTGACCGGAATTAAACCTGGGACCCTTCAGTCCACAGACTGACCCTCCATTCACTGAGCCAAACTGGTTAGGGTAGGATGTAGCTTCTCAACATGCACAATAGACTTCTCTTTTAAGATATATATTGGGATGCTCTGCATTTTCTTTTTAAAATTTTTTTTAGAATTGATTTTAGAACTCCCTCTTTACAAGAGAGAGACAAAGCGAGAAAGGGAAACATCCATTTGTTGTTCCACTTACTCATGCATTCATTGGTTGATTCTTGTATGCACCCTGACTGGGAATCGAACCTGCAACCTTAGCATATGGGGACAAATGCTCTACCCAACTAGCTATCAGGCCAGGGTTGCATTTTCTTTTGTCTATGTTCCAGGGTGTGTATGGATGTGATTGAGTGTGTGTATGGATGTGATTGAGTGTGTGTATTAAATGACATAAATGATATATTTCCTTTTAAATTTTGTTTTCCTGGCACAAACAATTTCTGAGTGGGACTCATTGCTTGAATGTGTAGCTCCTCACAGTGGCCAGGACAGAGTTCTAGCCCAGTGATCGGCAAACTCATTAGTCAACAGAGCCAAATATCAACAGTACAACAATTGGAATTTCTTTTGAGAGCCAAATTTTTTAAACTTAAACTATATAGGTAGGTACAGTGTTATTAACTTAATTAGGTACTCCTAAGGCTTAGGAAGGGCCACACTCAAGGGGCCAAAGAGCCGCATGTGGCTCGTGAGCCACAGTTGGCTGACCACTGTTAGCCAAACAAACTCCCAGAACTTGCAGAAATAGGACAAGAGGAATTAGAATTAATCTTTAAATTTGAAAAACGTATTTAAACTTCTGAATCTCAAACAAATTCCAAATTCTGAAAATCCCATCCCTCTACCAGAAACATTTTACATTTGCATCTATTTCACAAAATGCATTCGTGTGTGTTTACTTTGTATGGATTCTTCCTCATACCTCCCAAGACCGCCAGGAAGGAACGCGACAGGGACCCCTTCGTATTGTAACTCCAGTGCCATTGATTCATTTTCTGGGTGGAGTGTTTTTATTTCAGTGAGACGATTGGCACTCATTCTGGACTATGCTCTCAAGCGTAGTTTATGAGAGTTCAAGCGGGTGCTGAGTCCTGGATTTGAGAGTCGTGGACAGCGGTGCAGTCGGGATGGCATGTGATCACCCTGTCTCTTCCCCGGCAGCCCCAGGCCATTTTCCATGCCACTCAATTAAAGGAGTTTCCATTATGACTAATTTACTCTGCTCTAAATATCTTCCTTCCGAGGGGGCAGAGAGGCATTATTTTAAAATAGAAATGCCTAGAAGAAAGCTCTTTCTTTTCTTCCTATTGTAACATGCGCCTTTAGAATATGTGTATGTCGCTCAGACACCATCCACTCAGTTTCTGATGGCGTCTGTCACTCTCCACTTCCGTAAGGTCAGCCTTCATAGTTCAGATGAGAAAAGCAGCAGGAAGATTTGTGGATATTTCAGAGTCTAACTGAGGAAAAACAATACCTCTCTCTCTCTCTCTCTCCCCCCTCTCTCTCTTTCTCTTAATAAATCTCAATTCAATTTTCTACTCCAGGAAAACACTTAAAACACAACATTATTTCAAGCACTTATGTAAAAGGGTAAAAGGCTTACTCAGCTCCCCAAGTAAGCTTTGCCAAGACAACAATAGATCCCTTAATTAATTATGGTAAGTGACTAAAAAGATATCAGTAAAGATTTTATCCAGATGAGGTTTAAATTACTTTAGAGGATTTATTAAAATCAGTGCATTAATAAAGAATGATAGCTGAGTTCCCAATATGCATAAAGGACTGATTTCTTTGAAATTCTAATCTAAACTGAGATCCAGCTCTCAGGTTTAAAAGAAATATATGTGACATGGTGAGTTGGATCAAAGTTTTCTGTTGGTTAAAGATGGACCTCTAGCGCTAGCCTGTTTGGCTTGGTGGATAGACCGTCAGCCTGTGGCCTGAAGGGTCCCAGGTTCGATTCGGTCAAGGGCACATGCCTGGGTTGCAGGCTGGATCCCTAGTAGGGGTTCGTGCAGGAAGCACCGAATCAGTGATTCTCTCTCATCATTGATGTTTCTATCTCTTTCTCCCTCTCCCTCTCCCTTCCTCTTTGAAATCAATAAAAATAAATTATATTTTTTAAAAAAGATGGACCTCTAGCTAGTACTTGGAAGATATATAAGGCCTGAAGAGCTTATAAAAATAATTGGAAAACATGTTTATTGTGATCAGCACCTTTTCTCTGAATTGCATAGATTTAAGGTTAGCTCCAGAAGAGAAGACAGTATAATTAGCTCAGAGTCATGATTTTGCTCTAGAGCCAATGCCATTGCCATTTGGTGACCTCTGCAGCCTTCCTCATTGCCAAACTTCCTTTCCAACTCAGGAACTTGTCCATGTCTTAAGCCCGTAGACTGTTCTTGGGCCTCCAGTGATCCTTAAACTAGAATTTCTTTAGCAAAGCTTTTATATCCAAAGGCAAAGAAGCTCATTTGTTGGCAGGCATCTAAGAAAGGAAATGGGATTTGGTATTGATGTTCTAACCCTTTCAAGTTCAGAAAGGGATAAAACAGATTTCTGTATGAAAAGCTCTTTGTGCTTCATGGGCAAATAGATGTGGTCTGGATGACACGCATTGGCACAGATCTCTTCAGTCCTAGAGATCATAAGCCACTGCAAGCGACAGTGGTTCTAAATAAACATATGATTCCCAGGAAAATGGTGTTTTCTCTCCTTCTGCAGTTTTGTTCATCTTTCAGCCTTGGTAGTGGTCTTCTGTTTTTTAGCGGATGGTTGGGTAACGTATGTTAGGTTGCTTTCTCAATGTTTTCAAGTAGTTTGTGCTCACCTTAGAATGACAGAGTGTTATTTTGTTTTTTAAATATGATATCCTCTTCACATCGGTATTACTTTTATGTTGCTTCATGTAAATATTCTATTACTATGAATCACATAACATTGCTGATGTTAACATCATATATAAAAAAAGGTGGTCCACAGTGGTCTTTGTAACTCCAGTCTGCTACACCAAATACATTTCCTTTTGCAATAGAAGACTTAGAAAAATAATTTAAGTGTGAAGACCTAGCTATCTGTGCTCTCTTCATCTCCTAACTCACCTGTCCAAAAAGACCTCTAGGAAATAGAAATAAATTTACAACAAAAAGGATTTTGCTGATAGCATTTCCTTATTTCCTTCTTCCCTCCCTCCCTTTTCTTCTGTTTCCTTCCCTTCCTTCCTTCCTTCTCTTCTGTCTTTCTGTCTTCTTGATGAATATTCGAGTAGAAGATTCTTTATATGAGAAATATCCAGAGTGGAAATTTTACGTAATCTCTAACTGCCCCTTTTCATTATGTGATCAAAGAGATACAGTGACACAATACAACGTGACTTCTCATTTGCATCAGATTTTGTCCGTTTTCAGATGGAGTTCCTTTGGAAAGAGCTAGCAGGAGTCACACCCATCACAGGTGTTTCTGGGGCATCCTCTGTGTCAGGGTTCAGCATTAACTAGTAAACTCACTCAATGAGTTGTCATTTGGCTTCAACACAGCAAAGCACAGAACGTAGAAATTGGTGAACATTAATTATAATTAATATTTTATAGAAAAAAGTGTTGTTTTCTGGGCAGTAGTTATCCTTATGGATTATATCTTTTAGATACCATCCATTGGAAAACGTGTTTATTTCCTTAAAAGGACTTACCTTAGCTGTGCCTCAGGGTACTATTCTGAAAACTCCTCCATCAAAGTTATGAGAGTAAGATTTTCAAGGACCCAGAAGTATTCATTCTTCCAGTCTTATGCATCTACTAGAGGCCTGATGCACGAAATTCCTGCGAGGGGCTCGGCCCTCACAGCCTCAGCTTCGTCCAGAAGGTCGTCTGGCTCTCCGGTCTAATTAGCATATTATGCTTTTATTATTATAGATAGATCAGGGGTCTGTAGGTCAAATAGCCTGTTATTGTTAATAGCACTTTACTAAAACACACCCACACTTCCTTGTTTACATATTGTTCATCGCGGCGTTGAGTTACTGTTTGAGAGCTGAATAGTTGTGACAGAGTCTGTCTGTCACCCATGAAACCTAAAATACTATCTGGCCCTTTAAGGAAAATGTGTGCCAACACCTGGTGTAGATAATCAGCTTCTATTGATTTAGCTGAAAATTAAATGATTTATTCAACAAATATTTAGCATTTATAAAGTTTCAGACGTATAAGACAAGCAAATGCTTTCCACACAGAGCTGAAAGTTAGTCTAGTGGACACAGAAAGAGCAGAACACATTCATCTATACCCTGTTTACTTAAAAAAAAAAAAAAGAACTTAAGTATTTCAATGTTTCTCCTTACTACAACTTCCAAGAAAAGAGTTTTCCAATTCATCTCATACATGGGACTGAATTTTGGCAAAGCCTCTATATATCAAAACTCAGCAGTCTTTGGGGGCAGACAGAGGAATCAAGATAAGAAATTGCCTCCACTTTGGCAAAGGAGAAGAGAATAATCCCATTTTTGACAAATCAACAAGCACAGCATTCGCATTTTGTTCCATGAGGCACAAATGAATTGGAGGTATTAATGGTATGATCTTAATTGCTGGCAAGTCATACACTTCCTTACAACACTTCTGCCATCGAAGGTCAGAGTCACCGGAGGCAGGGTAGGCGAGGATTGTGATTTTATGAACCACCCGATGATGGGAGTATGTCCAAAGCTAGTATTGCTTCTGTTCTTCATGCTTCAGAATTAATGCTCTCTCTTCTGAGGAGTTGGATAAGTCACATCTGTCATAAGCCATATCCAGTCCAGTGTCTTGTGCATCGACAACATGAAAAAAGCCAAAATAGAGGTCCTGTGTTTTAAAAATATTGATAGATGTACAGGCCAGTTCACAACCTACTCCTTTCACTTGCAAACTAAAAACGCCCCCAGCGCAGTGGGCCAGCCAGTGAAATCTGCCAGAGCAAATAGGATGTCATGCTCAGAGGAAAACCCATTTATCAGCATTGTTATAACTCGTCCCTTGCCTCCTTTGCTTCATTTCAGAGGGTGACATCATGCAGATGTTGAGACTCTTCTAGGAGGAAGGTAGGTTGCTATCTAACCTCAAGTATAAAGACACTTTGAACTATTTAGGTATAATATTCAAAATCAGGGAAAACATCTCCCAAGCTCCCTAAGGCATTTGCAGCCTCATGCAATGGAAACCAGCTGTCACGAACTTTGGCACTAAATTAATGAAGACTAGACCAACAACAATATCTGCTTTTCAGAGATTAGATGAGGAAAATATCATTGGGAATATGTAGATATTTTGTTTGAGTTCTTACCGTCAATAGATATGTTTATATCTGTAGGCATACCAAATTAGAGTTACTCAACACAACCCCAAATTTGAGGACCCTTTCTCTGATTGTCTAGACTTGCTCGTTGAAGCCATTTCATTCAAATAACACAGTGTCACTATTTGTTCTCTTCTGTGGTTCACCAATGTATGGGGGGAAGGGCATAAATCTATGAACACTCCTCTAAACCATCACTGGTCTTTACACCCTCTGTGTATATTCTCACTGTGTGGTACCATATTTTCTCTCTCTCTCTCTCTCTCTCTCCCTCTCATTTCCAAACTCTTGTACTCTCATATCTGAACAACTTCACAATGATTCAAGTATTTAATACAACTTATAAAACCAAGTCAAGGTATCTCTGTAAAGATGACACACAATACCACTTGCTAATTGGGTCTTGTTTAGTTGACCATAGAAAAGTCTCACAGAGTACATTAGTGGTTTTTGAATTTCTGTGGGCATCGACTACAATGACAATATAATGTTATATATTTTAAGTTTAGCCGTGGTAAGATTGTTAAGACCCCCACATTTATAAAACCCACTGGTTTCCTGCTCTCCTACATCTAAATTAGATTTCATGGGATACCCTCTTGCTAATGGTTTAGAGGGCAGGCCTTTTAAAACCAGTAGCAGCCAATGACAACTAATTCAAAAGCAAATGTTCTGTGTGAGTACATCTGCCTACCTCAGATTGAATTTGGCATTTTTTCCTAATTTCTCAGAATCACTAGGAATAAAGGCACATAACTTTCCAGAAAGGAGAGGGAACAATGTGTTCTCATGACTCTCTGATGAAGCAACTGTAATTGTTTAATATGTTCACCATAATGGATGATTTTTATGCACACATTTTTAAGATGGGGAATAAATATGTAAAATCCTGAAAAAATGATTATATTATTCATCCCCTCACATGAAACTCTTCCACTTAAGACAGGTTTATAGAGAGTGACTTATTTTTTTCCAAATGTGAGGAAAATTTATTTTGACACATTAATATGTTTTCACTCAGTTCCTGTTTATTTTTTGACAAAAAAAATTCCAAACAGCATCAAGTTTAATTCACTAGGAGAGATTCCTCTAAACAAACAAACAAACAAAAAAAAACCCCAAAACACCGTTGGGTAAAATTGGGCCCAGGTTGGAAGGTGAGAATTTACCTCCTCAAGTTCATTGGGTGGCCTTTCTGCCATTGAGGTTGGTGGTGCCATAATTATCTATGAAGATGAGCCCTTGCTTGGGACACAATTTGAGGTGATCAGCTGTATAATCCTCAGTACATGAAACAATGTGGGAAACAGGGTCATTTACCTTGAATAATTTTTGTCGTCCATCTTCCATGCTATTGTACACATTATGTGCACCATGCATGGATTTACCATCCTACCTCTCTCTGGAGAGTTAGAGGTCGTTCATTAGTAGCAAATGTAGAACTCTCCAATTGCCCTGATCAAAAAAGAGCTTCCAAAACACACGCTTTCCTTATTAGGGATATTAAGTATGTGACAAATGTAATAACAGAAATCATCTATTATTTAGTTATCAAAACAGGGCTATGGGCAGTTCAGTTTGGTTGGATTTTGGAGAATCCTTGATCTCATTTTCATACAAATACACCGACTATATCCAACTTCTTCTTTTATACAATGCCAGCACAGGCAACCCTCAAACACACTTCCAGATTATTCACCATTTATTTTAAGCACTTGAATGGTGATGACACAACATCAATCCCCTTAAATCAGTATTATATTTTTTGAAGGAGCTAAGAAGGCAGCTTAGCCTCAGACTCAAATCATGATCCAACCCACATCAAGGCTGAGGTCCTGCTCAAACAGTTAGTTCTTGGCTACCAGGGGCCCGACTCTGAGAGCCTTTCCAGCGGCCTCCATCCTCAGCAACAAGCTATTTAGCAGAAGCCAATGAAATTAAAACATCATGACATTTAATTTTTAAGACAACAATTACTTCTTTCCTTACCAGAATTGGAAAGAAATAAAGTGAAATAAACAGGATTAAAAACAAACAAACCTGCCTCTCTCCCCACGACCCCCCGCCCCATAACCTCTACTGTAAGCATTGTTTTCTTTTCTGCAAAGCCCTCCCTTTATTTGTCAAAGAACATCAGAAGTTCAGTTGGTGAAACGAAGAGGAAGTGATTACTCTGATTATAGACTTCTATTACAGCGATGATGGTGGCATAGAGACGTGTTTTACATAGTCAAATGAGCATCTCGATCTTTTGCAAAGAGTGTGGTTCTTTCCTTCCTGGGAGTGGAAGTTCCGGGAGAGCCAGAAGGGAAAGCAACCCTGATAGTTCTGTTCTTCTGCCAGGAGGAGAGCCTGTCTGGCAGGTTTAGGGGAGTGGAGCCTGAGTAGGGTATTCTGCAGCCAGTGGGAATGCCGGCTCCTGTCTTGATAACTTCCATTTGGCAAATTCAATGTGTGCCAATTACACCGCTGATATTACAGAAGGAAGGCAGCAAAACTGGAAACAAAAAAGCAGAACCCCAGGCTGCTGAGCTTAAACTTCTGTCTCGATCAGTGTCGATGTGCATTTTCTAAGGATTTTACCATGAGTGACCTAGGATGGTAAGATTACAACCTATAGGCTCCCATGTGGATTAGCTGCCCACCTCAGGGCGGAATGATGTGTTGATAGTGATTGTCAGAGAATCAGAGGGACTGGTCTATATAAATGCCTTTGTCCCTTCACCTAAGGCTCTATGTACAAGCTGTTCAATTGGATTTCCAGTGACACATAACTACACTGAAATAGGTGTATCCCATTGAGTATAAGTCTGGTATCTTCAAATCCCCCACTTCAGCCAGATTCCTGCATGTGTTCTCAGTGGACTTCACCTGACCTCAATTCTTCACCTTCCTCCTTCTGTTAGTGGCAGGAGACTCCACAGAATGTTCATTTTGCCTCACTCCCATCTTCCAAACAGCAAGAGCACATCAAGTCACCTACAGACTGTGCATCGAAGATCTCTCTTAGAAAGTCTATAATAAGAGTAATCACTTCCTCTTTGTTTCACCAACTGAACTTCTGATGTTCTTTGAGAAGTAAAGGGAGGGCTTTGCAGAAAAGAAAACAATGCTTATAGTAGAGGTTATGGTGGGGGGCGGGGGGAGAGGCAGATTTGTTTTATTTTAATCCTGTTTATTACCTTTTGTAGCCAAGGACTTGTAGGTAGGCATACTCTGGATGGTGGCCACCAACACAGTTGGTCATCAGCTGCTACAGAATTCATCCATTCGACCTTTCACTTGCATAATCGTTCTCGCATTCAATCATTTACTCAACAATATCGTTGGGAGACCTTTTAGGTGGAATAGGTGGGGAAAGTGATTTCCACTGGAGGAGTGATTTCCCATGTCCGTTTCAGTGTGTGGCTTTAATGTTTAGTATTACACGTGGACCTTTCCAGCGCTGTGCTCCTGAACAACACAATCCGTTCCGTGCCCACACAAACGTGCACACACTTATGTGTACCCATTGTCATTTCCCTATATAAATGCAGAGGAACACCGAGGGAGAAAATTCCAAACAGAAGACAATTCAAAAGTTGCTTACACTCACAAAGCATGTATTTTGGGGCACTAGGTTTGCCTTCCCAGCTATGTTAATATTACAGTGAGTTTACATTTGCTGAGCATGAACCATCGGGATAGGAGAGGTGGGCTGTGGAAAGGAAAGGAGAGAGAAGTGGCCTCCAGGGATCAGGGCAGATGGCCAAGAGACATAGACATATGGCCAAGAGACAGATGGCCAAGAGACATATGAAAACATGCTCAAAGTCACTAATCATCCGAGAGATGCAAATCAAAACGACAGTGAGGTATCATCTCACACCTGTCAGAATGGCTATCATCAACAAATCAACAAATGATAAGTGCTGGCGAGGATGCGGAGAAAAAGGAACCCTCGTGCACTGCTGGTGGGAATGCAGACTGGTGCAGCCACTGTGGAGAAAGGTATGGCGTTTCCTCAAAAAACTAAAAATGGAACTTCCATTTGACCCAGTCATCCCACTTCTAGGACTATATATCCCAAGAAAAC
>NW_006284343.1:725608-735422 GCF_000327345.1 Myotis davidii
CGAGTAGGGGTGGGGTGGGGGAGTAATGAGAGGATAAGGACACATATATAATACCTTAATCAATAAAGAAAAAAAAAAGCATTTTACAGTGAACTCTGGGTTACCCGCAGAATCAATAAAACACATGCAGACCCGGGGCTCATTGTGGACTTGTCTATATAACGATATTTGTATCCTTATGTTTCCCTCCCAACATATTTTTCTTACAAAATACTTTTACGAATATATCCTTTTTAAAATTTGCTCTGATAACATCTAGAAGAAATGCCTGTGTTCTCTGCCCACAGGAGCACGCGGAAAATGCCCTTTTGTCTATTGTGTGAGTAACCTCCTCGCACGTAAACACCCATGGATACTGAGGCACCAAGTGGCTTCTAGCTCAGGAACGAACCAGGGAATAAGATAAATTATGTAGCTGTTCCCTTCTTCAAACCAGACACTTGTCCCCGGGGAAGGAGAGGTGTGGTTGTTGAAACAACAGAGCACCCGTTGGCTGAGTGGACAAAGAAACGTCGTTCAAGGGACTCCTTGGAAGGGGAGATCCTGACATCTCAGCACGGCCTCCGCTGGCCCCGGACCCGGACCTGGACCCGGACCTGGACCACAGCAAGAGCTCCACGCAGAGCCCAGCCCGCCCGGCCTCCCTGCCAGCCCCTTCGGACTCCTCTTTTGAGCAAAGTGCTTCCATTTGATGGTCAGTAGGCCAGGCCAGAGAAAACCTGCCGTCACTGGCTTTGGACAGTGCAGACAATTTCCTGGGGAAAACACCACTTCATTTCTGCTTTCCCTGAATCTGTTAAAAACATGTTTGTTTTGGCATTTTTCAGCCCAAGTGCGATTTTGAGGGCTGCACAGCTTGGGAGGATTAGATTACACCTTGTGACCGAAATGAGGCCTGGAAGTGAGTCCACCCCACAGCCTGCGAATCCTATAATTACGGGTTCAGATAGAAGGAGTAAGGTGAGTCTACATCAACTTTGTGTTAAGGATTTAATACAACATATTGAGTGTGACTTAAGACATACGATGTGTCTCTATTATACGCTTTGGGCAAAACACAGGAGGCCTGCCTGTGCCATAAACATATCGTATGGCAGCATTTACACACCGTGGTGTGTTGTGTATAAAATAGCTTGGGAACTAGAAGGGAAGACGGAGTCCAAGCCCCTCACCTTACAGGAGAGACTGCATCCAAAGGCATTTATCGGAGCTTGTCAGAGTCACACAAAAAAGTAAAACTCAGGCTTTCCTAAAGAATCTCCTGAATTTCAACCCCATACAGGCATATACATGGGGTCACTCCTGGTCCTGAGCAAAATCTCCCATCTTTGACAAACACCCACACACAGTTATTTAAAATATATTATATACAGCACGGGGCAAAAGTAGGCTTACAGTAGTGAGTATGTAACACACAGTTATTTAAAATATAATATTATATACAGCATGGGGCAAAAGTAGGCTTACAGTAGTGAGTATGTGATATGCAGTTTATTCTTGTGGTATTGTTTATCAATTAGTGTATTATCTTCCATATGAACAACTGTAAACCTACTTTTGCCCTGCCCTGTATATGGACTGGAATTTGGGTTTGTTCTGACCCAAGGTCTCTCTGAGTCACTCAGAGTGGCTCTGAAAATAAAATGTAAATGCACCGGGGGGGAAGCGGGGAGAGAAAAACATACTCGATAAGAACCCATTCTTTCCCTTTGGCGCAGAGGAGGGAAAATCCTGAGCAATTTTCTAAATATGAACCCGCCTTCCACTGATGCTAAGGAGGGTTCCCTTAACAGGACAAATAAAAGGTGAAAGGATGAATACCCTTCGCTGTAACAACTGTCTCTTTGTTAAAGCTAGTGAGCATATTCTCTGAGATGATCATGATCCTGGAAAAAAAAATCACAGGAGACGTACCTACTCCTCTTGCGAAATAACCACTTGTCCAGTGTCAAAACCAGGAGCCTATTTTTACACACTTGCATTTATTCCTTAGGTTCTCTGTAGACCCAAAGGCCATCAAACACTTTCCCTCGAAAGACAGAGATCCCATCTTTAAAACGAATAAAAAACTATGTTTATGGGACCATAACACATACTACAGTCACTCTTTGCTCTACTTTTGGGGGCAAGGTTTGTCATTATTATTTAAAGGTTCATGTCTGTAATCACCTCATTGTCATACACATGTTAGAAAAGGAGGCAAAAGTGCAAAAGACTAGCATGTGTCAGGCAGTAGATGCAATGTGAAGCCTTGTGCCTTGTGGAGAGAAAGAGGTGACAATGCCGAGTGTGTGTGTGTGTGTGTGTGTGTGTGTGTGTGTGTGTGTGTGTGTGAGAGAGAGAGAGAGAGAGAGAGAGAGAGAGAGAGAGAGAGAGAGGAGGAAAGAGAGAGACAGACCAATGGAGGTGGGGAGAGAGGAAGAAGGTACACCACAGAGATAGAGAGCTAAGATAAAACTTATCAACAAAATCAGATTCATTCACCTCCAGGCAAAAGTCTTGCATCTGCCCCTGGACTTCCCGAAGGTATGGAAAAGGGAAAATACTGTGTAGACAGGCAGCTGATTGAATTTAGAGCCATTTGGCTGGGTCTGCTGCTGGCCCCACTTTCTTTAATAAAAATATCTGTTTGAAGCCTCTCCCGTGAGTGTTACCTTTGTTCTGTCTGATTTATTTTTCAACATGTCCACTAAAGAATGAAAGCCCAAGTGTAGGAAGGGGCAAGATGCTAGCAAGGACGTCTTTATGTCTAGTTCCTGGAGATAGAATAGGAATCACCAAGGTTTTCAGGGAAAACCAGCTTAATCAATCAATAAATTACATTGAGTCCTAGCCAGTTTAGCTCAGTGGTTAGAGTGTCGGCCTGCGAACTGGAGGGTCCTGGGTTCCATTCTGGTCAAGGGCAGGTACCTCGGTTGCAGGCTGGATCCCTGGCCCAGGTCCAGGCGAGTGTGGGAGGCAACCAATAGATGTGTCTCTTTCATATGAATGTTTCTCTCTCTGTCCCCCTCCCTTTCACTCTCTCTAGAAATCAATGCAGGGAAAATATATCCTGGGATGAGGATTAACAACAACAACAAAATAATAATAAATTACACTGAACTTCAGGATTTCAGAAACAAAATCCATTTATCTCCTCTATACAGTTACAGCCTGCTGATGGCAAGATTGGTATTAATAAGAAATTATGGTTAGTATTATTATTGTAAATGGGTACCTCTGTGAAAAATAAAAGAATTCATCAGTGCAATTTCCTAACAGAGGTATTTTTTTTTTTCATCTTCCTTAACAAAAAAACAAAAAACAAAAAAAAGAAGTGTGGGAAAGAAATGTAGGTATGCAGGCCAGAATTATTTTTTGCTAGCCCCTGGCTGAATTTCCCTATAGAAACATCATGCCTAAATAGACTTTACAGTCCTGAACCCTATTTTATCCAAAAATTAGAAAAGAATTAAAACTTTAAGTTTACTAGTTCTTTAGCTTGATGAATTTCTAAGCTTTTCAAAATATGTGAATATGGGCAGAGAACAGGGAGGTGGTAGAAGTCTAGGGCTCTGGGGGTTGGTGGCATGCAAACTGATGGGTGGGTTGTCACACAGAAGATAGAAGTTGTGTAGCTAAACCAGACCGATTTAAATTTATCTAAGGCTGGGTTTCAGACCATGGCTTAGAATTGTCCACCAGGGTTTAAATTATTTTACAAAATAACTATGAAGATAGATAAGGTACATGGTACTTGAAAATCTTTAGTGGCTGCTTCCCAAACCACTCCGTAAACAAGGAGACATTGCCAGGTAGCCTCTGTCTTTCGAACCACCTCCGTCATCTGTCATCTCTTCTTCAATTTTTAAAGATTATAAGTGATAACCGACCTAATTGTTTCCTTAAGTTTTCTGTCACTACAAATGCTTTTCTGTGAAGGACTATGATAGGATGTCATTCAAATACACAAGGTCAAGAGGCGGGTATTTTAAAATCTAGAATTAATTAAACTGAAGATGATTCATCACTTTCATTGAAAGGCATCTCCATGCACTATTCCTAGGACTACTCTTAGTGGCATCATAAATTCTTTATAGAAGTTTGAGTTAGGATGAATGCAGCTGGTTTTATGTATTTGTATCCACTTAGTCCTTTATTCAAGTATTTAATGGGCACTTAGAATGTGTCAGCTACCCTGCTAGCATTGGGAAAGAAATAAAAGACGTTGTCCCAGAACTTTGGGAGCCCAAGGTCTACCTGATAATTTAAACAGGGAGGTAGATAGTAATGTAGCAATAAGCCTACAATGTTAAGGGAACTGAAGTGTGAGCTTGAAACCCAGACATGGGAAAGAGAGGAAATATGAGGAAACTTTCTCAAAAGAGGACTTTATCTTGAAAAGGAATTAACTATAGGGAAGAAGAAATGACTAAGAAGGGAACATGTTCGTGTGCATAGATCAGAGTAGATTATATAGAAAATTGTGCTTATATTTTACCTTAAGATGAGGATATATTAAAAGTTTTTAATTGGAAGATAAAATGATCAAATTCACATTTAAGAAAAGTCTGTGTGGGTTTCTTATCTATTTTTGATGTGGAGGTAAAAAAAAAAAATCATTTTGAGAAGCAGTATTGACCAGTGGTTAAGACCAAAGACTCTGGGGATAGACTGCCTATATCTGAATTCTAGCTCTTCTAAGTAATAACTGTGCAACTCTTTGAGAAGTTCTCTCTGTGCTCTCATTTTTTCTTCTGTAGTACCCTATGTAATTTTATAAGAATTCTAACATATGCAAAAGAAATTAGAATAGTACCTGAATAGTGAGTGAATAGTACCTGAATAATGAGTGAATGCTCTTAGAAGAAAATTGCAGTGATTTATGGAGGATATGAGGAGAATCTGGGTTAAGATAGTGCAGTGAGGATAGAGAAAGGAAGTGGTCTAGAGAAGTATTTGGTAACTGACTGGCTATAAAGGATTAGAAAGAAGTGGAGGATGGAAAGAGCCCCAGATTTCTGTTTTGTGTGTCTGGTGGGTGGTGTGTCTCTGTTTACTACAATAGAGAATGCAGAGGAAAAGGTCATCTGTGGAGAGAACTTTGGACATTCGATTCTGTTTTGGACATTTACTTCAAGATGTCTTCGCATGTCTAAGTAGTAGGTCCAATAGGCAATTGAATATCATGTTTGAAAAAAAAAATAGTAATGAGAGGTTTGGCAGAAGATACAGAGTCAAGGGGTCCTTAGCGTATTAATGATAATTGAAGCCATGGAGCCGATGAGCTCATCCCAGAGAGTGAATCGAATGAAGAGAATGCCAAAAATAACACCCTGAAAACATCTAAGAAGAGGATAGAATTGTAAACCCGACAACAGAAACTGAGAATGAAATAATAAAGGAGAGATTCCAACTTCTGGCCAGGAATGATAACGATGTTGCATTAATCCTCCCATTACTAACAACCATAAAACCAGAAAAAAAATAGATGAAATTACTGTTTTTGCTTGTTGGATCCTGTAGCAAAGTTCTGTGACCCCTGAGGGAAGGACAACCAATGAGGTGAGCACTGTGATTGGTCCAACTCTCTGCCTGGAGGCAATTTCTGCACAGCAGCACTGGAGGGAGAAGCCAATCAGAGAACCATGGTCTTGGAGAATTGAAGAGAGAGAGCTGGAGCTCAAGGCTACTGATGCAGCTGGAATTTGTGGAGCAGAGTATTGGAGAGAAAGAACTGTGTAGCGAAGGAGCTTTTAAAATCTGCACGGGGATCCTATTGAGAATTTGGTGAATGCTAAACTGCCCATGTGTGAGATGATACCCTATAATCATGAGCAAAGTAAAACCATTGGGTAAATAAGTTACCTGTGGAGCTATGAGTAGTGATCAGAGAATGGACAGGGCTGTGCAACCTTTAATCTCCTCCCAGCGGCAGTGAAGAGATCTTGTTGAATGAAGAGCATGAACATTCAGTAGACTTAAGTCCACACATTAGGAGAAAGGCATACCTAGAGACACCCTAACAAAGCCTCCAAGCAAACCTTAAAATGATCAAACTGATATGAAAGTAAATGAACTCCTCATCAGAACAAAACTCTATAAAGAGGGAATGAAGTCCAAAGACTTAATTAAGCACTTGATATCTGTAAGTCCAGTATTTATGAATGGTAACAATTTTTCCAAATTTGAGGAAAAGTATGAACTAATGAGATCCAGGAAGCTCCACGATTCCCAGGAAGAAGAAATAAAAACAAAGCCATTGCGATGGACATCAAAATAAAGATAATTAAACAAAGAAGCAGGTACGTGTGACCCTGACCAAGAGAAAAATCAGTATGTATAAATGGACTCAGAAGTTATATAATGGAATTAGAAAACAAGGACTTTCAAAAAGAAGAATTGTAAATATTCTAAATAACTTAGGTCCCGTTCTGTAAGGTCTTATATTACCCTATGCTTTACTCTCTTTTTTACTTATATCTCAGTTTATAATTATACAGAGATTTTTATTTATTATTTTAGGTATCTTGCGTGAAAGCAGGGAAGGGAGCACATGGCTTGGTTCATTGTTGTATCTCTAAGGTTTACAGAGTTGGTGCTTAATAAATGTCTGTTGAGTTGGTGCTTAATAAATGTCTGTTGAGTGGATTCATGAATGAAGGCTGGAGGTTGTCAGGACAGTGCTAGAGTATAAAGGATTAGAATTAATAGAGGTGTTTCAGGAGAAACACCTGAAAATACTTTGATAAGGTAGGTCTTTGAAGAAGGGAGGAAATTATTAGAATATTAAGGAGGTGAGTACATTCTGAGGCTACAGTTGAATGACTCATCTATATTAGTGAACACTCACATTTTAAAAAATATATCTTTATTGATTTCAGAGAGGAAGGGAGAGGTAGAGAGAGATAGAAGTATCAATGGTGAGAGAGAATCATTGATTGGCTGCCTCCTGCACAACGGGAGTCTAACCATGACCTCCTGGTTCATAGGTCAACACTCAATCACTGAGCCACACCGGTCAGGCAATATTCACATTTCACACATTTCATAGGATCATGAAGGCTTATGAGATGGAAACACAAGTTTATGGTTAATGTGTCAACTAACGAGTCCATAGATAGACCAGTGTCATGAAGAGAGTAGAGCATCCGATAAATGAATAGCTCTGCCTTAAAGAAACAGTTTTTTATAGATCAGGATAAAGGAGTATTGTTTGGAAGTGGCCCCGAAGTCTTACAATAATGGTGAGTGGACTTCCAGACCCTATGGTATTTGCAAATGTGAAATTAATGGCCTCTATCTAAGAGGGTTGCACAACACAAATACCTTTCCTCCAGGGCAAACAGAGCCCAGCCTATAGACCCCAGGATGGCGTTCCCGGAGACTGGGCTGAGACAGATCAGACTGGTCTGTGAGCTGAAAGAAAGAGGCTCAAGGGATTTAGTTTGATGGTAGGACAGAGGGTCAGATCTTACTCCGTTATTGCCTGTTAAAAATGTTTTCAACTTAGAGTTAGGCGAGGTCCAGGTACAATAAGCCTCAGCTCTAATCCTTATGGAAAGTCCTTCTGGAACTTTATGGATTTGTCAGCCTTGTGAGTGATAAGTTGCCTCTGTTTTAATATTTAAACCAACTTGGCTGCAGATAAAACAGAGAAATGAACCTCTTCTTTCTACGAAAGGGCATATTAAAGTTTGTGTAGCAGGGACTACTTGAAAGAAGGAATCTGTTTAGAACATTGAATCCAGAAGATGCATTAAGTGTAAGAACCGAACTCATAAACGTAGACACATACTTTAGATTACAGGACACAAAATCTCTAGGAACCTCTTTTTTTTTTTTAATGTCATTTCCCACAAGAAAGGCTGCACACATTCTATCATTAATAACAACTGAACAGGGATTGATTTTGTAGCCCTTAGGGAAGTGGGTGAGGTCATAACATTTGATGGAAAGAATGACAGAGATTTCTAAGGTATGTTAGACGTGGAAGTGCCCAACCTTGGATGTGGGGCAGGACATGCCTTTAGACAGGTTAATGTGTGACTAGTTATGGTAGTAAAGGGACTAGATAATGAAAGAAATTGCAAGGAAAACATCGTTAAACTCCCAGTTTTGTTTTTATTTATCCACTCAGCCCATATCATTGAACATCTTAGGAAAAGATGCAGGAAATGCTGCTTTGAGCAAAGCTGGCAGGAATCCATGCCTCATGAAGTATGGATTCTGGAGGGAGCAGGTAAATGCTACATAAAGCAAATAAGTAAATGTAACCACATTGAAATAAAGATCAGTGCTATGGATTAAAGTCAGTAAGGGAATGGGATAACCATTGCCGCTTTGGGGATTGGGGATAAAATTCTAAACAGGCATTTCAGGAAAGGCCTCATTGAGAAGGGGTCACTGGGACAAGGACTGGAAGGAGGCGAGAGAAGGAACCAGGCAAACACGGGGAAGAGGAGTGTTCCTGGCTGAAGGGTCAGCACATGTAAAGAAAGGCCCTGAGGCATGTGTGTGCCTGGTGTCTTCAAGGAAGAGTAAGGCAGTCAATGCCACAGGTGAAGCGGGTGGGGGTGTGAACGAACAAAAATAAGAAGACTGGCTTATTTCACTTAGCATAATGCTCTCCAGTTCCATCCATGCTGTTGCAAATGGTAAGAATTCCTTCTTTTTTACAGCAGCATAGTATTCCATTCTTTAGATGTAACTGATGAACAAAAATAGATACAGAGTCAGAGTAGCATTGAACAGACTGTCAAACTACAGCGGGAAGGCCCGGATGGTTGCGGAGGGGCGGGGGGATAAGAGATCAACTGAAGGACTTGTATGCAGGCATATAAGCATAACCAATGGTGGGGGGGAAAAGGAGACATATGTAATACTCTTTAAGCAATAAAACAAAATTTAAAAATAAATAAGAAGAAAGAGGGAGGGAAGCAGCATATCAATAGAGACTTTGGCTATTATTCAGTGAGATGGGTGTGACAGTCTTGCAAACTCACCTACCTAAGGTAACCATGAAGGATGGTCTGAAATGAAAACTTTTTAATATGAAAGCAGTCTATGGTGGGTAGTCATGTCCTAGGCAGATATCTTCCAGGACAAAGATCAACTTTGATCTTATCTGAGCCTCTTATCTTCTTTTATCTAGATAACATACATACCTTTGGAATGTGGGGGTTACTTGTAACTTCCCTTTTTTTCAGACCCCTCAGGGCACAGCCAATGCACCAGAGTGCCAGGGCAGAGACCACAAATTCCCTCATTGTTATTGTTAACTTGCTAATTGTTGACTGTAAACTATCCTATAACCACCTATGTAAAAGAAGCATGTATCTATTATTTTACTTTTTATCCAATCCCAGCGGTTTCCCTGCTTTGCTTTCTCTCTCACCTTCCTAATCCATCACCAATGGATTTCATGTAACCGCTTATGTCTCCTTTGATGGTAATTTATAAAACTAGGTGAAAAATCACCATTCTCCAGAGCATTATCTCAATACATTGAAATTCTGCATCCCGGCAATTGTTGACAGTTTGGCTCAAATAAGCTCACAAAAATTCTTTACAGGTTTGAATGCTTTTACGTTAATAGAACCAAACTGTCAAAAAATTCTAGAAAGCAGAATAAACACAGACTTTAGATGTAACTGATGAACAAAAATAGATACAGAGTCAGAGTAGCATCGAACTGACTGTCAAACTACAGCGGGAAAGTTGGGGAGCGTTGGGGGGCGGGAGGGAGGGTAAGATATCAACCGAAGGACTTGTATGCATGCATATAAGCATAACCAATGGACATAAGACACTGAAGGATAGGGGAAGCTGGGGG
>NW_006284343.1:735602-741895 GCF_000327345.1 Myotis davidii
ACTTGTAACTTCCCTTTTTTTCAGCCCCCTCAGGGCACAGCCAATGCACCAGAGTGCCAGGGCAGAGACCACAAATTCCCTCATTGTTATTGTTAACTTGCTAATTGTTGACTGTAAACTATCCTATAACCACCTATGTAAAAGAAGCATGTATCTATTATTTTACTTTTTATCCAATCCCAGCGGTTTCCCTGCTTTGCTTTCTCTCTCACCTTCCTAATCCATCACCAATGGATTTCATGTAACCGCTTATGTCTCCTTTGATGGTAATTTATAAAACTAGGTGAAAAATCACCATTCTCCAGAGCATTATCTCAATACATTGAAATTCTGCATCCCGGCAATTGTTGACAGTTTGGCTCAAATAAGCTCACAAAAATTCTTTCCAGGTTTGAATGTTTCTTACATTAATAGACTTTGCGCACTTGTATAGTTAAGAAACTGTTTATAGCATTGATAGTTTTCAGAGGCTGAATAACATTCATGACTCACCTATAGTTTGTTACTACTGAAACAGTCCAGTAAGCTTTCCTTCATTGCTGAACCTTAAAGCTTGGGGGTATTATAAATGGGGATGGATTGCAAGATTTTGTGGGCATCTCAGATACCTAGGTTGGGGTGAAGCAGAGGCAGCATCACTCTAAGGGAAGGATTGCACATTTGGTAATATTTGACCCCAGAGGAAATAAAATATGGCTTCACCTCCAATGTAAATATTGGTCAGTTCCTACCCCATTAAGTGTTCCTGAAGGCAAAGATTTTGGCCTATCCATCATAATAATACTCCCATTAGCTCTTAAGCAACATGTTTGAATAGGAAACTGCCTCTCCCTATCTCTGTCTCTCTCTTTTTGTCTGTTGATGATTTAGAGACAGTAAGATCTCCCAGGCTTATCTTGAAAATATTTACTCAGCTTCTTTTGGTGATTATAAAAACATATGTTTCTCTAAAGCAAAGGATGATAGAAGAGGAGGAGCACAGAGAGGCTCTGTCTGGCCTAATGTTTTTGTGAAAGGTGACAGGAGATTAGAAAACCAACATTAAGGAAATGTTTTTGATTATCTGCTCCATTCAGTGAAACAAAAATAAAGGTATAGCTCTCCATCTGGTTTCATTTTATCTTTTCCCATTAGGTCCAGACAGACTCATACCTAAGGCTTTTTTGTTTGTTTGCTTTCTTCTTCCTTTGGTTTTGTCTAGTTATTTTCTTGTGTTTCTGACTTGTGCTTACCCTTTGAGAAGCTCAACTGTGAGTTTTTTAAAAATGGCATAGAAAGATAATGGGACAAGAGCATGACGGTTGTATTCCTTCTTTGTAGTGGCATGAGCCAAAGAAGAAGTAGATGTCATGGTTGATAAAAATGACTTTAAAGGACAATTACAGGAATTTTACCAGAGGATCCCATTGGTCTATTAAAAATGATACTTTCCATGAGTTAACTGTCCATATTTTAAAGCAAGGATGCTCTTACATGAGAAAATTAATTATTATTGTTGTCTTTATGTATTGACCTTGACTCTGTCCCAGGCATGATATGAAGGACGCTGCGTTCCATGTCCCACATGATTATTAGTTCAAAAATCTATCTTGCCTATAGTATGACTTCTCGTTTTATAATAGAATATAGGGAACCCAGGGAATCCAACAAATCTTATAAAGATCTTGTGAGCCCTCACTGAATGGCTGATATTTCATTTGCTTGGAAAAGTGACTTGCCAGGACCACTTGGTGGAAAGATTTCCCAACTAAGAAAGAATGTCCTGACGATTGTTGGTGTGACTCTATGACTTTGAAATGGAGATCCCACCATCACAAAGACTCATTTCTCCAACCCTTTGAAGATACTCTAGCGCTTGTTACATGTATTCATGTTCTTGATGGTGAGAAGAGATAAGAATTTGAATATCTTAGTCCAGTCTTGTAGCCTAACATGAACATCTACCACTAAAACATGGGAGTTAATGTACCTAAACATGTATGTTGATCTTTATTTTTCTCCTGATAAATTTCTAATCTCAGCTCTTTCTTTTGTAATGTAAATGATCTGTGCATATTATTTGATTTTATTTCAACATCATCGGCTTAGTTGAGATTATTTGCAAAAGGAAGAGTGAGTGATGTTTCCTTTCTGGTTATGAATATAGCCAGAATGGGGATATTATCTCATTGAAATACACAGAAGGAACATGATATCCCCCATGATAGAGAGCCTTGAGTTTTTAATATTCCTCATTAGTGAGAATTAAAATATTAAAAATGCAAGGCTTCTGAATTCCAAATCACTTTGCCATGCACCCATGTTATTTCAAACCAAACTAAATCAAGTAAAAGACCGGAAAAATACTTATTTTTGAATATATGGAGTAGTACAAAGATAATGAATGTAGGTGGGCTAAGTGCTTAGAATCTTTGACAAAAATATCAGGATTTTTTTTTTTTTGGAGGAAAATAGCTTTGAATTCAGTATTTTGGAAAAAGTATTTCATAGGGCAGATACTGAGAAATTAAAATGTATAATCATAGGGAACTGGTTAATCTTTTCATCTTTTAATTATCCCTAGGTCCAAAAACAGCAATCTTGAGTTCAAGGTTCTATACCTTGAATCGTTGGTGGCCACACCATGTTTTACTGACATACATTCAATGACAGGTAATGGACTTTAAAACCCAAATATTTGCCATTCTTGGGAGATACCTTGCCTTAAGAAATGAATGAATAATATTGCAAGCCAACATTCAGTGCATTGCTGAGATCATGTTGTGGTCAAACCATATTGCTCAGTAGGGGACTCCCTTTATCTTGATACTGTTAGAATGAGTTCAAATAACTGGAATCACTAGGAAAGAAGATGAGCCAACTGATTCATGAGTAAAGATTAAAGGAGAAATTAAAGAGGCCAAATAATAGGCTTTGTCTAACGTGTATGTGAGAAGGAGGGTGGCAGGATTAGCAGTATATACATCACTGAAAAGCTTAAACATTCGTGAGACTGATTACATGATGCAATAAAATAAATGCAGTATTACTGATATAGAGAACGTGGGAAATGTAAAAACAATGTTAAATTCATTGAGTAGCTTTCCTATGTCCTAGAGTGATTACATCATAAAATGAGGTCTCTGGGGTAATAGTGGAGATAGTGGAGGCTGTTTTCTGTTTGGAGCTAGACTAAACTCAGACCAAGATGAAGTAGTTTCTCACTCAGGAGTCAGAATGGAACAAACAAGGCTGCCTTGTTTTCATTGGAATAGAAGATCATTGTGCATGGACTCCTATGAGATTAAAACATTTGAATTAATTATTATCAAGAAGTTCTGGGCTTAGCTTTGATCATCAAGAAGTTCAGGGCTTTGTTTTTTTAAAGATTCCTGAATAGTCAACAGATATATTCGATAAAGGGAAATTAATCAGCTATCTATTGCTGTGTAACAAATTATCTCCAATCGTAGTGTCCAGTACATGTTTACCACCTCATGTGAATTCAGTGGGTCAGGAACTTAGGGCTGGCTTGGCTAAGCGATTCTGGCTTAGGGTCTCTCATGAGGGTGTAGTCACAATGTCACAGGCCTGCAGCCACCTGAAGGCCTGCATGAAGCTGAAGTATCCACTTTAAGGATGGTTTGCTCACGTAGCCGGCAGGCACATGCTGCCTGTTGGCAGAGGCTGTACTTCCTTACCACATGGATTTCATCACAGGGCCTTTTGTGTATCATGACAGAGCAGCTGACATTCTTCACAATGAGTGATCCACGAAGCCACAATGATTTTCATGTCCCAGACTAAGAATCCACACCCCATTATTTCTGTGAAAGCAATATTCTATTGCTTTGACGGGCAAGCCCTATTCAGCCTGGTGGGAAACTGTACATAAGCATGAACTCTAGTGGGTGAGTCACTAGGGGTCATCCTGGAGGCTGGCTAGTAAAGGATCCTGTGTCAATTCTCATTTAACATTTGACATTACTTTCTTTTGCAAAATTGTTCTTTCCTAACTCCTCCATAAGAGGACACGGGGCACCAATCTAGGTTTTAATGAAACCACGGTCCTTAACTAATCTTCCTTATGTATAGTTGTTGAGATTTGACAAAATATTTTTCACTTATCCATCATTCTCATGTATTAAATGCTTATTCTGATGCACTCAATCTCAATAATCTTGAGCCCAAAACAATAAATCAGGAATTTGAAGCAAGGGCGGTGAATCAAGTTACCTTTTTCCAAGGCTAGTAGGAGATGGGGACAAGTTTGAGTCCCGATTGATATTGCAGAGTCCACACGATCAGTTCAAGATCCTGGCAGCAAACGAGGAAATTGGAAGCTTTTGAGTAGGTTTCATGCAGGGATTATTATAAAGGTGTAGGCAGGTTTGGAACTTATAATAAGGGATGCTTTGATGTCTGAGGCTAGTGACAGATTACTCTTAGCCTCAGACTTCAAAGAAACTACCAGAAGTTAGAAAGCACACCATGCCGAGAGGACCTCTGATGGTAATTAGGAACTTCGTTAGAGTGACACAGATCATGTGGGGTGTATGAGAAGACACATACGTGGAGATCACTCTCCTCCCATCCATCCAGTGTCTCCTCTTAGCCAAATTCAAGCAGAAGTCAGGGTCAAGGGAACCTTTGATGAAGTCTCCATAGGAATTGTGTAAAAATGAGCAGAGGATCTGAAAACACCCAAATGTATTCTTTTCTTTTTTTTTTAATTCCTCACTGAGGATATTTTTCCATTGGTTTTTAGAGAGAGTGAAAGAGAGAGGAAAGAGAGAAATATCAGTGTGAGAAACACATTGATTGGTTGCCTCCTATACATGCCCCAAACAGGGCCCAGTCTTGGGAGGAGCCTGCAACTGAGATACATGCCCTTGACCAGAATTGAACCCGGAATCAAACCTGGGACCTTTCGGTCCTCAAGCTGACGCTCTCTCCACTGAGCCAAACCAGCTAGGGCCCCAACATATTTTTTATTGTCCCTTATGCTGTGTGCTTTCCCACGCGCTCAGTTGATGCCACAATGGTGAACATAATGAAGAAACTAAAGATCACAGAGGAGAATTCATGTGCTAAAGTTCCTGCTACTAGGATGTGGTCAAGTCAACCCTCAAGTATGAGCACTGAACTCTAAGGCACTTCCCAGCACTTTCTTTTAGACGAGAGTATCCGTCAGAAAGTCAAGCTTTTGGCAGAAGAGTGGATAATTTAGAATTAACTATATTCTCATATTTTAGTGATACTTCTTATTGCCACAGACTGTTGCCATTGTTGCCATCACTGTCAACCTCTTCATGTCCAAGTCAGTAGTGATGAGTGAGGAAATATATCAGTGGATTCAGCCTTAACACCTTCTAGATGATGTCATCTAGGAGTGGTCTCACTGTGGGTGGGTTGAGTAGGTGATCCAAGTGACGTGCTGTGGTTAGCTGTGGAGCTTCCCATTTGTACTGCGTTCTTAGCTCCATTGGCCACTCTAAAACTGTGCCTTAATCTTTGCTTTCTACTTAACATTCCAAAATTCCAGCTATCTAGCACAGTATCTGACATGTATTAAATTTTTGATGAATGATTAAATGAATGAATGAATAACCAAGTTTTACCTTATCCCCAGCTTTCATGGCCAAACCCTAGCTAATTCTAATGACACCATCACCACCACCACCACCATTATCATCATCATTATCATATTAATGATTTTTTAGCACATACCAGATGATAGACATCTTATATTATGATCTCAAAATAATGATTTTAACAACCTTATAGGTTTGGTTTCCGTTAAACATGAATGAGCAAAGTTGAGCAAAGTTAAATGAATTATATACTTAGTAAGTGGTAAAGGTGGAATTTGAAGTCAGTTAGAGATTGCACATTGAACTATTGCTTTGTATTGTCTCACCAGGTTGTCCTTGGAGTTCAGGCATAATAAACAGCTACCTGAGACTCTATTGCTGCTTGCTGTATTTAAAATGATCACTCATAGCTTGGCCTTTCTCCTATTATTTTTCTCTGTCTACTAGGTATAACTTTCTCTATCTTTCAACCCTGCTTAGATTTTGCTTCATCTTATTTTAAAGAACAATTTCAAGAATTAAAGCATCTGTGAGATAGAGGGAATGTTCCTACACTGCTGTTTTCTTAGCCAGATCATTGTCGCAAAACTAGAATAAAGCACTGGCAGAAAATCTCCTTAGAGTGTCTTAGTTACCAGAGCCATATTTGCAAATGCCCATAGTTGACATACCTCTACTTGGGTTTAGTAATCTGAAATTGAATTTGCTCATCACTTAGGT
>NW_006284343.1:742064-788339 GCF_000327345.1 Myotis davidii
TCAAACCCAATTTCCATTACCTAGGCCCGTGGTCGGCAAACTGCGGCTCGCGAGCCACATGCGGCTTTTTGGTCCCTTGAGTGTGGCTCTTCCTAAGCCTTAGGAGTGCCCTAATTAAGTTAATAACAGTGTACCTACCTATATAGTTTAAGTTTAAAAAATTTGGCTCTCAAAAGAAATTTCAATCGTTGTACTGTTGATATTTGGCTCTGTTGACTAATGAGTTTGTCGACCACTGACTAGGGCCTAGGCTGATTCAGGCTGTCTATACTACGCCAACACAAATAGTTAAAAAGGGAAAAATTCAGTTACTGATGGTGGAGTTTAGTTGACAAAATTCTAAATAAAGTAAAATTCCATCTATCTGGGAATCTTTAAGGAGTGAGACCTTCCAAATTCTTAGGATTTTAATTGCTAATATTAGGCATTTAAAAAATTCTAACCATCCTATTTAGAAATCTCCTAAATGTTTAACAGATTTCCATTCCAACAACACTGTGTACTAAGTATCTTGAAGTACACTCCACTATGAATCATCTAGAAATACAATATAAAATATAAAAGACATCCCCGGAGGTCGAAAATAAAGAGAAAGCTGGAACCGTGGCGTAAGCTGCCACTTACTGTTTGGCTCCACTGAGGAACTGGGTTTAATGAATAAACTGGAAGAGGAGAGAAAGTCTTTGGCCAACACAAGGTGGGAAGTTGGACTTGTCACCATCAAATAAAATCAGGATTTTTGAAGGATTACACCTTCAATGAGGGAGTTACAATAGAAATGCTGCCCACCAGCAGAGAAATATGATACAGAACCTTGGCTTGCTTTTTCTGGCTCTGGATTAGAGGGAAAGGGAGGGAGCAAAACTCTCCCCTGAGAGCTCGTAATAATAATGTAGCCCTAATGCAGATTTGGCCTCCACCTTCCTACGCCTTGGATGGTCCTGAAAACCATAAGTCAAAAAAGTCAGCATGGGCACATCACAGTCCCAGAGTAATGCTCCTGACAGACGTTAAAACAAACAAATTTCAGAGGGATTTTCAACCCAGGTCACATAAAGTTTCTCCACATAAATCCCCCTCAAACATAAGTAAGCAAGAGAAAATAGTAAGATACTCCTGTACTTGCTACTCACACTGGCCTGTGGACCAAAAGCATCAGAATCACTTGGGAACTAGTTAGAAATGATGAATCTCAGACCTTACCCTCCACTGAGTGACTGAAAACATGCAACTTTACAAGATGAGCATATGATTTAAATATACATTAAAGTTTGAGAGGTACCGCTTAAGGAAACAAGCCACCGTCAGCAAGATCCTGCACAAATCACATATGAGATTTCCAAAAATATTCGGTGGAAGATTTATCGGATGCAGGCTTAAAAATAACTGCATTTGAAGTGACTTAATGAAGAAACTATGGACCAAAATATATGGACCAAAATATTACAGGTTAGAAAAAAAACAAAAAAACATGGGAAGATATTTATCAATGAAAAATATGCTTCTGTAGTCATTGGAATTAAGCTCAGTGTAAATGTTAAATAAAAGATAAAACCCAGTTGGAGAGAGAATCAGTGAACGGGAAAGTAGAATCTCAAGAAATTACCCAGAACACAGTACAGAGAGGCAAAAACCCAGCCAATAAAAAAGAGCAGCTAAGACTCCGTTTGCCTTCTTCCTGTTTAGCTTTGAACTTCACCCAAAGATCAGACGTGAACACTCTGGTTTATCCATTGGGGATATTGCAATTTCATCGGGTGAAGTGTGGTCTGAACAGTCCGTCCAAGATAAGCAACTATATGACGAGAAAGCAGCAGAGCGAAAAGAGAAACATGAAAAGGTTATTGCTACATACTGTGCAAGGGCAAAAGTGAAGCAGGAAAGAAGGGCCCTGGCAGGTCAACAGGCTTAAGGAAGATGAATGAATCAGAGGAGGAGGAGGAGGAGGGGGAGAAGGAGGAGGAGGTGGAGGAGGAGGAGGAGGACGGGGAGGAAGAGGGGGCGTGGAGGAAACAACTGACCTGTAATGTGTGTGGAGTGTGTGTATGTGCTTAGGTAAATGTTTTGCAAAGAATGTGAATTTAAATGCAGCCTCATTATAAAAACTGCTCAGATTTTTGGATAGCTGGTAAGATTCTTTGTAGAGAAAATACTTTTAAAAAATGCAGGTTGTAGCTTTTTGATGGGCTACTATACATAGTTTGATTTTAAGGTTTCCAATGTTAAGTGCTTCTATATATTTAATGGTTTCTTTAATTTCTTGTGTATATAGATTGTAATCCCTAGAGTAATCACTAAAATAACTACAAAAATGTATCACCAAAATCGATACATTACCAGAAAAGAGGACAGGGTTTCAAACAGCCTAATAGAAAGTAAAAATGGGCAAGCAAGGGGAGGGAGGAACACAGAGGGAAGACGTGAGGAAATGTAATAATGGTAGACCTACCTCTGAGCATATCCACAATTGCATTCAATGGAAATGTCTAAATACACCAACAAAGAGACAGAAACTGTCAGAGTGGGTTTAAAAAGATGACCGTACTCTATGCTGTCTATAAGAAACTTAATTAAACTACCCATAAAATGCTATTGTGACCACTCTCACATCAAACCTAAGATAAGGCCTCGTAATGAATTCTCTTTATCTCTTCTTCCCATGCATATTTCTCACTGCCCCACATTCAACTTTTTCAAATATTATTTTTATTATACAGTTTTCTATTGCTTATCATACTGCCAGACAAGACACATAAGTTCTCAATACCTTCCCATTAAATGGAAAAATGAATCTTCTCAAATTCCATGGGCTCCAAAGTGCCTGCACAGTATTTGCTACTTTTCTGAAATCAAAGTGGCTTATTTCAGGCAGACCTCTAGGTCAGAATAGGTTCAAACCATCTCCTACTTTTCCATAATGGTCTGGCCTATCATGCAAATTTTAAAATGGAATGACATCATGACTAATAAATATAATAAAACACCAATTATGCATGTCACACTGTGTTCTTTAATAAAATAGACAAATGTGTTATTATCTTTTTATAAAGAATGTCTAACAACAGAAATATTTGCATTAAGATCCCTCAGTAAGTAACAAATAATCTAAACCTAACCAATCCTTCACAAATATTTGCTTCTTTTATTGTAGTTTTTACTACAATCACAGTATCAACCTCACCTAACATTACTGGCCATTTTCCATGACTGACATGTGCTACGTGCCTTTCATTCATTTCCTCACTGAATGTCCTAATTCTACAGGTTCAGTATGGAGGGATAGAACTTGAATAGGCTTTCAAACCAGAAGACCTGAGCTTAAGGTTCAGATACTTGATTTTCAAATCTCTTAAGTTCTTTGAGTGTTTGTCTCATTAGCTGAAAACATCGCAGTGAAAACACCAGGCCCACTTATATTCCAGGGTTATTGTAAAGAACGGAGTGCATTTGCATAGCACTTCATAGTTTTTTGGGGATTTCACATATATTATCTACTTCCAATTTAATTTTTTTTCTGCCATATCAAGTAGCCATCTTCATTTAAGAGAAAGAGGTCTTCGATAATATGATTTAAACGTATCCACATGGGTATTAAAACAATGGTTCCATTATACCCAGATTTTTCTCATTTTCAATATATTCTCTTCAAAGAAAATTGTCCCATAGACCTTCTGTGAATGCTTTCCTACATCCCTGGAAGAGTCAGTATACAGTACTGATGCCAAGATACAGTACAGAAAGTCAAGAGGATGCATGTGGGTTAACCTGTGAAGTCCCAGGCACAAATAATCCACGCTGTATCTAAAGAGATCTAACTACATTCCACCCAGGAAAAGTCATTTTGCCTGAAGAGGGCAACTTCATGAGAGAACATAGCTTCCTATATGTTCTTTAGGCCCGCCACAGCAAATTACTGCAGAATGGGTGGTTCGAAGAACAGAAGTCCTCACATTTCCAGAGGCTAGAAGTCTGAGATCAAGGTATCGGTAGGGTTGGTTTCTCCTGAGGCCCATCTGCTTGGCTTCTCTTTGTGTCCTCACATGGTCATCCTTTGCTCTGTGTTTTCTGTATCCTAATCTCTTCTTCTGATAAGGATTCAGGCACATCCTAATGATTTTTTTTTAACCTTAGTTATCTCTCTAATTACCCTGTATCCCAATATAGGCAGGTGGTTCTCAACCTTTCTAATGTCGTGACCCTTTAATATAGTTCCTCATGTTGTGGTGACCCCCAACCATAAAATTATTTTCACTGCTACTTCATAACTGTAGTTTTGCTACTGTTATGAATCGTAATGTAAATATCTGATATGCAGGATGTATTTAGGCAACCCCTGTGAAAGGGTTGTTCAACCCCCAAAGGGGTCGCGACCCACAGGTTCAGAACCACTGGGTTAGAACATCAACATATGAATTTGGGGAGGGGAGGAGCACAATTCAGCTCATTACAGCCATCCCTGATGATGCCTTACCCATTTTCATGGGTTAATAACTCTACATTTCTTCTTCACCAGCATTAGGAGGTTCCTGACCCACTCAACATGTGCTATGGAACATGAGATAATCCACTGGATTATAAATCCAGCTCAAATTGTACCTACGCAAAGCAAAGATATGTGCAGCTGAACGTGCATCTCAGCAAACTGAAGGGCACAGGAGATGGTCCTTTCGGGGATTAGTTGGAAAACAAGTGACAATTATGTTTGATAAGAAATTTGGAGCAAACTCATTCTGTGCTGGACTGGACCCTATTCTTGGCAACACCCAGAGAGAAGGAGACGCTGCTGGATATATTACTGGAGTGTTGACCCAGCAAGTATTCATGCCAGTTACACTCAGTGGGACTGAAACCACATCTGAAGTCTCCCCACAGAGGGTAAACCATGGTGTGGAAGCCAGGCACAGTGACCCTGACCGTCACCGCGCCTCCCAGCACCTTCCCCTGCTATTTAGTTAGGATTTCCTTTCGTAGAGTGCCCTGTTAGGTTCTCTCTTCAGTCCTCCTGGCATTTTGCTTGGGGGGAAAAAAATCAAGCTTTAAGAGCTTTCCAAGTAACAATTTCTATCATGTTGTAGTTGCCAAACGGCAGCAGATCAGAGAGTGTTTCTCGGCACCCGAAAGACAGAACAAGTGGCACTGGGTCTCACTCAATTCTTTTTTCATATCAAAGAAGAAATGAAGGGAAATAGAAAGACCCTGCTGTAGGCTATGCAAAAATCACTCCGTACAGTAAATATATCAGCCTGAGTCTAAGAAACCTCCCTCAGGCTACAACAAAACTAGTTTGCAAACTGATAGTTGTGTCCCTGAATTTGGTAAGGAGTTGCATAATACATCAGTTAAGCCAACAAGGCACCAATAAATCAATCTTTACTAAACATAAAACGAGACTTGGCAAAGTTGAAGAAGAAAAGGAAGAAGCCGAAACATGTGCATGAAATTTCCACATTAAAAACTCATCGCTCTTGCCTGGATCCTGATGCAATTTGAAAGGAAACAGACAATTCTATAATTTTAGAAAAAATATTTATGGTACGGTATACAAGTTCACCAAAACATTCTCTTCCAAATTCTTAAAAAATAAAAAAAAAATCAGCATTCCTTACCCTAGCAAAAAAGCTGCTAAAATAAATTTATTTTTAGTGTACTTCAGAACATTCTGGATTCTAACTATAAAAAACACGTGCTGCCATGGTCTTCACCCCTCACCTCCATCAAAGGGCTCTTTGGCCACATGCCCTGGGGCCCTTCACTGCTTCCTCATACAACACTACGAGGGAACCATCAAGTGTGATATACATGGACCTGGGAGTCAAGGTTAGTTGGTCAGCATTTTAAAGATAAGGTCAAAAAACAAGTTGCAGAGAAAATAAATAAATAAGGTATTTAAATAAAAAACATGGTTTTTAAATTCCGGCCCTGAGAAAACTGTAAGTCTAGATTTTAAGTGTGTAATATTTGGGGTGAATTTATATGAAGAATTTATATGAAAACAAACATATGAAGACATTATAATTCATACCATGCTAAGGTATTGTAAGGGTTGGATCAAAGAGGAAAAGAAAAGGCATGTGGAAAGTTTTTTGAATCATTTATTTGTTCATTCATCTACACATCCAGCAAACATTTATTGAGAGACTATTTTGTGCCAGGTGGGGTTGCGATGATCAGATGGTAGTCTCACCTCAAGGAGCTCAGAATAGAGTGAGGGAACCAGATGTTTCAGCTGCCGTGTGTCAGTGTGTTGGGACAGATGGACGCACAGTGGAGTGAGGGGAGAACCAAGGAGGAGAGATTAGAATCAGCCAGGCACACTAAAACCCTGGAAGAAAAGTACTGTATTTTTAATTCTTGAATATAGCAAAGGACCAATTTTTATCTAACAAAAGGGGAGATGAAAATTAGTAGTTCTCTTTGGGCCTTCTCTTGTAATTCTCACATTTATGGACCTCTCACTGTGGACATTCTGGGCAACCTGCAGAAACAAAAAAGAATTTATGTTGTGGACAGTTTCTAAGATGGCCAGCCTCCAATTATCCCCACTCTTTTTACAAATATATATTTTTATTGATTTCAGAGAGGAAGGGAGAGGGCGAGAGAGATAGAGACATGAACGATAAGAGAGAATCATTAATCAGCTGCCTCTAGCACACCCCACACTGGGGATGGAGCCTACAACTCGGGCATGTGCCCCGACTGGGAATCAAATGGTGACCTCCTGGTTCATAGGTCGACACAACCACTGAGCCACACTGGCCAAGCCTCCAGCCAACACTTTAGTTGCAGCATTTTGAGATCCTCAGGCAGAGGACCGAACTAAGCTGTGCTTGAACTGTGACCTAAAGAAACAGTGACCTCGTAAATGTGTGTGGTTTTCAGTGGCTACGTTTGTGATTGTAAAGCATCTTCAGGTAACTAGTGCTGCAGACAATAGGAGCACAGAGGAAAATTCAATTCATGGAGCATCCCTGTGTGAAAGTTATTACTCAACTCACCAAAGAGAACGATTTCAAGAAGCATGTTTTTCAGGAGGATGCCTGTGCCATAAGGAGAGAGATGCATGTTACTGCTGTTAGTGCCTTCAGCGGAGGAAGGCTTTACTCAGATTTTCAGAGCAAACTCATTCTGACCTCGGGATATCCATAGTCTCCTCTTTCTATCTAACTCCCAGCCATCTGCAGATGGTAAAATATGCCCTCAGCTCCCTATATCTCCTTTGACCCAATGGATTTCTGAATCCAGAGTTCAGCTTGTCTCCCTGGACACCTGAGAAATATGAGAGAATCCTGCAGCTGAAGTGACTTGACACTCCATGACTCCTGCAGATTCTTAACTCCCTGGTTTTTGAGAGATAGTGAACTCAGGTTAAATAAAGGGGAGACTCAAAAGGGGAAACAGACCTGCAAACATGTCCTGTAAAGGGTGAGATAGGAATTATTTTAGGTTTTGAGGTCTTTGTTGCAACTGCTCAACTTTGCTGTGGACCAGGAAAGCATTTCCATAAAGAAATGCAAGGGACAGTGTTCAGTAAACTTCATTTACTTTGATATTTGAATTTTCTGTAATATTCACATCTTAAGAAACAGTCCTCTTCTTCATTTAAAAAACGTGAAAACAGTCTTTGCTCATGAGACATGCGAAAATAGTAGGTAGATCTTATTTGGCCTGACCCCTGCTCGAAACGATGAATTTCCAGGTGTGGTGAATGGCAATCCCCGTGACTTCTAATGATCCTAATATTTTTAAATTGTAATTAATTTAACTCATGTCTATTTTTAAAACTAGTAGGAGGGGAATAAGAGGGGCTGGGAGATTCAAGAAGGAAGAAAAGGGGACTAAAGAAGGGAGGGGTCAGAGGAGTAGATGGCATCCGTATCAAACACCTAGGAATAGATACCACTCTACAGAACAAGAACAGGGCTATGATTTTACTTTGTCATTCTTGAACAGAAGGGAAAGGTTAGACGTTATGTAAAATCATATCATTATGGTCAAGCTGCCAGGGTAGGGACTGATTTCCATTTTATTATAGTTCCTGGAGGTACAGAGACTTCTCAAGTTCCCTTAGGGTTAACATGGGGTTTCAGAATGAAGTGATAGACCTGTCTGAGCAGATCTCTCAGACTGGCTGTACCTCTTGTGGCCCGGAATGTGAGTTCGCAGTTTTGCTTTTCTCCCTGGGTTCCACCATGCCAGCCAGTTACCCAGACTGGACCGGAGATAACTATGGGTGGCCTGAGATGACACAGCCTCGAATGGGCAATGCCACAGCTCAGAAGGCCACTGCTGCCTTTTACAAACTCATCCTAATAAGCATGCAAAGACGGGTTACACTTGGAGAAACATCACTTCTGAGCAAACATTGCCTTGATAATGTATATGCTTTTGTGTTTCTTTCTGATTCTCATGTCACTGCTTTAGCTTTAGGCTTTGTCTTATGTAAAAAAAAGGAAATGGGGGAGGGGCAGTCAGTAGCAGAATGAGGTAGCTCTTAATAAAGGACTTTGAAGAGCAGATCTGTCTGGTCTCAAGGCTCCTTCCAGTTGCAAGCATGGAACTGTTTCCCTTTTACTTCTAGAACAGCCCACCCCCAGAGCTCTCCCCCTGGTTTAACATGCCTAAGGCTCCGTCAGTGCTTTCTGAGTGTTTATTAATAGGGTTGCTTCTTGCTCTTTTGTGAAGAATCTCCTAAGTTGTCTTCGCCTCTGGGGCGCCCATCCAATCAGAGACCAACGTCTTGAATTCCCATCTCAAAGAGCCACAGGTTTAAAATAGCCATAGCCGAAACCGGTTTGGCTCAGTGGATAGAGCGTCGGCCTGCGGACTGAAAGGTCCCAGGTTCGATTCCGGTCAAGGGCATGTACCTGGGTTGCGGGCACATCCCCAGTGGGAGATGTGCAGGAGGCGGCTGATCGATGTTTCTCGCTCATCGATGTTTCTAACTCTCTATCTCTCTCTCCCTTCCTCTCTGTAAAAAATCAATAAAATATATAAAAAAAATTAAAAAAATAAAATAGCCATAAATGGGCTCAGATGACAGTCTCTTAGAGCATGCCTTTGCACAGTCTTCCACATGGCAATTATCATTAAGTTAACCCATAGCAATGTTTTATTTTTTTAATGGTAAGGGAAAAAATAAATACGAATATTAGAGAAAATAGATGACAGAGATGGAAGAACTCTCTAGAAACCATCATTTCGTTTCTTGGGTTCCATGTACACCTGTGCTCAAGCCATCTTCTAAGAGATAGTGGGCAACTCTCAGATAGCCCAGACTCCCAGTGAGAAATGAGTAGAATCAGGTCATTCTTCCCAAGGTTTATTATAAATCCCCCCCCACTGTAATTTTAGACAGTGAATGTATAGCGAGATATTAACAGAGGACATTTAGCTTCAAGTGGAAGGAACCCTTGTCCTTCCTGAGACGCGAGAGTTGCCTGTGGCATACTCTGTATAGACGATTATTTTTGTCCTCATCTACGAGCCAAAGTCTTGGCTTAGAAGGAGGATACAGGGGGTAACATTACAGACACTTAAATAGACCTGGGAGGAACTTCAGAGAGCTTAGCTGGAGGCTCACTAATCTTGGAAACAACAATCTAGACTATCCTGGCAATTGGATACAGTTTGCTCTCCCAGCGAGTGGATGTGCTAACTGGATGAAAGACTATTGTTTTTTTTTCAGATTCCCAAAGTGGATCAATTTATTCTTCATGAACAGGCCTTTATACAGAGACAATAGACTCCTGCTGTAGAAATAAAACGACAGGGTTCATGCTGCCTTCCTTTTCCATTGACCTGAGAAAGAGGTGCATGGTACGTTCAGAGGGAGTCGGGCATCTTTGTCGCCTCCTTCAAGGCTGATAGGCATGTGCTGGTAGTGGGCAAGGAGGGTGGACATGTTCTGCAAGCCCACTCATCCCCTAGGAGCTGGGCCTTGATTTGACCTATTATCAGAGGGATGGTAATCCCAAGGCTGGGTCTCATCAGATACAGCATCAATGGAAAGAAATTGGTATTATCTCAGCTGTTCCAGGAAGAAAGGGTTATATGGTGAGTCTTGACAGGTGTAGTCCTATCCCCCTAGGGACAGAGGTAGGCAAACTCCAGCCAGGTCACCCACATCTAAAAAACTTAGTCAAATATACTCATACTCTACCTCAAACATAGGATTTTCTCCATAATTAAACTGTCTCATTATATTTGCAACCGTATTTACATTCTACGGGTTATAACTAACTTCGAAGACAGTTCGCTCCACGAAGGAAGGGATTCACCTAGCAAATGGGTGGATGGAAGGGAACGTGCCTTACCTCAGACACCCCGAACTTGAATTAGTGAAGACGGGCAGTTCTCTTGTGCTAGATGTGACTCCTTGGTTAAGAGGCCTTTCCAGAACACCAAGAGTTAAATGCTGTCTCACTGACTGTGTATCTCAAACTTCATTTTCACTATGGGTCTTCATTAAGGAGTTTACAAAGTTATGCAAAAAAGAAAAGCAATAAATTCCAGGGAGAATCAAGTAAAAAAAAAATCAAGTGTGGAGATGAGGCCAAGGGTAATATTAATCCATCTGAAAATAGACACCAAAACATTTTATATTCATGCAAGACATGGCTCTAGGAAAATCAAGCTAATACCTGTGTAGAGTAGTATGACTGTGTGTATGATATATCTATGTGTGTATGAGTACGCATGAGTGTATGTGAGTTAGTTCTGTGTTCTAAAAGAATAAGACTTTTCTTACTGATGATAACTGAGGCCTATAGTGACTAGTAGACCTTGAATGAGTTCAGAAAAGATTTGAGATTCCAACATTGACTTATATAGATTCCCCAGTGAGAAGAAAACTTGCCCATATTTAAATTTAAAAAAATCTTAGATTTGTATTTTTTCTATAAATTTTTATTGGTTTTTATCAAAATATTGCTTGTTCTAGCTAAAATTAAAACGAGCGTGATTTTAGTTCTTACTGGCCAGAACTGGGTAGCTATGAGAAGACATGACATCGAAGTTGCATAAGCAGCCTAGGATATCTATTTGGAATGAAACATTCCTTTTTTAAAATATATTTTTATTGATTTCAGAGAGGAAGGGAGGAGAGAGAGATAGAAACATCAATGACGAAAGGGAATCATTGATTGGCTGCCCCCTGCACACCCCCTACTGGGGATGGAGCTCGCAACTCAGGCATGTGCTCTGACCTGGAATCCAACTGTGACCTCCTGTTTCATAGGTTGCTGATCAACCACTGAACCACACTGGCCGGTCTGTAACATTTCTTAGAGATCATCCCCATGGTGGTTAGGACATAGTGGGTCATTTTGCTATGTTGTAGCTGAAAGATTACAGAAATCAGCATCACTATTCATGTTGTCTAGAGCCTCAGTTTTCTCATCTAAAAAATGTAAGAGTTGGTATCTACATGACTTCTTAACTTGACATTTGAATTCTCTGCCTCTTTTTAAAAGTTTAAAATGAGCAATGGAATTTCACTTTTTATTGTTTTAGGAAAAGAAAAATAGTACCAGGTACTACTAGTATTATTAAATATTACCATGTACTTGGCATTATGCTAGATTCTATGCCTAAAAAAACCTCATTTAATCCTAACATTAAGACTGAAAACTAGTTATGTTGTGTGGTTCCAGATGAAGAACTAGTTCATGTACCTTGTCAAGGTCACCTCATAGTGTATAATCGGAGTTCAAGCTTAAAGGGAAGAACTATAACAACTGGGAGTTTGTTAATAATATATCCCTTTGAAACAACTCTGGACCATGTACTGTCAGCAGGAGGTTAGACTGTGACAAAGAGTTGAAGTTCTCTGTGCATGTGACTGTCTGATATCACAGAAGGGGCCACTAAGCAACTTAAGAAAGCAGAAGATATGAGTTTCTACCACACTGGGAAGAAATACAAAGAAACCAAAAGTTGGAAGTGCTGACAACCATGCCGGGGAAGGGAAGGGAAAGTCCTTACTCTTGGTGAGAGCATAGCAGACATTCACACTACTCACTTCCATGCACATTGGTCTTTGATAATTTCATTTCTTTAGTGGCTCTTCGTGTAAAAGGGAGAGGGTAGGTGTGTAAACTCATGAGCCAGATGTGATATAAATGACCCATTAGAAATGGTATTATCAGAGCAACCTGAAATTTATTATAAATAAATAATGATGCAGACACAGGAATACATTTAAATTTGCCCAGGTTGTTCTGTTCTGTATGAGAAAGATAGCAAGTTAGCCCAAAGCGTCAGTTCTCAGGCATTTGTTCCCACTGGTTTTTGCTAACTTCAGCAAACATGCACGTATCCTCATTCTGTGCTATGTGTTTGTATGAACACATACTAGTAAACACAAAGCTATATATGTATTTGTTGTTGTTGTTTTTCTTTATTTATTAAGATATTACGTATGTGTCCTTATCCCCCCATCCCTCCCCCCCCCCACTCATGCCCTCACCCTCCTGGTGTCTGTATCCTTGGTTATGCATATATATATATATAGATAGATAGATATATGTATAGGTATAGGTATAGATATAGATATAGATATATAATTTATTTATTTTTTTGACGTCCCCAGAAGTCCTAGCTGCAAGATGGTTAAAATGTTTGCTCCACTGCACCAACTTGCCTTTCTCCTCCACAATCTCTTTGGGAATATTTATCTTTTCTGAGTTACAGAAAAGAATCCTGGCCTTGGAGGAAAGACAGATGAACAAATTAACCCCTATGGGATTAGACTGGCTGCTTCTAGTCATGCGTCTACTGAATCCATTCTCTTCTTCCTCGGATCCCTACGTAAGGGATGGGACATATGAGGGAAATTATTGTTAGTTGAATATTTATTGGGAAACCCAGAGGTCAATGCTACTGTCCCCTTTTCTCTTATTACGTGATGAAAATAAAAATTGGGAAGCCTAATCATGTGGTATTGGTACCTACTGTCGGTGTTAAGATGCTCAGCCATGCTTGCTGGCGTTGTTTCGGTTACCTTTATGGATCAGCTTGAGTATTTACCATACATTTCAAATTACAATTGCAATAGTTGAGCATTTAAGACAGAGTGGAATCTTGCAAGCTACATAGATCACTCATGTATGACTCTATTAGGGTAAAGTTTAGGATTTAGATAAATTAGGATCCATATATTGATCTTTAGGCATGCTGATAGAAATGAAGAAGAAAAAAACTCCCACAAAACACAAAGTGATGACTCAGCGTTTTTTCTCTCAATTTACCTTTATTGTTGAAAGTATTACAGATGTCTCCTTTTTACCCATTGATCCCTTCTGGCTCGCCCCCGCCCCCTGCCCCAGGCCTTCACCACGCTAATGTCTGTGTCCATGAGTTACGTGTATATACATATAAGTTCTTCGGTTATTCTCTTCCCACACACCTACCAACACCCACATTCCTTCTGAGATTCATCAGACTGTTTCATGTTTCTATGTCTCTGGATCTATTTTGTTCATCAGTTTATTTTCTTCATTAAATCCCACATATGAGTGAGCTCATGTGATACTTGTCTTTCTCTGACTGACTTATTTCACTTAGGATAATACTCTGCAGGTCCCTCCATGCTGTCACAAAGGGTAAGAAATCCTTCTCTCTTTTTTTTTTTTTACTGCTGCATAGTGTTCTGTGGTGTAAATGTACCACATATTTTTTTTATCCACTCACCCATTGATGGGCACTTGGGCTGTTTCCAGATTTTTGCTATTGTAAATTGTGCTGCTATGAACATAGGGGTGCATATATTCTTTCTGATTGGTGCTTTGGGTTTCTTAGGATATATTCCTAGAATTGGGATCACTGGGTCATTTTTATTTTTTTAGAAAAAACAACTTATTGGCTTGAATCCATCTCCTGATGAAAATTCAGACTTATAAATCCCCTCCTGAGTAACATACGATAATGGGATGGAGGTGAAAGGGACCTTAAGAGAGAGCATGATCCAGTTGTCTGCAGGCACATCTAAGACCAGATGGTTGTGTATAGGAATCCTATTCTAAATGATAACGGTCATGCGTGTCAACCAATCAGAATGGACAGGGGCAGTTGCTCTGAAGTAGGATTCTGGAAAGCCCATTCTGTTCTTGATGCTACTACCATTTGGTGTTGGACAATGGGGAGCAGATGGGGGTAAGCCAGGGTGGAGCTAGGAGGCAGCGGATCAATGATTCTCTCTCATCAGTGATTATTCGATCTCTCTCTCCCTCTTACTTCCTCCCTGAAATCAATTAAAAAAATACAACCATGTACTGAACTTCTAAATAAATGTACAGAAAGACCCAAGCCACACTAAAAATAGCAATAGCCTCTGTGGAAGGCAATGGGATTGGGTATAATAAAATATTTGTGGTGTGTTTTATTTTCTTTATTTCTGTATTTTAAAAACTATAATGCAAATGTATTTCTTGCATGATGAAAAATCAAACTAAGAATGAGTGAAGATTAAAAACAGAAAGCTAACTAGAGTAGTTTGGTCAGGGGCATTGAAAGCTATTGACTTTTTCTTTTTAAGGCTGAACTTTATTTCTTTCTAGTTTTGAGAGAATCATCATGAGAGAAAGTCAGTTTATTGATCAATGAGTAAGTAGGACTAATGAGCTCAATAGGTTGGATTCAATGGCACTGCCTCTTAAGCCTGTGCTTATAACCAAGTCAATTATACGTTTTGTTAGGTCCATGTTAAGAGGACTAAGATTTAATGTTGGATTTCTTCCTGTGCTTTTATATTCAAGCACCTGTAGTCTCTGAAATGGGAGAATCCAGAGTTAAATAAATCTAAGGAAATGGTTTCTGTACCTTCTCTTTGTCCACGGAGACCTTATTCCTTTCTGTGGCTCACAGGTTTGACTGTATTAAGATCCAGTTCCTTTCTTTAGTATCTGGGACCTTATTTCTCAATGGGGCTCTTTCTCAAATCGAAAACAAAAATATCACTATGTTTTCTGAGTTTGGGAAATGGTTACGTTATGACGGTACTGACTTTTCCCTCCGATTTTATTTTTGGAAGGAGCTGTATAAACAGGCCTCACTGTCAGTCCCAAGTGTTCTAGGGCCAATACAGTGTTTATGAGCAAGGCCCGGGCTTGGGCCACACCAGCTGCATTGTCCTTCTCACACTGATAGATTATAATCTATTTTGTGGACAGGAACTCTGGCCTTTGTTGTGTTGAACATTCTCATAAACTCAGACGCGGAAATGTGAGTGATGGCCATACACAAGCATCCTCCAGTGAAAACAGCAGGTTTCCTGGGATCTCGCTGAGGTCCAACTGAAACAATGCCCCAAAGAGACAGGAGAGAGGAAGACTGTCGAGCACACCTCAAAGTCCTATCCGAAGCCTGTTATTGCTGCAGTGCCCACTTCATTCCCTAAGCCACACGCTGGCGCGTTCTGGGGCTTGGTGTTAGGAGGAGGCCACTGGTGGGCCTTAGGCACATCATAATGTAAAAACACACAAGGATTCTCAAATTAAAACAACCAACCAGCAGATGGGAAAAATGTAAGCCTGCCAGTTCCAAATATTGGGGAGCATATAGAGCAGTAGAAAATCAATACATTGCAAAATATAAAGAGGGTATGGCGAGCATCAACATTCTGGAAATTAATTTTGTCACCAGGTTTAAAATATGCACATCCTTAATGTGAAAATATTAAGCACATATACAATCAAACATATATTTGTATGTTTCTCCAATGTAATCCCATATATATGGTAAAATCTCTCTATATAAAAGCTAAGCGACCATTACGACAGAACAACCGGGATAACTGGAACGACCGGTTGCTATGACTGAACAGGCAGGCAGGCGAGTGGTTAGGAGTGAGTGGTCCCAGATTGCGAGAGGGATGCCTGACTGCAGGGATTGGGCCTAAACTGGCAGTTGGACATCGCCCAAGGGGTCCCGGATTGTGAGAGGGTGCAGGCTGGATTGAGGGACCCTTTTCCCCTATGCAGGAATTTCATGCCCCGGGCCACTAGTATGTAATACCATGGACCACAAACATAATGCTAACCTGAACACACACACACACACACACACACACACACGAGATTCAAATCCTAAATATGACATTACCACACATATAATTTGGACCCCATGTTGTTGTTGTTGTATTTTTAATCTTCCTGAGTTTGAGTTGTCTTATCCTTAAAACAGAATTAAGAATAACTTCCTTGGTTTGTTCCCTTTGGGGGAGTGTCTATTCATGTCCTTCGCCCATTTTTTAATTGGATTATTTGTCTCTCTGGTGTTGAGTTGCTAAGTTCCTTATATATTTTGGAAATTAACTCCTTATCATATGTATTATTGATAAACATGTTCTCCCATGCAGTAGGTTACATAAAAAAGAAGAAAAATCTTACTTTTGCGTTAGCATGGATGGACCTGGAGAGTATTATGCTAAGTGAAGTAAGCTAGTCAGAGAGAGAGAGAGACAAGTACCATATGATTCACTTAGATGTGGAATCTAATTAACAAAATGAACTGATGAACAAAATAGAAATAGAGGCATAGATCCATGGAACACACTGATAGCTGTCAGAGGGGAGGGGTGGGGGCTGGATGAAAGAAGGTAAATGGATTAACCAAAGAACATATCTGTGTAACCCATAGACATAGACAATAGTGTGGTGATGGCCAGAGGGAAAGGGGGCAGGGGCTGGTTGGAGGCGGGCAAAGGGGAGGATGGGGACATCTGTAATAGTGTCAACAATAAAAAAGAAAGAAAGAAGTAATAGCTTCCTCAAGGCTATTGTAAGACTTTGAAATAGTACATGTGGGAGGGCCTGGGATATGGGGCCATGCAGTGTTTTCTCTTTTCATTTGTGAAATAGCAACAGTAGAAGTGTTGCTAAATAAGGAAAGTGAGGTGAATGTGACAATGTTTTGATAAGATAAGGTTAGTATGCATATAAAAATACTCTGCTGACAGTTAACATGGGCAGCTGCAACATTATACTTCAACACCCCACAAAAGTCCGCATTCAACATCTATGAGTCCTTAAAATGGGAGCAAACTGCTCTCATTGGACTGTTGTTTGTAACTGTGATTTCATGTGTTATTGTTGCATTTTTTGCAAATGTAAACTCTGAAATATCTAAATCCATCTCAGAAGTAGATAGAGCCTGTTACCCAGCTTTTATCCAGTGCACCCCCCCGTCCCCCCACCCCCCACCCAACCCAGGTATTGAACACCTTACTGCCATGTTGCTAAGTGCTGGGGAGCCAAGTAAAATAAGACATGCTATTTGTTACCTAGTGTAGAGGTGGGGGAAAAGGAAAAACCAAAACAAAGCAAGAGGGCACAAACATCTGTAGCATCATAAACACAGAGCTTTTGGAAAAGAGTGAAAAACAACTGATTTATCTGATTCTCTAGCCCAGCTGGACTTAAACTGAACATAAAAATCAAGTTTGGCATATGAGAGTCCTAAATTCTCTTCTCACTCTAGCTAGCTTGTCCCATTTTCCACTTTTCCCACTCTACATTCCTCTTTCTTTAGTCTCTGCAAATGATGTTGAAGACACAGGACTTCATAATAATAACAATCACAGCATTCCTAGTGAATTATTCAATGAAATAAACTTGATTCTTGGATCAATTCAGAATGTATTCATTCTTCTAGAACAAGATATGCTCTCCAGTCTCCAGTCTTCTCAGTTCTAATCAATGATTCTCTCTCATCATTTATGTTTCTATCTCTCTGTCCTTCTCCTTTCCTCTCTATAATCACTAAATATATATATATATATTTTAAAAAAATGCTAGTTTGTTAGATATCTGGGAGCCCAGAATAATCTCTCCTCTTCCCCAACAATCCTATTCCCATCTGAATCCCAGGGTCAGGTAGGCCCAGGGAGATGTAATATTGGGAAATGTGTGATTGAATTTGCTTTTGTTGTCAGAGCTTCACCAAAAGGAACTGAATGAAATGTCTTCCATATTTTTCTAGTTTAGCAAAATGTAGCAGGGACAGTTCCCAATAATTTTAATATTAAAAAATTAGCATCATAACATGAGCGTGTTTCTTACTTCTTAAGTGTGTTCAGATATCTCAACTAGCAATACTTTAACTATATAAAAAAGGGAGGAAAAAGGAGACTAGAGTAATTGTCTGAGGTGAGCTATGTTCAGTGCATGACAGTAGATCTTTGTAGGTTTCTGTTGATGAATCCTCTTTATCTGTCCCCGCCAGTTCAGGGAGCTCGTCCAGTTTTATGTCTCACTGTTGTGTGGAGAAGAGCCCTCTGTGTGGAGCATGAATCAGCTGCTAAAATAAGTGGCATAGTAACTGGGATATGTCATCTGACCTTCAAATTAATTTCCTCTCCTGTCTGTTTCCTTTGTCTTTCCTTGCAACCTCCGCCTCTCTCTTTCCAGTAAACTTTTGTTAAACAAACTAACAAAATCAGATGCAACACCAAGATGCCCTAAACCCACTCCTCTTGGATGTCTAGAAACACTCCTGTGTGAAGAGCATGATACTTAAGTCATCTTTGTTGCCTCATAAACACGGGTAGTAACATAAACACACCTTGTATTAGTCCCTCTCCATTTTGGGTGGTGTCTCTGTCTGTGATGGTTCTTGTCAGAATGTTGCTTGGATTCCGATGAACATGAAGGTTAGAGAGAAGTTATATTGAGTCTCTTTGTGATGAGTTAAAACACATACATGTTAGAATGCATACATTGCTTAAACGGGCCAAAGCAGGTGATATACCCGTTTTGAGGTATTACCACATCTTTACTGTAAGCCATTTGAAATCCTTTCAGTGACTAGAAAGAATGAAAAAATACTTAAAATCCTCTTTTGAAGACCTCCAAGGGTAGAGATGCTACATACGTAAACCTTGGCTTCAGGATCTACTCACCCGATTTGAGAGATCCGCCCTTGTGGCTCTGTCAGCTTCCTGTGACTATAATTTCATAGGTCAAAGTCTGGAGTGAGAAGACCAGTCTCACTGAGGGCTTTGCTATTGCCGCCCTATCATTTAGGGTTGAGAGCACCAGACGGGGCTCAGAGTGACAGATATTTCAGGATGTGATGGGGGTGGGCAGTTACCCAAAGCCAAAACAGAGGAGGCACTGGGGTGTAATAACACCCCACAGGAAGAGCTAGAATAAGGAAGAAAAAGGAAGGAAGGAAGAAAGGGAAGAAGGAAGGAAGGAGGGGAGGAAGGGGAGGGAAGGGAGGAAAGAAGGAATAGAATTACTCTCAGCTAATTTAGAATCCAGAAGACTATTAAGTTGCCTTTATCCCCGAAAAGAGGCTGGGGATGTATTTAAAACAAATCACAGCAAATCCCTGACTTGGTAGAACCAGGACACTCCTCTGGAAGTTGCAACCATTTCCCTAATTACTATGTGACCCCCATATTTTTTGGCCAATGCTGCATGGCCAGAGGCTGCAATCCATTAAGTGTCTTATTTTCAATTGCATAGTCACAAATTAAACCAGCTGTAACCCAAGCCAACCTGATCTGTTCAGAGGCATAGGAAAAGTCAATTCATTTTTCCACTCTCAGGGGCCAAATGGACAATTAGGGTAGAGAAGATGGTGGGGGTGGGGCTGTGACTGTTTTGAGGACAAAGTAAGGCCTTGAAGACTGAAACATCAAGTTAATAGGAATCAATCAAATGAAAGCATATCACTTTCTAAAAAGACATGTTTTTTTCTTAATATTAGGCTATAAAATTCCAGAGGGTAACATTTATATAACAATTGTCCCGTATTCACCACAGTGTCTCACAAAATACATCTTGTAGAGAAGATTCTTAGATACTTGTTGGATGGTGTCTGAATGATGGACTGAAACATAATCTTCCACAAAACCACACATCTAGGTGACCACATTCATTTTGCCACATGCTCCCAGAAATCCTTCCCCAGTTCTTCCCCACTTACAGCTGACAGATCACACTGTCCTATATTTGGAATAATCGAGAGCTGTCAGTGTAGCAGATGTCTGGGTTGGCAACCCAGTTGCCTCTCTCTTTTGTGAATGCTGCCATCCACCAGTGGGGGAGTTCAAAACGAGATGAATCATCGCCTCTTTTGTCACCTGGTTTGCCCACCTGCTGACAGGGAAAGATTCACTCTTACTGAGAATGATTTCACGTGAAGGTAGCACATTCCCATCTTAATAGAAGAAGTTTAAGGTCGACCCTGGGGCAAGTCGTAAGGGAATTTAACCTGTTCTATCATTTTTATCCCTACATAACATGTCTTTGAAATAAGGGGTAGAAATGGATATTCAGCTGTGTCCTTTGACATATTTTTATCAGTGAATATCATAGCCACCACAAAAGGTCTTTGGTCCATGGTCCATGGGGAATCATCTCTCTTCTATTTCCAAAAACTTCTAGGGAGTAATCATTGGTCTCAGAATAAAGCTCTCAGTTGGCATATCCTTCAGGACTCTAATTCCTTGGCTAATGGTCTCAATAAACATTATACTTAGCCATAACGGGCATGCCATCTTCTCGTGTAGGACCTCCATTCCCCATGGTGAATGGCGATCTCTCCCTATCTGAGTTCTTTTCCTACGGACTCTTCAAACCTTAGCTCTAATCATCTGATTCATAAGAATATCCCAGGTCTCTCTGGCCATGATTAAATTCTTCCTCCCTGGGTTTATGATGCAGTATCTTGACATTTCATTTTATTATTTATTACTTATCAATAATTATTCATGGCTTATTGTACAAGGAAAGAAGTGACAGAAGGCTTGACTTCTGTCACTGCTAATTGTGAAAGTTTTATCTTTCTCTGACTAGTTGCTGAACCCCCTGTGAGCAAAAATCATGCATTTGTTTTTTTCTCTTATTTAGTGCTTTGCACTAACCCCTTTTACAAAGGAGGAATTCAATAGCTATTAGTTGAATTGAATTGTACTGAACTGCTTTTCTGGGGCTTTTAATCTAATTGGGGAAAAAGACAAGCACATTAAGCAATGTTAAGAGCCGGCAAAGCATCAGAATTAGAACTGAAATATAATGTGGTGCATAATGAATGTCTCAGACATGGGAATATACCATACAGAAGCTCTTTCAGCTGAGTACAGTTAATAGGAAATGTTTTTAGAAGTCCCTTTTGTTATTTTTTACTCCAGTGACTAGCATGTTATACAAGTTCATTTTTGCAAATGTGTAGGTCAACAAATGGACAAAACGCATATATTGTTCATTCATTGTGGTGGGATAGTAATGACAAACAAGATACATGGCTTTCTTCAGAAGAATACAATAAGAGAAATATGCATAGATTTTTTTTTTTTGAAAATGGACCCAGGGACCATGACATGAAGACAAAGATGAGGGCAGCCAGACAAAGAAGCTTAGAAGGCATGTGTTCCAACTAGCTCATTGGATTTATAATAAAAATAAGTAGTGGTGAATATGGATGTGATATTACAACACAGAGACCGTACTAAGTGCATCACCACTCCGTCATTTCTTATAGTCCTGTTCTGTATACTCGCAGTTTGTAAATAAGGAAACTTAAGGTGTGATGCCATCACTTTAGCACATGAGGAAACTGACCATGAACAAAGAACAGTGACTTGCCAGAAATCACAAGGTTGAGTGAAAACTCTGATAGGCTGATTCCCAGGGCAATTTTTATTTTGTGTGATGGATGCAAGACAGTACACACACTAACATTCACACACATTTTCTGATAAAGTCATTTTTTAATAGAACCTGCTCTGAATTGAAGCATTGGTACCCTAAATATACATTGCACAATATAGAAAATTATTAATGCTTCTATACTCCTTTAAAGATCCCATGTTTGTAGAGTCATTTGGAACTCTGACAGTGTGACAGATAGAAGTAAAATCATTAATCATAATTCACTGTCATGCTCTTTCTTGCCCCCTCTCTCCAAACCTGTAAAACGTGACTTGACAGTTCCTTGTGCTCTGTTTTGCTGTGATGGGCTCCAGTTCAGCTGAGTTTCATTTGGTGACATCACGTTGTGCTGTGATCATTGTCATCTTCTCTGTAAGTGTAGCTCCCCGTGGGAGGGCCCTGTGCCAGGTGAATCATCTATATATTCTATCTGGTAATGACAACAGGGAGTGCATCACTACCACCGTTCCTCCCCACCCAAGCACCATTTATGGCTGGTTCCCACATATGACTTACACGGAGGGAGTGTGTCACGCTAACGTGCAGAGCTCCGGAGTAAACAAACCTGTAGTTAATCTTTGGTCTCTCACAAACCAACAGAATACTTTTGGGCAAGTTACTTAATCTTCATAATTCTCAGTTTGCCTTTCTGTGAAATGGGGGCAAAGTCTCGGGAATTTCATAGAGATTTACATTGATGGCATGTCATTGTTTCCCCAGAAATATTAGGTTTCTTTTCCAAAAGGCAGGTTTATTTTTACAGGAACTAGGTACCCCCTGAGATGTCGCCTGCATGGTTCCCATGGCCGAGCTTTAAGAGAAGCATTTCTCTTACCATAGTTCTCATTTTATGTTAGGATAGCGTTCCTAACTACGGTTTAGTCCAGGGGTGGGCAAACTTTTTGACTACCCCGATTAACGTTGTTGAAGATGGAATTTCATAGAAGGACAGAGGTAGAAGGGGAAGACGTATTTCAGCTTACCACAGTCACAGAGTCACCTGAAGGTCTTGTAAGGGGCCAAAATGTGCCCTTCATTCAAAACTTTGTACATAGTCTCTTGGAACCAAAAAACAAACAAACAAACAAACAAAAAAGCAGAGAAATTCAAGCAGGTAGATTTTTACATTCGTGAACTAGGATGGGAAAGGCCTAGGGCTCATCCCTTAGAGAAGTCATCTGTGCCAGGGTAGCTGTCTGGAGAAGGAAAAAGTAAATCATTTTCAAAAACCCCATTGCTCCAAAAGCTGGTCCAAGGCCACTGTCTTGAGTGCCAAGTATTCCATCTAGCAAAGCAAGTCATGGAAAAGCACAAAGGCAATTTACCTAAATGGCTGGGCCGAAGGTAATCTTTTGTGAGTCTTCCCCAAGAGTGTGGTTCAGACCCTTCTGCCCTAGGATCAATGGCTGGGCAGGTTCAAGAACACACAACTGAGGATACGTCACTGTGTAATTTGTAGCAGTTTAATCCCACTCCTTATTGGTCCAGTTTAGAATTCCTCCTTCCTAGCAGGTGAACCCCATTAAAAGTGTTTTGTTTTTTGTTTGTTTGTTTGTTTGTTTTCAAAGAGGAGATTCCTGGTCCAATCATAAAAGGACTTTGGAAAATATATAATCAGACAGCCTCACCTTCTAAAGGGGTCTCTGTGGTGAAGGCAATTAATTGGTGACTTCCTCATCACTATCATTTTCTATTCTTTTTAGCTAAAGCTTCATTTTAAAACTAGTCTACCTTCTCTTCAATCTCCTTGGAAACCAACCAATGTGATCGTGTTGCTGCGTTGGTGAGATGATCTATTTCTTGAGAAATTGCCCTTCGGGGGATTAAAATGATAAGGTCTCAAAGAAGGAATTTTTCCAACAGCAAATCATTATGGTTGTCTAGAAATTTGCTTAAGAACAGCTGAGTCAATGCAATGTCGATTCAGGACTAGGACACTCGGTGTTGACAGCGATGCTCACCAGCATACTTGGAGAGCAACCACCAGCTGGTTATTTGCAGGATGCACGTTCTGTACTCTAGACACATGAATCACTTGTTCAATTAAAAATAGTGTCTCCCCAGCAGTTACTTGATCAAGAATGGGAGTATGCCGTGGGCGCGATTGTGGCCACTCACATCCCTGTCTTGGAAACGTGCCTGTAGTTTTGTGACAGTATATACACATACTGATCAATTTCTTTCTCTCTGAAACATCAGCCCTAAAGATAATGAGTGTGGATTCTTCTAGGAGTTCCTTAACGTTAGGTCAAGTCTTTCCAAGGTGAGAGTTAAGTGTGTGCTTCTTGTTGTGTAATTTAGGGGTGAAATCAGGTGCCAAGAGAAAAGGATGTTAAGGACAGAGTCAGAAGCATTTCTGCACCAAATTGTATCTGGGTCTTGCCTTGTTTACTCAAAAACAAAATAATGTAATTATTCCATAAGGGGAGAATATGGAAATTTTCTGATCAATGTCATTAAGAGAAGATAGAGAATAGAGGAATCAAAATAGATACTTGCTTTTTGTTTGCTCCTTGTGTTTTGGCATGCTTCAACTACTTAGTTATTTACTTATTATTAACATTCATTTATTTAGATGCACGTGCTCTAGTATGAAATTGGGAGGAAGGAGGGAAAATGATGATATGCAGTTGGGGGTGCGGGGGGAGGGCTGCATTATCATCTTGGATAAAACTCCAGTATTTCCTAGATTTCTGTTTGGGAAATTTGACTCAAACTTATTCCTGCCATCCTATATCTGTCCAGTGATTATTTTTGTATCAGAAATTTAGGCTTTATATTTGTTCTCTTAAATGTCACTGCTGCCGTCTGGAAGGGTTATTTGGAATTTTGATTTGCATTGGCTGTGTCTTCCAACTTTGTGTTACACAAAGTTGTGGTGCAATATTTGTGTGTACTACATGATTTTATCCAAGTCACAGATGCAATTCTTACTGAGCAACTCGAGGAACATTGTGCTGTTGCACAAAACTAAGTACTTCACTCCAGTGAGACATCAATAGATCGATCACTTCTAGCAGAGTTATTCAGGAGTCATAAATCTATAACATCTGTAATGTAGACCCGGGGATAGAGGGGAGACTCTATTGAGTGTGTGTTGCTTAAATCAATATTTTGTAATTTCACATGCCCCATCTATCAAAATCCAGGGCTGGTCGCAGGAAGTGTACTTCACATAATTGTTGAACAATTATAGCTTGCCGTCCTCATAGAAAGTTCAGTATGCTATTTCTACTTTTAGTATTTATCTTGGCCCAATAGATTAACATCAGGGAAATTCAGCTTTGTTGTGTTATTATTTTTTAAATGAGTAGGGGTGAAGAGATATTTCACTCTAAGCTTTATCCAACTATAATCTAGTAATCTTAGAGTTTATTAGTTGACTAATCATAGCTGTAATCATGCTGATCAATCCAATGCTTATAACATACCTGTCATTAATTATCTAAACTTATAATTCCTGTTAATTCTCACAGCTATGGCATGATTTTAGTACCATACATTGTTCCATAACATGGCTGAGGAAATATAATTAGAGGGGTATGATAGTTTCTCAAGATTTTAATTTTTAAAATATGTTTTCATTCATTTCAGAGAGAGAAAGGGAGCCCTAACTGGGGATCAAGCCCGCAACCAGGCATGTGCCCTGACTGGGGATTGAACTGGTAACCTCCAGATGCAGGAGCCAATGTCCAACCCACTGAGCGATACCAACTGGGCTCTCAAGTTTTCAAGTAGATTAAATCTGTGCATCTTCAGAACCTGAACACTTCACTGAGTAGTATAATGACACCTGTTAATAGCCCATTGAAATAACAAGCAAATGCATTTATTCTTCAGAGCTTCTAAACTTAAGAAATGTGAAGATGCTCTCAAAGTTCAAAGTCTTGTACACACAAGATGCACTCACATATTAGCAGATAATGGGATCAAACGTATTACTTGCCTATTGTATATTTAAAAAATAGTGGATGGATGATGGGGGCAAGGCAATTCAGAGACAGACATTTTCTAAGTGAAAGGAGAAAATAACATTTTCTTTAGACACTTCTTTCTGGTAGCATTTTTGTGGCAAACATCTTGCAATGTTGGTGCCACCTGAAGCAGTTTGTTAAATCGGACATTCTTTTGAGAGCTTGTTTTCTATTTGATCTAAATTTAGATTCAATACCCATCTCAGTGGAGATTTGAAACTCTAAAACATCAGGGATTACTGCTCCTGCTCTTAAATACATTGCAGGATTCTATTCTGACAGGCGAGCCATCCGTGGAGTTTTTCTCACATTATACTCTCTACTTCTTATTGAAGAGGGGATCGATTAGACAATCTTGTGGGTACTCATGGGCCAAGGATTCAGGATTCCTTGCAAATTTTTATTTGAAGCTGTATCCTACAGCTCGAGGCCCATATGTATATTCACATTTAAGTGCAAAAATAATTTCCAAAACCCATAATGATATAAATCTTTCCCATACACATTTTCAATACCCTCCTCCCTTCCATCTCCCCTTTAGGGGAAATAAATAAGGCCTTTATGGTGCTCTTTACTTTCTATCATGTCTGTGAGATTATGGCAGGGACAAATAAGATAACAGATCAATACCTACCTCCTTGAGGGCATATTTACTTTAGTTTAAAAAAACACACCAAAAAAGCCAGGACATTTTACTCTTTTCAGATGTTTTTGTAAAGGGAGACTTGAAAGAAACATTCTCGGTACTGTGAGGCAAAGAGGAACTAATGTTGAGAAATTGCAGACTTTGGAGGCATGGAGCAATACTCTTTGCAGAAAAATAAATAATTTCACAAGGAAAGGGATCTCTGGGAATTGAAATCTATTAGACAATTCATCAAGGAGAGAGGGGGGAGTGGGAGATAAAAGAAAAAAGAATACCAGGTAGTTTACAATGAGATTTAGAGAGATACAGTCCCGAGTGCCCCACTTCATTCAAAGTACTCGGTGAGAACACACAGAGCAGTAGAAAAAAAGGAAAACAAAGCATTTCAGTCCTCCCGTCCTGCGGTCCCATTTCCACCCGTGCACATGGCTCCCACCCGCTATAGTTTATCCGTCTCTCAGGTGTCGTGTGAAGGACACCCTCGTGCCTTTGGCTTGGCCTGTGCAAAACCATCTGATACGTTGCAGACATTTCAGCCTATGCTCAGCTTCCCTGTGCATTTTTGGAGCCACAGTTGATATCATTTAAGATAGACTTCTTCCAATAAAGTTTTCCCCATAGATGAATATCTTTGTTCTTTGACTTTCCCCCCTCCCCCCTAAAAAAGTGGGGTCAACTTTGGCAATTCTCCATTTCTTGGTTTTTCACGCACTAGAATTTGTTTTGGTAAAGGTCACCTGGCAAGTCAGGGAGAAGACCCCTTAATACCCCAAGAAGGTCACACATTGTCGTCTTAGGTAGAATCAAAGAAATGAGGACATTTCAATACTAACCAACTCATGGAATCATGAGCAAACTAAGTGGTGTTTTTTTTTTTTTAAGCCACTAAATGTTGGGGTGGTTGTTATGCAGCAATAGACAACTGATATGACCTGGATTTTTCTCAGTAAAGAACCAAGGATTTGTTGAAGATGAATATTTGTTAGTATTTGTGGAGAATCTGCTAGAGAAATTCCATAGAAGGGAAAGGCACCACTCAGGACTATTGGAAGCCCATAGAAGACGGACAGCATTCACTTGTAAACACAGATCAGTGCAAATTTGGGGGCGTAGTTCCATTAAAATAATCGCTCAGAACCATACATTTTAGAACATCTTGAAAACAAGTGCATTGCTCTTGGTTTCCACAAGCAGAAAGCGGCATTGATGCTTTTACGTTCTCTGTGTTACCTGGTCAGGGGGGGTCCCCTCACAATTCCTGACCAACGGCCCTCTTATTCTTTAGGTAACTGGTCACCAGTATAGTCATTTTTTTTTCACACGAAACCCCACCGTCTGACCACAGCTATCAGGCCTCGTTCTCACAGTAACGGGGTAACATCAGTCCACTGCTATTCAACCTGCTGCTTTTGCAGCTCACCCACTCTTTGTGTATTTAGAGCACCAGGCAAGATGTGCGTGGAGACAATCAGGACTGAATCCCCAGCGAGAAACGCAGCAGCATTGAAGGATGGGGAGAAAAAGGCAAGACTTTGTGTGGACAGGTTGAGGAATGTTAACCGCTCCTTCTCCCCGATGTGTCTGCTGTGGAAACCAGGCAGCAGCCCTTCCGGGGCAAAGCCCAGACGGCAGCTGTCAGGAGCGGACACCTGGCAGCCGGGCCGTGTGTTGGCTCTGGATCACCATCTCCACCCCCAGCCCAGCCCGGCCCGGAGCTTTGGGAGGCCGGGATCACACAGGCCTGAGCTCCAGGATCACCCTCCTTAGGAAGCAGCCCTGGAGATGCGGAGGGAAGAGGAGAATCTGTGGGAAGTGTCCCCGGGGCCTGTGAGACGTGCTAAGCAGACAGCAGCTGAGGTGGCTGTGATGTTCCCCGTCGCCCGGGAGTTATGTCACATTTGCAAGACGGTGCTCAGATCCTGCTCATCTATTTATCCTGCCGACGAGGACATGACAGGAACCGAGACGTGTCACGGAAAAATGTCTACCTGGGCTTTTTATGAGGTCAGCCAAGACACAGACATCTTCGTGTTTCACCGGAGAATCAAACCTCTGAGCTGGGCCTCCAAAGAGCCTTTGCAAGTCGTTCCAGGCTCGGAGCCTGGGCGAGCGATTGCTTTTAGAGTGGAGCTCTTTCAACCTAAAAGCTGCCTCTCTGAGGTCATTGTCTTTTTATGTCACTGAAAGCAGGGGTGGACCCTTCAAAGTAATAAAACTCAAATAGCGCCCACGGGGGAGCAGGAGATGGGCTTTCAGCGCAGGTCGATGCCTTCCTGCCATTTCATCCTGTTCAGTTGAAAGGGAGAGAGAGCAGGAGAGGGAAGCCAGAGGGAAGCTGAATGGCAGCAGCGCAGCCGGTTTGAGAGGAATGACCTTCAGGAGTCACCCCCTTGAACACGCTTCTCATGAACCCAGGAAGATAGACGTGAAAAGCAACACCACTGAAAGGGCAGTTCTGATAGCAGGCACCCCTAGTAGAACCCTAGTAAAACCCCTCCCGACAATCTGGATTTCTATGGCCTATTATTTCCCCTTGTGAACAGAAGTAGCAGAACCTTGGGCAAGACTAAGACCCGTCACACTGTGCTTTTCTGAAGAAATGTGAAAAGGGGTGGCAGAGGTTGGGGGGAAGGGGGCAAGGAATTAAGCCTGAGACTTCCTAATCCTTGAAAACCCAACTGGCCTGGGATTACAGTTCATACCACCTCAGTCATTTATGAGCTATGTGTTATGCCATTTAGAAATGTAAAATAACTTTCTGGGACAGGAAAAAAAAAAACAGACACACAACAAAACAGAGCAAAGTAACTGTTTTTCTACCCAGGTAGCCAGGTACCTGGATGTGAACAGCCACCCGGGAGCAGAAGCTCCAGCTCCTGGAGGAATCGTGGGTCACAGGGCTCCGTGTCACACGCCGTTGAAAGCCGCACTGCCGGGCTCACCTCCAAGGCTTTGGGTTTCAGGGATGTTCTCTTGACGTGACCTTTTGCTCTCAGGGGACGTTTGCTGGGAGAGAGTCAGAATATTATTTGGAGACTGCGATTAGTACGCACAGAACAGCAAGAGGGGCACTGGAAGCATTTGATTTGACTCAGTTGGCTAAAGGAATCTCCGCTCAAATAATTGAGTTACCAGGGTTTGTAAACACTTCCTACCCTTACTTCCATGTAACATGAACACAAACACATTCCGAGTTCTTCCTCCCTTGGGATTACTTCCTTCTGGAGGCAGAAGTTCTGAATTTCAGAGAGACATGGAGAAAACAGAGTTGGGACTTTAAATATCTCTCTCCTCTCCTCTTCGTTCTCCTGCTCTGTTTTCCTTCCAGAGAGTTCCTGCCTCTCAGGAGACTAACCAACTAACCTTACCCTATGGACCCATAGCATATATGGTAAACAGATTTTATATGAATATGCAACAAATTAGTCAATATGAACTCAAGACAGCCAGAAAACGTATCGATAGTATATTTGGAGTATATGACAAGTATTTGGTCTCATACTGTGAGGTTTAGTTTATGGATGTGATTTTTCTCCAACTTTCAAGCATGCTCCATGGTGCACTTATGACCATTACCAGCCACATTTTAAAGCAAAGAAAAGAAAGAGCAGAAAATAAAGACTATGTGATTTTAGAGCTGAATTCTTCACTTCTGCAGTGCACTGAATGCAACTAACATATGTGGTAGGATTTTTGTCTTCAGTGGAATAGTTATAAATTTTTTTTGGTATCATTAAATTGTGTAAAGGCAAAAGTGACCCCCAAAGTAAGACCTGCTTGAGTCTATTTTCTTCTCCACAGCAGACAATGCTGCAATCACATCCATTGTTGGACTTGTGTTGAGCCAGGGCCTGGGAATTTATTTTAGAGTTTGAGGTTGCAGGGGCAAGCACTAAGGTTTTTTTTTTAGAAGGATTCACTTCATGGCTCAAATTCACCAGCTATTTGTCTGATCGTCTCTTTAAAGAAAAGCACTGATTCACTTGCTGAAGGTTCAACCAGGTTTTCAACGTGGAGACCACAATCCTGGGATCAGAAAGCTTTCGATCAGCATGCAACCCCCAAAGATGCTGTAACTCCAGATTCCTGTGTGTATGATAAACAGCACATGTCTCACAGGGCATGAAACTGCCAACAGAAACTGCTTTCTTAATGTTATGCACCTACTTTTTAGAGGGTGCTGACAACCCTGCGTAGGCCAGACCAGCAGCAAAGGCCGGCCAGCCCACCTTCTATGGCCTTCTTATTAAGTGGTATATCAGGAGATTGACTCAGCTTGAGGTTTGCATTTGGGGTTTGGACCAATGCCCAGAGGTCTTAGGAGCAAAAGCATATTTGACACCTATTTATCTTCGTCAGGGGGTTATCATGGGAGCCAAGGTGATATTGACATCCATGAGGTCCTTTGAGGAGAGGTGTTGGGGAACTGGATATGTCTTCTTGGTTCTATTTTCATGTCACACCACTGTTTACCAAAAGGTTAAGTTTCTCCCACCTCCCTGTCAGCACTTGCCCACAGTTTTTCATCTGTGGCACACTTGGTAAGACCAAAGGCGTTGAGGCATGACAGATGGTAGCCATGAAAACAAATATGGCGGAGACATGCGCTTCTGTGTCCACTCGCTCTAGTTGAAACTATTTTTCTCTTGGCCTTTAAGTTTTTGTGTGTGTGTTTTTTTATGTTGGTGGGTGCTGGTCTAGAAGGAGAAGGCTGAGGCTTTTAAAAGAGTATATTATATTCTACTGTCAAATGTGAGAGAGCAGATAAAGAGAGGTAACACATGCTAAAGAAATCCAAAGGAAAAGGACTCACTGTAGACCGAGTAAATATTAGGGCAGAAGCTAGAAGGATGGAAAAGCACTAGTTCATTGACTTTTTACTTAGACTACAAGTCTTTGAAATTCGAAAACTCTGATATGGCTTCAACCATATCTCTAATGCATGGCCAGGATAACGTGAGAAATGTATTTAAGTTAAGTTTTAAATCTCAAGCTCCAAATTTGTAAATGAGCTTTCCAATGCTTTGTTTTCTAAGTTTGAAAAGAAATAAATGTCCCCATTTTCTGAAAGCAAATTTCCAAGATAAGATAATGATAAAGACAAATATTTTTTTTGAAGCACTCTGGGCTTAAGTGAATTACACACACACACACTAATTATCTTCCTTCTCTATCAGTTTTTCTTTCCAACTTCTAAAGTTTGAGTTCTTAATATGTGCCAAGTAATGTGCTAAACATGTTAGCTGGATTGTCTCAGTTATCCTCTGGGGAAGACAAAGTCTATGTTCCCATTTTATAGATGAAGAAACTAAGGCATAGAATGATGACAGAGATAATCATTGGAAACTGTTTCCTGAGCTTACCCTTTAACTACCATACAATTGTCCTTCCCAGCGATAAGATAAACAATAACAATAATACATACTCCATTGGTTGCTTTTATTTTCATTCAGAGCCACATTAAGAAACATTTTAAAAATGCTTGCGTTCTATTTATTTGTGGAAACGTAGATTATATTTATCATCTCCCAGTGATAAATTTTCATACTAATCAACTCCCTGTGTATTTGGTTAGGTATATAGATAAGTAGATTTATAGATGTACAGCTATATGAAAGGATGCAAAAGAGACTGTGATTGCTTTCAAAGGGGGGGAAAATTAGATAACATGAATGAGGGTGAGAGGGTTAACGAATGGAAGTTTCCTATATATACTTATATTACTTAATCAAGAGCAATTTTAAAATCCAATCTAATCCAACAACAACAGAAATGTATTCTCCTGGAAGAGGCCTGGCTTATAGTCGATTAACAATTATGTGTGGTGACTTTGATGTGTCACCAGTAAAGCATTATTAACCACATTCCTTCTTTTCCGCAAATTGTTGTCATTAAAAATTAGTTACAGTGGTCAGTTAACTGCATTTTAATTCTTCTAGCGTGTGTCACCTATTTGCCTGTAACTATAAATAGATGGGTATTGCTTGGATGCATTGACATTTGGTATTCTGCAACAAATCCATTCTGCTTTAGGAAATCTCACTCAAAAGTTCCAACTTTTAACTTATCACATTCAGCTTTAGATTCTGCATTTCCAGAGCCCTTCCCGACCGGCTGCCGGTCATAGGACAGAAAGGAACGGTTTGTTTCTTTGGGAGCTTTAGCTGACACCAAGCTGTACACATCTCAGCGTCAGTATTCACTCACCCCTTCCACTCATCCTTTGACTTGAGCAGAGTGTTAACTAAGTCCTTTTCCGATGTCCAGTTGGCCTGAGGGCATGACAATATATGGAGAATTATGGGAGCAAAGGAGGGCATGTCAGCGGGCTCACACAAGAACAGCTCTATTAACCTATGACGCCCCGGGAGACCAGCTGCTCCTCACCACAGATGAAGCCGTGGGCCTGGCAGCTCTCTGCTTGCGAGGATGCCAGGCATTCTTTCACCCTCAGATGCAACGTAGTTTAGGTTTATATTTGATCACTGAATCATGTTTTGTTTCTCTGTAGCCAGCTGGAGGTTTTGGCTATAAGATGCAAACAATTTCTGCATGAATCACACTGTGTCCATTATAGACATCTCACCTGACCGAATAGCTGGGCCTGTTTCTCAGCTTCATTTTTAAAGAGTTGGTGGCCCTGGCTGATTTTGCTCAGTGGATAGAGCATCGGCCGAGGACTGCAGGGTCCAGGGTTCGATTCCAATCAAGGGCACATACCTTGTTTGCAGGCTTGATCCCCGGCACTTGTTGGGGTGTGTGCAGGAGGCAGCCAATCAATGTGTCTCTCAAGTCTCTCCCCCTTCCTTCCATTCTCTCTAAAAATCAATAGAAAAATAATCTTGGGTGAAGATTAACACCCCCCCCCAAATATAATAAAATAAATAAAAGAGTTGATGACGCATGACTTAGCACGCAGAACCTCTGTGGTGTCTATAGCTATCTAATAACATGCACATTAAAAAAATATTTTCCTGGAATAACAAACTGCATCTGGGCGGCACTACGTACAATGACTCAGACTCTCGGTTCTGGGTTCCCTGATTTGCACGCTGGATTTGCCCCTAGTGAGGCAAGTTAATGAAATCTCTCTAAGCTGCAATTAACTGATTTCAAAGGAGGGTTTGTCCTAAGGATTAACGTATGTATCATCAATAAAGCTCTTAGGATAGTGCACGGTGTTTGGTAATCACTCAATGAATGTTAACTCATATTTTAGTGGTTGGTGATCTTGTAGGAGGGCTGCAGGATGCCGTGATGTCAGCATAGGCCTGGACAGGGGTGGTGGTGGGGGTTGAATAAGAGTTTCTTCTGATAGCTCAAATTTCCCATCTTGCCTGCAAAATCTTCAAAAATATGTTCCTAATCCAGACCCACTTCCAACCCCTTCCCCATACAGCCTTCTGCTTTAGCAGACTCCCCAGTTCACTCATCTGTGTGACCTTCCCTGGGGCAGGAATTACATCTCCCTTAAACCAGGTTCAAATCCCTCCAGCCTTCAAAGCCAGCTCCAATTACACATCCGTGAAGCCCTTGCTAAAAATTATATCCTTCCTTCTCCTCTCCCAAATGCCAAGAGAAAAATTATTTTGGCTACACATGTTGATGATGTGTTTGTATTCTAAGCTGCCATGACCAGCGACCACACGCTTGTTGGCTTGCACACATTTCTTATCTCACAGTTTCATTGACCGGAAGTCTGAAGTGAGTCACGTGGCCAAGACTGAGGTGTCAGCAGGGCCTGTTCCTTTTTGCAGGAACCTCTTTTCTTGCTCATTTGGGTGTTGGCAGGATGCATTTCCACGCAGCTGTAGGACTCAGGTCCTCATTTCTTTCCTGGTTGTTGGGTGGAGTCCGCCTTCATTCCCAGAGAGCTCTCCCAGGTCCTTGCACGTGACCTTTACACCAGTGGGACTTCTGATTCTTCTCACGCTACCACCTTTAGACTCGAGGCTTTGCCTTTCTCTCCCGATGATAAGAAATATATGGCTACATTGGGCCCACCAGAGTAATCTGGGGTAATCTCCCCACCTCAAGACCTACCACCTAAGTCACATTCCGGAAATCTCTTTTTGCCATGTTAGGGTGTGGACATTTTTAGGAGTCATTATATGCCTACCCAAGTGGTTTGTTCAAGCCCATTTAGGATTTCAATTACACATGGTCATCTCTGAATCACATGGGTTTTGTCAGTTGTATCGGTGTCTTGCCTCCCTGTCAAGATTCTGGAGGGTAGGGAGGGACAAGGGATGTCTCATGGTTTTTTTGTCACCCTAACCAGACCCACCCCACAGTTCTCAAGGTCAAATAGGTGATTGAGAAATACTCAGGCACATTTCCAAGTCCTTGGTTCATGAGAATCTTCAGGTTCTTAGTTTTATATCTTAAATAGTCAAATTTCTAAAGCATTTGGTTTTTATTAGAAGACTAATGTAAGTTCCTTCTGATACAGACTCTTCCTTTGGCAGATGCCATGAACTTAATCATGCTTTGGACTGATTTAAGTAACAGGTGTTATGATCTTGAAGCTGAACTTCAAGGTTAAGTTGATGAGCTTAGGAGAAATGTTAGCCAAAGCAGTATTTATTAAAAGCACACATTGCAGCAATGGCAAAGGAGATAGCGTACTCTCTGCATAAAAGACATTTATCTCCAGGACACTGTGTTTACACATGCTTCATGTTTGCATAATATTTTTATGAATGGGGCAATTACTTGAGCTCACCTTGAGTAATCATTGAAAATATCAGAACCTCCCTTCTTATCTTTTCCCTCTGACATTCCCTCATAATTCTCCCTACTACTATCCTGTGTCTCTATTTATGGAAAGCCAAGACATTTTTAAAAAGCATTTTCTAAGGCTTTACACAAGTTGTTTTCTTTTCTTTTTTTTTAGAAATTTGTTTCTTTTTCCCATTTCTCACCAGGAAAGTTTTCAAGCATCTGTAGAAATCCCACTCATATTCATTCACAAGGAAGCTTTCCTTTATCTCTTCTCCCCTACATAAAATGTGAAGCGTGTCAGACCTATTTGATATCCCTATAAACCAATGTGTTTGATACCATAAATACAAAACATGATTGACTACTAATAGCAATTTGATGCCATAAATACAAAATATGATTGACTACTACTACTAATTGAACAAATAAATTCACAAGGTTATACCTCTGAGCTTTAGCTATAGAATATAATCCTGATCGATTGTTGCTTCCTTTTTCCAGTTTGATTAATATTGTTCGGTCTTGTTTGCTTGTTCAGTATTTATGACTCTTTAGATTATGAAACCTGATTGATGACTTTGAGTTTAGAGGAAAACGTTCTTCTGGCCCAAATGAATATTAGATACATCCAAGGAAATAATAACGTGGGACCATTAACTCAAAGCTGATGAAGAATTCTAATCTTCAGCGGACTTTATCTGTAACTCTAAGTGTCCTTAGCATGTTGGAACCCACCTTCTACATACTGTAGAAAGGGCCTAAGTCATTACAAAATAGCATTTTTCACTCTGTGACCTGTGGCAGACCATGTTATATACCATGATTTTATCTACCTTTGATTCTAGTTTAAATTTTTTAAAAATTGGCTTTGACCTATGACTCAGCTATCATTTTTCCTCTTCCCAGTGCAGAAGAAATCCACTGTTTGCCTTTTTAATAAAAGGGTTAATCCCCTCACTTCGTATTAGTAAACTTTACATGACCACTAGAAGGTAGAATGGGGTTAGGCGTCACCATATTAAAATGTACTTATATACTTATTTATATATTGGTCTCTGTAGAACATTCTGTCCTGAGGCAAATCCTCAATATAATAAAATCATTTAGGAACAAACAACCACCACTAGCCCAAACTTGGCAACTGATCACGGATCTCAATATTGTATTCTCCCGGAAACCAAAAAAAGAAAAGTGATCTCAGAAAGGCCTGTTGTTTTGGCAAGCAGTGAAATGCAATCGCATTTCTACATATTGAGGAGCAGTTGGTGTTTTATAAATGGTTAATGCTGGTTTGAGTCCAAGAGGCATTAGAAATATTAGAGCTGGTGGCACACTGCAGCTCAGCGATTCCGCACACAACCCGGAGCTGGGCGGCATCCACAGAGAGTATTTATTACGTCGCCAGGCACTTAAGAATAGGTTTCTGGAAGCAAAATGAGATGATGATGAGGGAAATTATGTAATGAATGGTGCCAAAATGGTTATAAAGGAAAATTATTCATTGGGAACAATAAACGCATCGGGGCACGGAGGACATTTCTAACAACCTGCTGACCTGTAGCAAGTAGCCCCTGTTCAGATGTTAAGAAAAACAAGCCCTAGCTGGTTTGCTTAGAGGATAGAGCATTGGCCTGTGGACCAAAGGGTCCCAGGTTCGATTCCAGTCGAGAGTGCGTACCTTGGTTCCAGGCTCCTTCCCAGCCTGGGCCCTGGTTGGGACTCATGCAGGAGGTAACCAATCAATGTGTTTCTCTCACATCGATGTTTCTCTCTGTCTTTCCCTCTGTCTTCCCACTCTCCATAAAAATCAATGAAAAAATATCCTCAGGTGAGGATTAAAAGGAAGGAAGGAAGGAAGGAAGGAAGGAAGGGAGAAAGGAAGAAAGACAAAAGGGTATTAACAAAGGCCACAGAAATTCAAGAGTCTCTAGTTGATACTGGGTCATGCTTTTCTTTGAGTCCCTCTCTTCAGAATTTGGTTATCCACACACACGCATGTGTCTGTGACTATATGTGTGTATATACACATACATCTGCAGATATATATGTTTTACTAGTAGCCCTGTGCACGAATCTGTGCACCAAGTAGCTCGCTGCTGCCCTCCTGTAGCTCTCGGCCCACTGCCCTGACCTCCTGTAGCTCCCCACCCCCCTCTCATAGCTTGCTGCCCTGCTCCCTCCTGTAGCTCTGCGCTCCCCCCTTGTAGCTCACTGCCCCACCCTCCTGCTGGTCCATGATCGGGTCGTTACTCGGTCGGTCATTATGTAATGACCATTTGCATATTACATCTTTATTATATAGTATGTGTATTGTTATATGGTTTCACATTAATGAATCTTTTTAAAGAGGACTCACCTCTTTTGTTCTTTGGACTTCCTGTTGAAATGCTCCTTGTCCAATCCTGCGATACAGAGATGTGTGGAACCCTACACTGTGCCCATTACTCCTGGGGCAGACTTGCAACTTTAGCTGCCTTCAGGCTCTACTGCCAAGTGCACCAACACCTAAACGGCTTCACTTTGTTTCCTCTGGGACCCCGGTGCTCTCCAGTGCTCTGTGCTCGTTTTTATCATCTCCACAAAGATTCCAACCATCATCTTTCTTCCTCATGGAGATTTCTATGCTGGGTTGCCTTCGTTTTGCCTCTTTCTCCCAGGCACCCAGGCTCCAAATCCTCAAATCTTCTTTATCCTTTCCCACCGCCCCCCACCCCACTTAAATTGCTGCCCAGCCTCCAGAATCTGCTATATTGTCCCTTACATCTGTCCAAACTCTTTTTTTTTAATATGTTTTTTTTTAACATAGATATTGCTATGTCTCTAGCCTCTCCCTTCTCAAATAGTGCATTCATATGATTACTGGTCTTCTCTGCTTCACAATTTTCCTCTCCTACTTTATCCTAAGCATTACCACCAAAAAATAAGCAATCACATGGGACCAAACCCCATATTTAAAAAAAAAAATAGTTAGTGTTTTCACTTTACTTGCAGCACAAATCCAAATAGCTTTGCCTGTTATTTCTCCAATGTACATAGTGAACTCTGTTCTTTTTCAATATTATTTGGGAAGGGCGACAAAGTTATTCTGTACTTTTGTTCATGCAATTCATCTTTTCTGGAATGTTCTTCTCCGTGTATCTTTATTTATCAAATTCTTATTCTTTTCCATAAAATGCAATTCAAGTCTGACCTTGTTTGCAGAAGACCAATGAGTAGATTCCATTTGATTGAAATTGAGAATATTTTTGAGAGTCTAACTGTTATTATTAATCACATCCTTTATGTAGGAAACTTGTTCATGCAGTGGGAGCAAGCGGTGGGCAGCTGTCTGCATCTTGATGTGGATGGTGAATAACTTGTATGGCATTTCCTGAGTGGTGGGTGGCGGACGACCCATGGTGGGTGGCTCTGAGACCAAATCTTAGGTCACCTGACTCCCAGTCAACACCTTTACCCTATCATGTGAGTGGAGGCACCGTGACATGCTCATGAAGCGCAGACACGGCCATCAGATGGCCTGGAATTTAAACCTGGCTCTGCCACTTCTTAGGAATGTGAAGTTGGACAAGTCACTTCGTATCTCTGCTCCCTTTTCTAATCTGTGACATGGGCCCCACAGGTTTGTTGTAAGGTGAATGAGGTAATGCAGGTAAAGTATTTAGCATAACACCTGGGATGAAGCAAGCCTTAGTGATGCAAGCAGCTGTTACTGCAACACCATGACTGGAGAAGGTTGGCTGGAGGAATGACATCCCCGAATACCTGTGGCCTAAAAGAGGAGATCTTTTCAACCTCATGACTAAGACTATGTCTGTGCCTTACCTGACACTCAAGGTGCTTTTCCCTCCCATTCTAGACATGATGGTTTAACTATACTCTCTGCAATCAAATGATGTTACTGAAATCCATCAGCTCATTTTATATTTGGCAGGTATTCCTTGGGCAAACATAATATCAACAGTATTTTCTTAGTGGTTAACAGTGTTTCACTCCTACAACCGAAGTTCTTTCTCTGCCCTGTATGTCTCCCACCAGTCCAGGCCAAGAAAATTAGAGCTACAGTTTACACATACTTTCAAAAAATCTACTTCATACCACAGATCATTACTTAACCTGGAAAACCTACAATTTAAATATTGGATTAACCCCACTAATCATCTCCTTGAGAACTAGCTGCCCAAATGCCAAGTTGTACCAACAGAGAGAAGTAGCGTTCAGCCATCGGAGAAATTCTAAGGAATTCCAAGCAATTAGCAGCAGGCAGTATGTGCAGTAGCCTAATACTTACTTTGGATTCAGAGCCCGCGTTGAAATCCTGACTGTCATTTCTGTCCGAGGATCTTCAGTATAGTACTGAACCTTTCTGTGCTGGTTTCTGTCGACTTTTTTTATTTTGTAGGATTACTTTAACATATAAGTGAAATAATGTATAAATCCCTCAGCACAGTTTCTGTAATATAAGCATGTAAAGCCTAAATGTGATTATTATCAATATTATTGGTATTATTATGTTTCATCTAAAGATGTGCTATGTCTGATAGCAGCTTCTGAACTCTCTGGTTTTTATCCTTTAAATTAATGGGTTTCTCCTTTTTATGGTCTGTATTTTCCTCAATAGGCTAAGAAGAACTTGGCAAAGTTCCAAGTGGGTAAACCCCAATCTATTAGAGCAGTGGTCGGCAAACTGCGGCTCAGCAAACTGTGGCTCATGAGCCATGGTTTGCCGACCACTGTATTAGAGGGTGGGGTGGGCTGTGTATAGCAGTGAGTTGAAGGTCTTATTCGACATAACCATGACAAGGGGAAATACTAGATATGGAGCTAACTAACTTCTTAAAAATCTGAGCTGGCACACAGGACACTAAATTGCAACAGCTGCCAGGAATGGTATTTGAACAAAGATCTTCTGATAAATGACTAGGATGTTCTTTGCCTTTCCATAAAGGGAGTCTTGTTAAGTGTGGCGGGTAACTCTTGGGAGTGTAATACCATTTGGCAAACCAGTGCTTTTCTGGACAACATGGCCGTGCTTTCTGGAGCTGGAACCACAGGCACTCAATTATTTAGAGGGACTCCTGGGCACCCAGCCCATCAGCTTGTGGACAGGGCTTAAGAAGTCAGGAGGGGGGAGGGAGTTGCCTATCTGAGCTGCTAAGAAAGGAAATGTTCTACATCAGACATTAAATTTTATTTTTTAAAATATGTTTGTATTGACTTTAGAGAGAGGAAAAGAGAGGGAGAGAGACATAGAAACATCAATGATGAGAAAGAATCATTGATCAGCTGCCTCCTGCACGCCCCACATAGGGTATTGAGCCCACAACCCTGGCATGTGCTTTCCCTAGAAGCTGATCCTCTCCTCCCCTGAGCCTTCATAGGTTCCACCTTGGGGTAATGATATTCCACGGCTTCTTTTAGGTTCTCTCAGAGATGCACAGACTATGCACCTTTTAATGAGTGTTGTGCCCCAAGCAGGGATGCATGAAATTCTCAGCCTTGACTCTTGGACCACCCCAATCCTGGTTACAACGTGTCCCAAATCAGAGATGTGCTGTGTATGAGAAAGTATGTGGCACTGATTTTTTTCCCCCCAAAGGATTCTCCCAGCTGACCTCTATGACTGATTTTTAGTCATTCAGCTCAGCTCAACCGTCCTCTATCTGTGTGTTCTGCCAGGTCGTCATTAAAAATGTTGACACTCTAACCGGTTTGGCTCAGTGGATAGAATGTCGGCCTGCGGACTCAAGGGTCCCAGGTTCAATTCCAGTCAAGGGCATGTACCTTGGTTGCAGGCGCATCCCCAGTAGGAAGTGTGCAGGAGGCAGCTGATCGATGTTTCTAACTTTCTATCCCTCCCCCTTCCTCTCTGTAAAAAATCAATAAAATATATCTTTAAAAAAAAGAATTAAAAAAAATGTTGTCTAAGTTTCTACCGAATTGAAATCACTGATGCTCCACTGCAGCTTATGCCTCACGTAATTGCCAACCTTTGTCAGCCAGCTTTGTCTTGCTAGTTGGAGGGATACTGAGTCATATTATACCTGACTGAGAGTCATATACACCTGTGGGCTTCTGCATGCCTGCTGACTCACAGCCAAGTCCTAGTCTGACACAGTGACTTGGTGATCTGACTAGATTTCTGCCCTTATAGCCTGGCCAGGCCCCTACTGGAGCTATTTTGGACCTTACTAATGATAGCTGATGGCTGGGCCGTGAGAGGTCACACCTCTCTGACTTTGGCTCTAACCTACAGACAGGAATCCCATTTTTATATCCCAGTAACCAGGTGTGACATTCTAGACCAGTGATGGCGAACCTTTCGAGCTCAGCGTGTCAGCATTTTGAAAAACCCTAACTTAACTCTGGTGCCGTGTCACACATAGAAATTTTTTTGATCTTTGCAACCATAGTAAAACAAATATTTATATTTTTGATATTTATTTTATATATTTAAATGCCATTTAACAAAGAAACATCAACCAAAAACATGAGTTCGCCATCACTGCCAACCTGTACCATGCCAGAGTTCTTCATGTTCTTTCTTTAGCCACATTCTACATTGGAGAGTCTGGCTGTCTTTGTGGGGTCATGCTTTAGCCCCAGGTTAGTCTCCTTGAATCCTTACCTGACCCAGCTTTCTCCTCCATTCCAAGTCCCCAAAGTCTTAGAATCACTGTCATCTGGTTATACTGAATTTTGAGATAAATCATTCATTTTCCACCTAAGTCAAGAATAGACACCATCAATTTTTAACTAAAGATAGTCATATAATTGGGGTCTGATCTCTTCTCTAGAGCAACTGTGGGCTGAGGGCTTGGTCCAAAAACCTGTTCCAAGGACTAGAGCTAGGAGTGGTGAACATTTGATTGGCTGATCATGGTTAAGAAATATGGAGCAAAGGACAAGTTAATTATGTGGAGGAAACTGAAAGGCAGGGCAAGTCTGGCTAAAGCAAGAATTGGACTGCAACCTGAAGGCGAAATGGTGGATTTAGAATAATGAATTTCAAAGGCAGAGCTGAAAAGTCTCAGAAAACGACTCTGCACAAAGGGTGTCAGCCTTTTATGGAATGCTCATGGCTGAGCCCATCAGCTATAGGCAGAATTTAGGCACATTGGCCAGCTTAAAGAATGCTGGCTTACTCTACTCTTCAAGTAGCATCCAATCATTCTAGAGCTTTTTGATTTCTTGCCAAGACTGACTTATTTCAGCTCAGCAAACTACTCCACTGACAAGGGTACTTGAAAGAGATCACTAAAATGACACAGGCTAGAATGTTCGAGTAAAACAGTCTCATACTTGGTTGAGCTATGACCCTACAGCCTTCTGGTAACTTGGTAATAATATGCTTAGTAATTTTAGTTTTTTCTCTACTTCAGTCTAATGCATTTAGCCCATTTGAACCGGTTATTGTCTCTAGGAGTATTGATTCCCTGTCATCTTGAAAAATATACCAGCAACTAGCAAAGAAGCAAATGTAGGGGCCGTTCATCTTTAGAGAGACCATGTATCAACAATGGCCTTACACTTACCCCAAAGGGATTTCCGCAGGAGGAATGGAAGTAGCTACTGGTCTGTGTCTGGTTCAATCACTATTTGTTTTGACATCTCCTCCCTGCACTGGAGCAATGATTTCTTCACAGTGGTGCTACCCATCATAATTTTACTAGTGAAGGCTGCCTACTTACGGGGTCTCTAGGGCAAATAATCCTTTACTCTGTTCAAAGATCTTATTTTATTGACCACTAGAACCTCTTGGGGTATCTCGTAATAAACATGGAGCATCGTAACCGACTATCGAGATGAGCAGGGTTTGCGGAAAGGCATGAGCCTGAAGAGATTATAATAAAATCAGTTTGCAAAATGCTTTGGATTCCATGTTTCAGGATTTGGGACCTTATTTGGAAAGCAATTAAAAAGGAGAAGGGGTTTGTAAGCAAGGAATCTCATAGATCACATCCTGCATTTAAAAAGACCACTCTAAAAGCAATGCAGTGAATAAATTTGCAAGTGAACCAATGGCCATTAAGCTTCCATGTGGGAAGCCATTACAATAACCTCCAAATTGCAAACAGGCAAATATTCAAGTTTAAATTTAGAATATGTTCTATAGCAGTAGTTCTCAACCTTGGCTGCACATTAGAATCACCTGGGAATCTTTTTAAAATCCTGATTTCTGGGCCTCGTCCTCCGGAAATTCTGTTTCTTTGTTATGGATTGGGGCCACAGCATTAGTAATAGCAAAAACACACAGAATTTCTGGAGAATGAGGCCCAGAAATCAGGATTTTAAAAAGATTCCCAGGTGATTCTAATGTGCAGCCAAGGTTGAGAACCACTGTTCTATAGCAAAGAATTAAGAAATCTTCTTTGTAATACTTAGCTGCATTTCACTGAAACATATCTGTGTTTCAGTGCTAGAGTCAGTGAGGTTAGTTTAAATGAATCCATTATCTAATTATTCTACAGGAGATCTTCCTTGCACAGAATCTTGCTAAAATGAACATTCAGAGGTTTGAACCTATGTAGAGCTGGGCTACAGCATCAAAGAGAATGCATGTTTGTGGAAATGTATGTGTGGGTGTATGTACATCTGTGAATATGTGTGTGTGTATTACTGGGTGAGAAAGGTCCACCTAAGATAGAAGGTACTGAAGGTCAGTGTTAAATTCTTACTTCCTCTTTTAATGTTGATTGAAGGTTACTGATACAACACTGAAGTGTTTTCTAAATGCAATCTGATTTTAACTCATTTTTTCCCCTTGTAGCTTTAAATCTGATTATAGTCTGTTCTTGAAAATCAAAATGTTTAACCCATGAGGGATAATACATTCATTTCTTTGTGCATTAATCTCTATTGGGTGTGTTCACTACAAATGCAATTCATTACCTGTTATTATAGAGGAGGTCATTTCTCTATGAATCATATAAAATGAATTGAGTGGGCACAAAAATCTGAATATTAGTAATCAGAGAAAAGACATAAGAACTAACTTAGTTAAATCTCAGCTGAATATCTAGTGGAGGCTGCGATCCTGCGAGGTGTTCCAGTCCAAGGCAATATTGATTCGCTTCCAGGGCTCCTCTCCGCGTGAGAGTTCCATGCTAATTTCCAGATGCACGGATTCAGCACATTCGGGTCTGATCAGGAAGCTCCGCAGCCAGCCAGCCCTGCCTGCTGACGGCTTTGGGTTCAGCTGCAGTTCCTACTATCGCAGAGAATAGACAGACTCATGTTGTGTCATCCGCAGTCATCTTGCATTTAAAAATATATCTGTGCATGCGCCAGAGACGCACTAATAGAGACTCTGACAAAAGCCAAAGCTTTCATCTGCCCTGGGGAGCTTGTCGGCATCTGAAGCAAGACTGGTGTGAAGTCCAGGCAATGCCAAAGGCAGGGCCCGGGTCTCTTTACAAGGGGACCCAGGCGGGTCGTAGATCGTGTTAACCTACAAAGGGAGAGACACAAGTAAGCAGTTTTTTAGCAATGGCATCCTTGCGGCATTTACTGTTCAATACGGGAGGGAGATATGTCTTTGCACCTTTAAACATCTCACTTTGCATTTAGTCCAAATCGTTGACATTAGACTGGGACATGGTGATCCTTGCTGGAAAGTCTGGAGAACGATTTGGCTCTCTCTCTGCTTAGCATTTGCCACCGAAACCTCAGCTTTCCTTACTGCTGCCTAAATTGCCCAGTCTGGGGCAAAAACACCGCTCCTAAAGTGGGAGTTTCCCCAGCAGGATGAAAGCAGACCTGTTGGGTAAAGAAAGCGACAGTCTCATTGCAGTTTTGGAAAAGAGATTTTGAAAGTTAAGTGATCACAGGGGACAACAGGATCACGTTACATTAAATCTGTGTACTTTTGAAATTGCTTAATACCTTCTGGCCCTTTCAATACAGTTCCTCATGTTGTGACCCAACCATAAAATTATTTTCGTTGCTACTTCATAACTGTAATGATGCTACTGTTATGAATCATAATGTAAATATCTGATATGCAGGATGGTCTTAGGCGACCCCTATAAAAGGGCCCTTTGATGGCCAAAGGGGTTGCGACCCACAGGTTGAGAACCGCTGGCTTACTACCTCGAGTGACATTCAGTGGACAGAAAAACTTATTTATTTCTAAATCATAATTTCCCAGATCAGGTCTCGCCCAGCAGCGTCTCCTGTGCATCTGTAATTTCCCGGTTGTAAGGCTGCCTGAGACTGCCAGCGTCTGTATTTCATGATCATGTGGCCACTGATGGTAGTTTGCAATTTTAACAAATTCCATTCATTTGTACTGCCTCTGTTGGATATAAAAATCAAAAAACAAATAATAAAAAAATCCTAACATCCTGATGAAGATAACTGATGACTCACAAGACAAAGATAGTATTAGGTCAACTGAAGAGCAGCTCAGAAATCTTTAGCTGGAGGCTGTGACCAGTATTCTAAGGTGCCCAGAGGCCAGAGCCCTGCGGAAACCTAGGTCTCTGTGTCTTCTAGGAAGTTCATGTTCTCACCACTAACTTGGAAAGAGTTTACAAAGAAAGAAGGGAGGGGGAGGCTTCTGTTTTAAGGCCCTTTGTTTTTTGTTTTTTTCCTACCCTCCCCTCCCCCACCCACCGCTCTCTTCATAAACCTCAAGGAATTGACTACTTTCAGATTTTTGTTTTCCTGAAAAAAAAATAGGGATTGCTTTTGTGAATCTTTTCTGAGTTCTGTAAAGGTGCCGTTACCATCCACGTAAACAGGTTTAGCATTGAGGTGGGGTTCTGATACAAGTCAAAAGTTACAGTTCTAGAATGGTGTAAAACAACTCTCAACATGTTTTTTATGTTGTTTAGTTTTGTTTTGTTTTTTCAATTCTCACCCGAGGATATTAATTTTTCCCATTGATTGTTTTTTTAGAGAGAGTGAAAAGGAGAGGGAGAGACAGAGAGAAACATAGATGTGAGAGAAACATATTGATTGGTTGCCTCCTGCATGGGCCCCACTCAGGGTCTGGGTATCGAGCCTGCAACCAAAGTACCTGCCCTTGCCCGAAATCAAACCTGGGATCCTTTAGTCTGCAGGCCAACGCTCTATCCGCTCTATCCACTGAGCCAACCCAGCTAGGGCACTTGGCTAATTTTAGATAAATGGTGCACAGTTATATAGAGCGAGGATCCTCATGGATTTATGCTCTCAGTATGTTGTTACTGTGTGTAACAAGCACGTTGATCATCCTGGGAGACTTCCTATCATGGCAAATAATCAAATTCTCATCCTAAAGTCAGGACCTCCA
>NW_006284343.1:788947-833285 GCF_000327345.1 Myotis davidii
TCTAACCGGCTGCAATTCTGAGGGCTCTTTGAAGAAGAAAAATCCCAGGGTGCTCCTGGACATATAGCAGGAGGGCCTGACATACTTCACAGGTGTGGCTTCCAAGATGAGTAGGGGGTTTGTGAAAATTGGGAGGAGGGAGATACACAGACGGAGAAAAGAACATTCCAGGCAGAGGGATCGGTATATCTGAATACACTTGACGTAGATACTCATGGAAAACACTCACACATTCTCCCTGAATTCACTCACTTCTTGCGTCTTGACATACATTCTACCTCTGGCCTCTCTCCTCATTGATTTCCTTCCTCTCTTTTCTTACTTTCATTTCTTTAGCAGGTTCCCTTTCCTCTGCCCATTTCAGAAAGTGGCTGATCCCCAGGGCTGTGTTCTGGGACCCATGTTTTTGTCACTTTAATTCTTATGTCATCCACTCCATGGATTTGGTTGCTGTCTGGACACTGGTGAGAACTCCTCTATATCCGGGTCCCAACTCTATTTTGAGAGCCAATTCTTCAGAGTCTTATAGGCATCTTAATCTCCACCGGCCCCCAAAGGAAGTCATTTTCATCCCCCTGTAAACTGTTCTTTCTCATGCTCCATGTAAATGGCCTAAACCAGAAACCTGAGCATATTCTTTGCAATTCCTTTCATTTTAGCTCGGATTTTCCTCCTAATGCAGTTCTGTGAATTCTGCTTTCCAAGCTTCTCTCAAATGTGACACTTTCTTTCAACCCCCATCACCATTACCTCACAGAGCCACCTGGGGTGTAACCGAAGTACCCCTTGCCCTCACTTTACCCCTTCCCCATCCCCCTCACCAAGAATGCAAATCTGATGATGTCATAACACGTGTACATTTACACTGTCCTTAGGATCAGATGGGGACACAGGCCCCCAGGCTCTGACTGCCACCTACCACCATGTCACCCCATTTCCTGTCACTCCTACATTACCTATATTCTCAACTATGGATAAGACCATACTCTTTTTTAACCTCTAAGTCCTTTGCTACTTGTCCCCATTCTTGCTGGACTATCTCCTACCCATCCTCCATGTCAGGGCCCTTTCTATTACTCTGTATCTTCAGTAGGTCAGATTATTCAATTATGGCTCCATAACCCAGTACTCCCCTCTCCCCCTCCCCAGCATTGCATTCATCGCATTATATAAAATTGCTTATTTAATTATTTGTGAATACAGGACACATCCCTCTGTAGCTTATCATTACTGCTACATGGTTTAGCATAGGCACCATGCTATGCTAAACCATGTGATGGATACCTGTTAATTTACATGAATGAATGCTGTAATCCTCAGAGTTGCACACTTGTAATATCACAGAATAACACGAGCTTTTGGATGAGAGGCAAGTTTGAATCTAGGGTCTGTCACTTATTTGCTGTACCGGTTTTGACAAATGAACTTCTTTGAACCTCAAACTGAATCTGTAAAATAAGCATAATAATATCCAACTCATAAGGTTGTTGTGCAACTTTAAAAAGTCTGAAAAGGACTGGACACATTTAAGTGCTTGACAAATGGGAGCTTTTAGCTGATTAATTTAGTGCCTCATAAAGCGAACTGACAGCAAATGCCTCTAAGTTCAGAGAATGCTGGTGCGACCTGGCGTGGAGTCCGCCTCTCTCGGCTACTTAATTTCTTGAAGAGCCCTCTTAATTTTGAATTTGATCTTCTGTAATATCTTATCTAATCTTCCAAAGAAAATCCACTCACCAGGAGTCACCATAGATACTACTTGTCATTCTTATGTAGAATTGACTTTTGTTCACAATGGTAAGTCGCATTTACTGGTTAGTCATGTCCTGGTTTCCTATTGCCGCTGTAACCAACTGCCATCAACTTGATGGTTTTGAACAAATTAAAGTTATTATTTTATAGCTCCAGGGACCTGGAGTGTGAGTCAGCTCAGTGGACTAAAACACAGTGTCAGCACGGCTGAGTTCTTTCTAGAGGTTTAGGTGACAACCATTTCTTTGCCTTCCCAGCTCCTAGAGGTTACCTGTGCTCCTTGGCTCATTGTCCCCTTCAGACTCAACAATGGCCAATCAAGACTTGCTCAGAACACATCCCTCTGACATGGACTCTTCTGCTTCCTTCTTCCACATGTAAGAACTCTGGTGATTCCAGTGGGCTTTTCTGGATGGTTCATGATAATCCTCCTTTCTTAGGGTCATATCATTCTATGCTGGGCACTGTACTCAATGCTTGACTGGCACAAGCCCAGTTAATGCTCCCAGATGTACTATGAGGTAGACATTATTGACCCATTTTATGGATAAGAAGAAAGAAGCTCTAGAAGACTTGCTTTCTCACTGGTCATCATTAGCCATTGGTGGAACAGGGTGCCGGCCTCTTTCTGCTGCCTGCCACTGAGTTCTTTGTTCTTTGCTTGAGGTCCTGAAGGCTCTTGGGAGGGCCCCTCCTGTTTCTGTCTTCACCCATCCTGATCAGACACTGACCCCAGAGGTTTGTCCAGTTCACTGTGAAGTGAATGTGTATATGTTGACACTCATCGTGTTACCTGAGATGCATTTTACTTACCCCATCCTAGAGCAACAACACGGGAGAACCCACATACTCAAGTCAATTCCCATCCTATATAATAAAAGGCTAATATGCAAATTGTCCCCTCGGGAGTTTGACCGGGAGACCGGGAGTTCGATCGCACGCTATGATGTGCCCTGACCACCAGGGGGCGGCGTGGAACATGGCGGGCAACCAGTGGTGGCAGCAGGGAGCTGAGGGAGTGAGGGAAGGAGGAGGTGGGGAGGTGGGGAGGCGGGGAGGCGAGGAACCTGATTGGCCCTGATCAATGGCCAGGCCTAGGGACCATACCCATGCATGAATTTCGTGCACTGGGCCCCTAGTTTCAGATAAGAAACATGCATATCCCTTGTACTAAAAGACAAAAACTCAAATCTATAATTTGTGAAGATCACAAAATCTATAAATTGTGAAAGCAACTTTACAGAGTATAAGCTGAATGATTGTTTTGAAAACACACAGGGCTTCCCTGAAAAGGCTCCCATTTCTTTTACTTCTTAACGTCAGCATAATATTGGAAGATCTCTTATATGTGAATGAAATTACCCCCCTCTTCCATACTGAATTGTGTTGTAAATGTCATTGGCATGTATTTCACTGCATTTGACTCATTTATGGAGGTGTTTAAACCCTGTGTTTCATGAATCAGATGTGACTGTGTTAAAAAAGGTATATGCCAGTAAAATGCTAGATCTCAAAAGTAAAAAGAAACACAGAGGAAATATATCAATTGGTTTTCCCGAGTGACATCTTCCAAGCAATCCAAAGCCCATTGAACAAGCCCCTGCATGTTTTTCAGTGTCGGGAAATGCTAAATCATCTTCCTACACCTACCAGGCAATTCTGCAGATGAAATGAAACTCCCAAAGTTCAGTGGTATTGCTAGGTAGCCAGGCATAGTGGAAACTTCCTCCCTCCCTCCCAGTGCATTAAGGTTTCTGTTCTAATTCCTTTATCAGAAGTTTCCTTTCCCATGGAGCAGATACGGGGCCCCAAGCTTTGAAGATAGACTTTGTTTGAGTCCCTGTTTCCTGTTGGGGCTGCAGGAGGCAGAGGGAAGAAAGGGAGCCAGGCTCACCGCTCCTCTCATGGAACTTGCAGACAGGTTTCCTCTTGCCTCCAATCAAGTTAACTGAGTAGAATGATATTCAAGTTCTTTTCTTTCTGGGTTTTTTTGTTTGTGTGTTTGTTTTGCTGTTTCTTGAGGGAATGAGAAAGAAATAGTGTCTCCTTGCACTGGGAAATGTACAAACCCTCTTGGGGTAACAAACATAATTCATTCTCACTCAGGCAACCGGTGAGGTCACTTCCTGGTTGCTGAGCTTATAGGTTATTGCAGCCATTGCATCCACTGGGGTTTCCTTAAAAATAGCCTTCTCGTAAATCTGTCCTGTCTTTTAATTAGGATAATGCTCAGAACTTTCTTATGGGTTGTTTTCTCCCTTTTAGAGCAACTTTATTATTTTTTTCTCTTGAATCTTGATGTTGATGAGAATCACTTTTACTTAGATCTGTACTTGGTATCACACTTTCATCCTAAAATGATGACGCCTATAAAATATATGTCATAAGGTGAAAGGGTCTAAAATATATTTCAATGTTTGTCTCTACCGTGGTTCTAAAACTCTATCCATATGATCTTATATGATGGCTACTCGTGGAGTTACAGCCACTGAAGCCTGGTGTGGTTCCTTATTAAAAGAATAAATCCAGAGTATCCCAGTTTCTACTGTTACATATTTCTGAAGATTATATCTGGTGCCATTCTTACAAAGAGCTGAGAAAGTTAGCATAACGATGTTATGAGATGGAAGGCGCTATCAAATCCCCCCCTTTGCAAAATATCTCTGAATTTCCTGCCTTAGAGACTGGCATTTAGTGCTGATGACCTTGTTCTTCAGCTAATAAAGAATATTTATATTTAGTGCATATTATGTTTCATCATTATGTATATTGTTTCATGTATACTAAGTTATGTTACTTATGTTTATTATTGAGTATATTTTATGGACTCTTGCTATTATAAATATCTTACTTGAATTATCTCAGTGAGTCCCCCAAAAAACACTATTTAAAAAAGCATTCTTGCCCACCCAACATGGCTCAGTGGTTGAGTGTAGACCTATGAACCATGAGATCACAGTTCGGTTCCAGGTCAGGACACATGCCCGGGTTGCGGGCTTGATCCACAGTGTAGGACCTGCAGAAAGCAGCCGATGAATGATTCTCTGTCATCATTGATGTTTGTATCTCTCTCTTTTCCTCTCCCTTTCTCTCTGAAATCAATAAAATATATTTAAAAGCATTCTTATCATGGTCATCCAATTTCACTAATACAGAAACTGAGGCCCAATGAGAACCAATAACGGACCCAAAGTCACAGAGGTAGTACAGATAAGTCAGGACTGCCACCCAAGTAGCCTCTTGTTTATTAGGTCGGACAGCTAATATTTAAGGTCCTGGTTTCCAGGAGTCCTGGAGTAATGAGTAAATACCAATAAAAAGGCAAGTCACTAAACTATTATTAGTTACACTTAATAAAACTTTCTCATTTGATTATTTACGTGCCTAGGATTGATACATGAGTCAGAATTCATTTATCAACTTCCCTAGCATTGCCTTGGGAGACGAGATTAGAATAAAACAGGATATAATTGTGAGAAGGAGGGTGAAAAGGGCGGCGGGGAGGATGGGCTAGAACAGTGGTTCTCAACCTTCCTAATGCAGCAACCCTTTACTACAGTTCCTCATGTTGTGGTGACCCCCAACCATAAAATTATTTTCGCTGCTACTTCATCACTGTAATGTTGCTACTGTTATGAATCGTCATGTAAATATCTGATACGCAGGATGTATTTTCATTGTTACAAATTGAACATAATTAAAGCATAGTGATTCATCACAAAAACAATATGTAATTATAGATGTGTTTTCCGATGGTCTTAGGCGACCCCTGTGAAAGGGTCGTTCGACACCCAAAGGGGTCGCGACCCACAGGTTGAGAACCGCTGGGCTAGAATAAGAAGATCTTTTGGGAAAGGGCCGCTCAGAGGGAGAGCCACCCTGAATGTGTTCCTTGGAGCCAGGGGAGAGAAGCATCGAGATAGTGAATGTGTTGTGACGTGGGGGGAGGATTTGCTGCTTAAAAAGGGAACGAGAAAGCAGCCTGGTGCCAAGAAATGATTCTCCCTTCGGCTGGTCTTTTCCAACATTGTTTTAATTTCTCTCCATAACACTGACTCAGTGACAGCCCGATAACTCACTTTGAATTTTCAAGTGGGCTTAAATGCGTGTGGAACTACAGAGCCATGGGAGAATGTTTCTGGGACAAAATGATATGGAGAAAGTATTTACTTGGCCTACAAGATGGTAGAATTAGGGTATGTCAGTGACTTAATGGTTAGATGACTGGATGTTATCTCTTTAAATGAGTATAGGGTCTAATTAAAATTCAAATGCACGTTCTATCACCTTTTGTGTGTGTTTTCTTTATTTAATATACACTCTTTTATGAGCCATTTCTGTAAATTTTGAGTTCTAAACCCTAGATTAGTCACATATTTTACTAAGTCTTTTAATCTTTCAACACACTGGCTCCTTGGAAGAATTCAGAGTATGATTTCCCTTATGTTATCAAAGAAAACCAAATTTAAAAACTTCTACAAGGGGTTTACCTACCTGAGATGATCACTTACGTAACCCACTCAGTTCCACGTTCGCTTTCCCCCATATTTAGGATTGAGCCAGTCCCCTGGTACCTCCCATGGGCCGATTATGATGTTTATTTAAATAACTGAATTTTCCTAGTGGATCTTTTTCTAGAGGCAGGGAATCTTTTTGTTATTATTTCGCCCAGATCCGCCTGACTCCCTGATGCTTGTGCTATAAAACCAAATGCTCTACTGAACGCTGACATGTCCGGAGCTTGTCGGTGCTAAATTACCTTTCAAAAGCGGCCAATGTCTTAGCCTGTCTCTTTAAAAAGAAAACAAAACACAACAAAACCTTCCAATTTCTTAACTGCTGAAAAGAGCAGCGCTCACAGGACTGGTGAAAACAAACCTGATGCGCGTCTCCCTCTCCCCGCTGCCCCTTTAGTAACTGGTCCTGTCCCCAGTCACCGCCTTCTGACCAGTTGAAAGTCTGATAAATCCTTGAGTGGGAGGGGAAGGCGTGTTTGGCTCCATTTTTCATGATCATTCAGCCAGCCATTCCAAGAATGGGGGAAAGAGCATTCAGAGTGGTAGCATGTAATGATGTTACAGTGCATATCCCAGCCACTTCCAGTTGATTTCTGTGTAACCAATTAGCTCTGAAATGGGTAAGGTTAAAAAACAAAACAAAACTAATCAATCACAGCTATCAGGGATTAGGCTTGGGCTACACTGCAGTTCCTGCTCTAAGCTCAGGTCTCTAGGAGAGAAATGCACGCACGTGACAGATAGTAAACCCACTTCCTTCCCCCCGCCTCCCTCAGCTATTCCCCGCAGAAGTACTGGCAGCTGACAGCTGTTCAAACAGCCCCCGTCCTCCTCCCAGTCATGGGCAGTGCGGGGTGGCTGGGCACTTCCCACCATTCTGGGGGCGGTGGGTGGTAACCCTGACAGGTAACCAAAGCTACTTAAGAGGCCTGTGCCCTGTTCCAACACAAGTCAGCGTGTGTGGGCCGACCTTTGGTCAGAGAGCTGGGTGTGGCATATTAATGTGCTCTTTCCAATTTCATGTCAACATGGCCATCCTTTTATTTTGACGTAGGGTTAATGAACACAATTACAATATTTAAAACGCAAACAGTGCTTATTGAGGACTCATCCTATGTATGCCAGTGACTGGGCTAGACTGTTGACAAACGCAGGGGTGTGAGACATGTTTTCAACTGGAATCTACCGGAGCTAAGAGACCCTAAGCCAGTGGTTCTCAACCTGTGGGTCGCGACCCCTTTGGCGGTCGAACGACCCTTTCACAGGGGTCGCCTAAGACCATCCTGCATATCAGATATTTACAAGACGACTCATAACAGTAGCAACATTACAGTTATGAAGTAGCAACAGAAATAATTTTATGGTTGGGTCACAACATGAGGAACTGTATTTAAAGGGCCAGAAGGTTGAGAACCACTGCAAGCCAAGAAGGGACTTCATCTTCGGTGAGGGAGGCCATTTACCAATTCCAGAGGCATTTTTGTTTGTCACACCTGGGGAGAGGGTGGAGACCAGGGATGCTGCCAAACATCTGGTACAAGAAAGCCACCCCACCCCGTCCCATACACAGAATAATCTGGCCCAAGCCATCAGTCGTGGTGAGGCAAGGACATCACACCATAAACAGTGAGACTCTGTTTACATACCTGGCACTTCTCTAAATAAGAAAGTTTTTTATTTTATTTTAATAGGGCTTGCATTGAATCTAGGGATTGCTTTGGGTAGTATGGATATTTTCATGATGTTGCTCCTACCAATCCATGAACACAGTATATTCTTTCACTTGTTTATGTCTTCCTCTATCTCTTTTATCAACACCCTGTAGTTTTCCAAATATAAGTCTTTTACTTCCCTGGTGAAGTTTATTTCTAAGTACCTTAATTTTCTTGTTGCACTGGTAAATGGTTTTTTTTTTAGTTTCTCTTTCTGAGAGTTCATTATTGGTGTATAAAAATACCACTGATTTTTGGGTAGATTAGTGGATCAAAAAGCTGTGGTACATTGCACCATGGAATACTATGCAGCAGTAACAGCGTGGAGGGACCTGGAAAGTATTATGCTATTATTTCTAAGTACCTTAATTTTCTTGTTGCACTGGTAAATGGTTTTTTTTTTAGTTTCTCTTTCTGAGAGTTCATTATTGGTGTATAAAAATACCACTGATTTTTGGGTAGATTAGTGGATCAAAAAGCTGTGGTACATTGCACCATGGAATACTATGCAGCAGTAACAGCGTGGAGGGACCTGGAAAGTATTATGCTATAAAACTTATATACATGACACATGGACACACAATAGTGTGGTGAAGGCCTGGAAGGTGTGGGTGTGGGGCGGAGGGAGTCAATGGGGAAAAAAAGGGGGGACATCTGTAATACTTTCAACAATAAAGATAAATTTAAGAAAAAGAAAGTTCTTTTAGAAGAATAAAATCTTGTATTGATCTTTAAGGACAAAAGAGGCCACACGTGGGCAGGGATAGCCCCGAGGAAAATTTCGAGGCCTTTCTAAAGCAGTGGTTCTCAACCTTGGCTGCACATTAGAATCACCTGGGAATCTTTTTAAAATCCTGATTTCTGGGCCTCATCCTCTGGAAATTCTTTTTCTTTGTTACGAATGTTGTGGCCCCAACCCATAACAAAGAAACAGAATTTCCAGAGGATGAGGCCCAGAAATCAGGATTTTAAAAAGATTCCCAGGTGATTCTAATGTGTAGCCAAGGTTGAGAACCACTGTTCTAAAGGCTCTTACCCTCTGCTTTTAAGGACCACACCTGTTGCCAATGAAATGTACTCACCAACTAGTCCCTTAAGATATCAACAGCCTCAACCTCAACACCAACAACTCAGCCATGTGGAGCACTGAGGAGCTGATCATTATTCCACACAGGGCCCTCACATGAACTCCACAAGGGCATGTTGAAGTGGGCACCGCAGTGTTCTCCTGCGTGGTTTACAGATGAGGATACAGGACTAGAAGGGTTAACCCGCGGTCACGTGGCCCCTCAGCTATAAGTGCTGGAGCCGTGATTGTGACCTGCGTGGCTTGGATTCAGAGTCTGTTCTTCACTGCAAACAGCTCCACCGCCTCTTTGGATTCGAGCTGTCGAAACTTTATTTCATCTCAGCGACATTCCAGGTACGTGATCTCGGACAAGTTGTTCTCTCTGGGCGTCGCTTTTATCCTCCTGGGAGATGATGTACGATTTGATTTTGGTTGTGGTATCGTTTAAATGAGTTAGTGCGTGGAAGGCATTTATTATGGAAAAAGAGTCAGTTCTCAATAAATTTCACGCATAATGTTGACCATAACTCTCCACTGTGGCAGGCGCGGTTCGGGGGATCTGGCGGGGAGAGTGTGCAGAGGGCGTGGACTCGAGCAGAGTCAGCCCATGTCCTCTCACCACCTGTATTAGCCCCGTGCCTTGTCCAGGTTAACAAGCTCTTTGGGCCTTGTTTTTCTTTCATTCTTTTGAAAGATTTTGCTAAATGGGAAATAACCATTTGAAAAGAAAATTTTCCTGTAGAAATGCACGGGGCAGCATCCGACATAAATCAACAGAAATGAAATGGTACACGCTGTGAGCCAGCTGGGGTCATAATTACCTCTGAGCGTCCTACTGTCACCTGGCCTGGGCTACGTAAGTGGATTTTATCCTTTTGCGAAATCATCTCTTATGGGAATATTTCCTTTTATCCTTGGATGGTCAGTGTGTGGTCAGGAAGATGTTTTGCATGCTTATGGTACATCCGTGTGTGTGTGCACGCGTGCACATATGTGTGCAGGGGTGTGTGCACGTGTGTGCGCACGGGTGCCTCTGAAGAGGCTTTTGCACACAGAAAACCAAAGCGCAGGACCAAGACTTCACGGATCTTGTCTGCTGGAGCAGGTAAGCACAAACCCTTTAGCAGGTGACCGAAGGGCGAGGGGCAGGGAGAGCTGCCTGTGTTGGTGTTTGAGAGCTCATCAGCTGCCAGAGGGTGCACGTGATGTGGTTGGAAACCAGGTATCTGTCAACATTGTTCTGGGCTTTTATTATGAAAATGTTGTCCATGACCCAGCATCTGTCCTGTCTCAGATCACTCATGCTTTCCTACAGCTTGTTCCGGTTCCACACCATGGCTTTTTGCTCTTGAAAGTGTTTAAATAGAACTGTCTTTCTCTCTGAATGTGTATCTTCAAACAAGGTCCTTTTAGGAAAATAAACTGTATATCATTGATTAGGATGGAAGTGCATGACTTCGAGTCCGCCTGACAGGCAATTAAAAGACACCTGGGAAGTCACTGATGAACCATGCTGGCTAGTTTATGAATCAGTTATTGCGGCGTGAAGAGTGAGGAATATGATAAGTTCACGTTCCTTTTGGGACATTAAGGGCTGCTTTGATGTACTGACTGTCCCCCCCCACCTTCCCCCCAAGGAAAACCACAGGACTTTTCCACACCAATGCAGGAAATAGGTTATCAAGCAGGTTGGGCCATAGGATCAGTCTATGCTACATTTTTTATTAATATGGATATATTATGGTCTTGATTAAAGGGCTGGCATTCTGAAGCCTGGTTTAAAAATTTTTTTTTTTCTTCTGTGTGTTTTTTGTTTAGAAGCGGAAACATGATTTATCAGTTTTTTTCTAGGCCAGTGCCCAAGGTTTAGAGAAAACCCATGAATCAATCGCCTTCGTAATGTATGTTGGGGTTGTTTGAGTGAAATAGCCACATTATTATTCTGCAGCCTCTAACTCGTTAGAGATTATGTCAAAGCGTGGACCAGTGACGTGCAAAAGAGGTCATTGAACTCCGACATCTCGGGTTTCCCTGTCAATGTTTTTGTTTTTGTTTTGTTATCCTGTCCTCTACTAACTCTACCTCTGAGCCTAATCAGGAGTCAGAGGAGACATCAGACTCAAGCGGGAGGTGCCAGGCTGTCAGATCTTCCTGATAAGATGGGTTCTTGCTTTTCCCAAAACTCTAATTAAGGCTGATTTCTGTCTTCCTGTAAGAGTCCATCAGGGTGAATGGCATCAATCCCCATCACCAGCGGAGGCCCAGGTCCCCAGACACCCCCTGCTACCCAGATATGTACATGCCTCTCTCTGCCTTGGGTCTCTTACCCTTCAGACCCTCCCACTCATGCTGACCTGGGGAATCTTATGCTGCCCTCAGTGAAACTCCCTGCGTGTTAACTCTTTTCTCTGAAGATTCCTCTTATATTTTTGCTTTAACACAGGGCTTCCTGAATGTCAGAGTTCCCAGAAGCGCCTAGAATGGTTGGGAAAGCACAGGTTGAGGGGCCCTAGTCCCCAAAGCCCTGATTCCTCAGGTCTGTGGTGGGGACCCAGAATTTGCATATCCAATGTGTTCCCAGGTGATGCTGCTGCTGCTGGTTTGGGGGCCACGCTTTGAGGACCAGTCCTCCAATGGCAAGCTGGTCCCCTCAGGTCACTGTTTTCCCTCCATTCCTCTCACGAGGTGGCTGTTGTCTCCTTCAGTTTCCAAGGACAATTATAATTTACAAAGGTTTTGGTGTTTGCTTTACTGTTTTCACATTAGTCCTCTTCACTCCCTCCTCAAGTGCATGAGAAAGCCTCCAGATTATATCTCCTGCAGCACCTTTTGTGGTAGTTTCAACCAACATTCTAATCACTCTCCCTTCTTCAAAAATGTTAGCATCTGGACAGCTGCGTTTCTCTCTTCTATTATATCTGCCAGTATTCTTGGTGTCTCACCATCCGCATACATGACCCATGACCCTATCACTGTTTCTATCACCTCATCCTCTTTTATCACTCTCTTCTCCATACAGCTTAGATTCCAGACCCAAGAACTCCTTCAACTCTTTCCTACATTTCCCCTGCACAACGCTAGCCCAGGCGACACCCAGCTCTGTCTATTCTGGGCCTGGGCCCAAGGAAACTGATACAGCTAGAAAAACAAAACAAAAAAACACAGAGCCATGCTGCTGGTTTCCACCTTGAATATATGATTTTTAAAATCTCAAATGGGCTTCTAGCACAGCTGTAATGCAATTTCCTCTTTTGACAACCAGTCACTGGATGGTTGAGACGGACTCTCAAAATCTCAGCCAAGATGCAGAATAAAATAATGGTTGCAAGTTGGGATTCTGGAGTCAAACATACCTGGGTCTAAACCTGTCTGACTTCCACCAATTGAATGTCTTGGAGCAACCTGGCTAGTTTATTTATAGCTTTGTTGCCTCATTCAGAAAATGGGACACGTGATAGCTTATACTTCATTTTGGTGTGTGAAGAGTAAATGAGGGAAAGCATCTCAAGTATTTAGCATAGTGCCTGGCCACCAGCAAACACGTGGTAAATATTAGCTATTATTATTGTCAATAATGTCACTGAGCTTATCAACTACACCTTAAGTTTTTTCCAAGGCAGACATATCTTTGGAGCATCTGAGTAAAGTGTTCACAAATACGGATCCTTCTTTCTATAGTTCTAGTTTTTCCAATGTTGGTTCCTGTAAATGGTGTCTCAGTGAGTGTAGGTGTGTGTTGTCACAGTTCGGATCTCATTGGCTAAACCAAAAGGTTCAGTTGCTTGGATGCTCTCTAGACCTGGAGGGAGACAGGCTGTCAGCACGTACAGCAGGTGTGTGTTTTTCCTGGAGTAATTAAATGTTCTCCAAGTCCACCCATGCCTTCTCCCCGACCTTCCAACCAACAGAGTGAAACGAAAGCAGTTTGGAGGAAGCAGTAATGTAGCAATAAGCAAGTTTCTTTCTTTAGTACACTCGGGTTTCCTCAACAACCATGAAGAAATGTAGTGGGATCATTAAGGGGAGAGCTGACAACAGGTGCAATGTGTTGTCTCTAAAATTCAGTTCACTACAGACACAGATTATTTCTAAAGTCACTTAATAAATGACATAGGAAATGGGAGAAGGCAGGGTTGTAGGGGCAGCTAAGAGTGGACAAAAGTCTGGTCAGAATATGTTAAAAAAATTAACCAGGAAAAATAAGACAAATCAAGAAAACATTAAAAGACAAACCGCAGGTAAAAGTAAGAGGTGTCACCATGAGGAAATCCCCATTAGAGAAGGCAAGAGAAAGATGAGCAGGTAATGATTAGTGATAATGACTTACTAATGGCCGTTCTCCATCTGTCCCCAATGTGACAAAACCATAAACATCGAATTATACTGAGTTCAATGTCTTGGTGAAAGGCCCATGTTTATTCCTTTATACTTTCAAAGAGCAAATAATTTTTATTTTTTTATGGAATTTATTGGGGTGGCATTGCTTAGTAAAAGTAGGTAGGTTGCAGGTGTATAATTCTATAATAAACCATCTGTATTCAAGTCTCCTTCCATCACCATTCAAAAAGCAAATATTTTATTTGAGCAAAGGTTATAACATTGGGATCGCTGCGGATAGTTTTGTTAGGCAGCAGATTTTCTCTTCAGCAACAGATCCTTCGAAATAAATTACCAGCTGACAATTGTAATGAAGTTTAAAATGTCACCAGCTATAACTCATGGATGTAAGGTGAAAAATTCCTGCAGTGTACAAATGCCTCTTCTAGTCCCAAAACAAAAAGGAAAATAATATACCCAAGAAATAATAGGCCAATGGAGGAACTCATTGTTCATTCAGAACAAACCTTTTTTTTTTTAAAGAGTTTAAAGTGAAGGAGAGTTTATTAGGGAAGCAGGGAGACAGAGGTGGGGGGAGTGGGGGTGCTACTCCACAGACAGAGCAGCCCCTCCCCAGGGGGATGTACTTCTTTCATTGAGGCTCATTTAATGGAGGGATAGGGCACTCAATAAGGGGCAGAATATTCATGACTTTTCCAGGAAAGGGGTGGAGACTTCTTGGAAGAGCACCATTGGCCATTTTATATTCCTAGGTGGGCTTTTCTGGATAATGCAAGGACTTTTCCAGCTATAAATGGTGTCTGAGTGAGTGTAGGTGCATGTTGTCACCCATGTGGATCTCATTGGCTAAACCAAAGGATTCAGTTACTAACTCCATTTGCCCCACCCCCTTCCATCTTTTTTTTTCTACTTTGGGGTATGTTTTTATTTTACATATTGTTTAACTCCTAGATAGCATTATTGTTATGTTAAGTCAATATTTACTTAGACTTATCCATACAATTACAGTGTTTTGTTTTGCTTTAATTCTTTGTTTTATGCTTCTGGCTGGGGTCATATATCTTTTCTTGCCTTTTCATTTTACTGTTTTCTTTTGGTTTTATTATTTTATTTTATATTTCCTTCACCATTTATGCCCTCTATGCCCTCTTCCACCTCCACCCAGTGCATCACTAGGACTTAGCCACCTCCAACAAATGTCATAGTCCTGGTAATGATTTACCCTTCTCCCTCCACACCTCCTAAGTCAGTGGTTCTCAACCTTCCTAATGCCGAGACCCTTTAATACAGTTCCTCATGTTGTGGTGACCCCCAATTTCATGGTTACAAATTGAACATCATTAAAGCATAGTGATTAATCACAAAAACAATATGTAATTATATGTGTTTTCCGATGGTCTTAGGTGACCCCTGTGAAAGGGTCGTTCGACTCCAAAGGGGTCGCGACCCACAGGTTGAGAACCACTGTCTAAGTGTTCAAAATATTGTACAAAACAGTACAATAAACCACTCATTTCATATAAATGTAAATGTTTATGAAAAAAATTTATTTTACAAACAAAATGTTAGTGAGAAGAGAGGCCCTGGTTTTCCTCTTTTTTGAGATGATTTTGAGACAGTTGTGAATATTGTTAGATATTGCAACACTCAACAAGGGGTCATTTTTTAAAGGTTATTTGCAACCTAGAAGCTGCAACCTATCAATAAATGTTTTGGGCTCTGTTATATTGAAAGTCATTGCTCTGTCCTGCACTTTGAATGTATCTTTTTCTTTTGCATAATTCTGTTTCTTTGTGTGTTGGTCATTTAGAAAATACTGAGTTATGCAGCTCTTTCAAATATTGACACATTTCATTCCATAATATGAAGGTATGGTATTTGTTAACATTGCCATCAAAATCAGCAAGCGCCTCTAAGCTGCATGTTCAGTGGCCAATATAAGGCTTCCAAAATTCCAGTGTTCTCATGAAAGCTCAACTTTTATCACCGGCAGGTAACGCTGTCAGTTTAATTCCTTGAACTGACAGCCATCCTTTGTTCATTTTTCAAGAAAATGCCTGCCAAATACCAAAGTCTGAATAACCGCAGTTGTCTGTCAGTTGCTCTTTCAAGTAAAAATAGTGTTCCCGGAAAAAAAGAGCCCGCTCAGTGCATCCCTCAAACGCTTGCAGACGCGTAAGACAACCCTGCACTTCACTAAGCGGCATAGCTTTCAGAAATGTTTCCTATTCCACTACACACGTTCACAAAAATATGTATACCGATTGGTGGGAATTTAATAAAATGAATGCATTTAATGTTGCCTCAAGACTGTTCTTAAATGAAACTGGTAATCTTTTAGCGGCATGTGCTTGCATGACCTTGAAAATAGAATGACCCAAAGAACAGCTCGGTGGCTCTGCCTCAATGCCTACTAAGGCATGAGGAGCTGTACTCTCCATGGCTTTTCAACCATTGGTGGAAGACACAGGCTAACATCTTAGTATGATTATAAATGTGTTTTTATCTCTGGGACCTCCTGAAAGGATCATGGGATGTCCAGGGGTCTGCAAACCAAACTTTGAGAATCGCTGTAATAACTCATTCAGTTTCGTAATGATAATATCCCTGTTTAACAGTACAGAGAATGACATTAGGAGGCCAATCACATGCCTAAAACCATAATATAGAACCTGCAGTTAACTGTACAGTAGTATGTATCCTGTGTGTCCTATTGCATTGATTTTCAGAAATCATAGTCAAGAAGGTGTTTCTTACAGAAAACTGTGCTGATCAAGAAAATGGTGGTACTCTTTGTTATAAAGCTAATCAGGCTGAATATGAGACATACATGAGCTTTGAAGTCAGAAAAACTTGATTTGAACCACCATTCTGCCTTTTACTACTGTGAGTGCCTAGGGAAGTCTCTGCATTCCACGACCTTATTTATGCGTATCCTCCATCGTCAGCACATGGCCCTTCAAATAGTACAGTAGACACTCAAATACTAGGACATTAGATTTGCCAAGGACATTTTGGGCTGAAGTAAGCACATTTTAATTTCCTTGATGTGTTGGCTACTTGAGAAACATTCACGGAAGTCGGAGGGATTTTCATAGGTTTCTGTCCAGGGGAGTTTAGTAACTGGTCATGGATATGGACAATATGGAATGGGAACCAACAATCCGAACACGTATCAATGTAAACTTAGCTCTTCTCTTAGACATTTTCTTGTTTCCTTACCAATACATTTGAGTGGAGTCGCTTGGAAAATATCTCGAATGACCATCTATCTACCCACTTGTAAGATTTTTAAGGTATTCATCATTTTCAGTTTCTTAACTATTTGTAAATTAACCTTAACAAGCAAGTATCATTTGATAAAGATAGGCACAAATATTTGCTTTCTTTTATTTTCTCTGCAATTTTTTAATGCCCACCCCTTGCATCTCTATTAGACTGTAAGCTCCTTGGAAGCAGAAATTTTTCCAGTGTGTGTTCAACATGTTACTGTTAGTGCTGCCAGAGTATCCGAGACATAACAGGCGTTCCATTATATAATAGTTGTTGAATTAATAAATGAATGAATTAATAAACAGCTTGAATTTAGGGAGTGACATTACATCTTTTTGTTCCCCTTAAAAATGCATTCAGTTCAGAGATGTGTATATAATTTTATAATTTATTCAGATTTATCAAACTGCTAATACCTGCCTGGAACAAAGTCTTTGCTTTTAAAGGTTGGCCACAAGTAACTTTTCCCAGAATGGAAATTTCAATAATTAAGTTTGGTTCATACATCTGTTTAACATATTTGTATAAAATGGCATATGCATTTCAATTTTTAAAATGTTCCTTAAAGTCACATTTTAGTGTGTGTAAGCTGGTCATAACTACTTGCAAATCACCTTATCTATGCCTAAAGTTACGGCTACAATGACTTTATAGAAGCATCTGTCCCATATATTTTTTTAAAACATTTTAATGTAAAGATACTGAGTGATGAATGAATTGGAAGAGTACCTGAAGTTGAGAAAAGAATGATAAAAGAACCAGTTGTATACAGGAAGGATTGAAATAAATTTGTGTCAACAGATACAGCCAAATGATGCCAAAAAAAAAAAAAAAAAAAAGGATGAGAGTTAAACCATTATTTTCAATGGTCTAGAGCCAAAATACTATGTAAAACAGACTCCCAGATTGGCAGATTTATGAAAGTCATAAAAACTTGTGACCATAAAGTTGTTAGAGGGAAAAAAAAAGACTGCACACCATTGACTTTGAGATTCAGGATTGAACTGAACTGAATCTCTGAGGGGCAGAGTTTTGTGGTCCAGTAAATGTCTCCATAGTATTCACAAACTCTACAGTGGGGCCTTGACTTACGAGTTCAATTTGTTCCGTTAAGGAGCTCGTTAACTCAAATTACTCTGTCAACTCAATGCAAAAAATCAGCCGAGAGACAGCTGGTATCTCAAAAAAACTTGTTAGTCAGGACACTCGTATGTCAAGGCCCCACTGTACTGGCCTTTCTGTGAAAGACAGCTCGCGGGAGATGTCATTTTATCATCTATCTCCTTCCAAGGATAGTGACTACGAGCTGATACCTATGGAATGTGAATTTCAGGCCAGGCCCTTCAGTTTCAGTTCTGACATCTATCCCCACCTTAGACTGGAACCCTCCTTCACCCCCGCCCCATAATTCCTTGCTCGAATTACTATGCTAGTCAATGTGTTGCCTGCTTCTGCCCAGCCTACTCCGCTATAGTTTATTCTGGATACCGCAGTCAGAGGAATCACTTTAAAACCTTGGTATTGTTTCCTGTTCTACTCACAGTAAAATCAAAAGTCTTGTCAATGGCCTTTGAGGTCGATGTGACCCTCCCCTCCATTCTTTCTTTTCTTTTTAATCCTCACCTGAGGATATGTTTTTATTGATTTTGGAGCGAGAGGAAGGGAGAGAGAGAAACATCAATGGGTTGCCTCCCAAAGTGCCCTGACCAGGGAATGAACCCGAATCCTTATTGTATATGTATGGGGGTGATGCTCCAACCACCTGAGCCACCTGGCCAGGGCTCCATTCATTCATTGATTCCGTCTCCTTCTCCCTTGGCCTCTATGTTTTCCATCAAACCACAAGGGCACATTTTCAACTTAGATCCTTAGACCTTCTTTTCCCCACCTAGGATGCTCTTCTTCTAGATATCTTCATTGCTCATTCCCTAACCTTTGTAACATTGTTTTTGTTCAAATGGCACCTTTCCAAAGAGGACTGCCCTTAAGAAAAGCTAAACTGCACTCTTCAACCTCCCACAAGCATTCCCCATTACCTCTTAAACCGCTCAATCTTTACTTATCGGCCTCTAACATGCTAAATAATTTACTCATTTATTAATGTTTTGTCATTGCTTCCTGGACCTCACCAGAAAGTGAGTTCAAGGACAGGGAATACCTTTGCTCATGGATGTGTCCCTATGCTTAAAACAGAGCACGCTAAATCGACGTTCAGTATGTGTTTGGATTATGTCGCCAAATCCTCACAACCATTCTCTGGGAGGGTCTAGGACTGTGATATCATGTATGATTTAGAACCTGTGTTTAACTTTCTTGGCTTCTCATTGATCTTAACATTCATGTAGAAAATTCACATGCATGACTCCAAATGACTTCCATAATGTAGTTTTTAATGAGCAGGTTTGGATGATAGTTCAAGGAAACTGTTACAACATGAGATAGCTGGATTTTCTAATTAATTATTTGTTGCCACAAATGGATTTCAAATTCCTGAGGCTAACGTGCTGCTAGTATACATTTTTTGCTTTGAAAATTGTTAACACCGTGATAAAAAAAAATTCCCTTTAAAACATGCTCATCCATCTTCCATCTCTGTTTATACCTGAGAACTCCCATCCATCACGTGCGTGGCGGCCGTGGTCCTTTGCTTCTTGGGCCTTGAGCGAGCTGCCGCAGTTGTGGGACACGGAGCCTCTCATTCCAGAGGCGGAAGGTCAGCAGTAAACACGGTCTGCAGGGGGCACTTCTGCCAGGAAAGGCTTGTTCCTGTGTAGTCAATGGCATTCTAGACTCTTAATTATCTCCCATCAAAAGCCTCCAAGTAGTTAAGCGTCTTCATCAGGAAAGAAAACACAAGCAAGCTCAGAGGCAAACATAAGGCCGGTCTCAGTCTAGAGCAGCGGTTCTCAACCTGTGGGTCGCGACCCCTTTGGCGGTCGAATGACCCTTTCACAGGGGGCGCCGAAGACCATCCTGCCTATCAGATATTTACATTGCGATTCATAAGAGTAGCAACATGACAGTTATGAAGTAGCAACGAAAATAATTTTATGGTTGGGTCACCACATGAGGAACTGTATTGAAAGGGCCAGAAGGTTGAGAACCACTGGTCTAGAATGAGGGAGACTGCCTGACTCGGTGCTCAGTCCAGGAGATGAGGAGGACGCTTCTTAGTAGCTTGGAGCACCCCCAGGGGAGACTCCGCCTAATTGGAAGACCTGGTTATTTTTCTGCTTTTCTTTTCCCTTCTCCTCTCGGCTGCACGTAAAGATTCCGTGGCCGGCTGGCAGGCCAGAGGCGCTCACGGAATTTTCATAAGTTGCTGCCAGAAAGGACAACCTCTATCAAATATGTTTTCCTAATGAAGGGAATTTTGAGGAAAAAAATCCAGGAGCAGCTTCCCCTGCTGGAGAGACCCTCATGAGAGTCGAACATCAGGAGAACGGTTTGGGGGAAGAAGCTCTAACCCAGACAAGAATTTTTCTTCGCTGAGTAAGAGTAGAAGGAGTCCAGGGTCTTAACCTGGGACCACACCCAATGTGTTCAATTCCGTCAGTAGATGTCTAAGAATTTGGAATAGAGCAAATACCCAATAAATATTAGCTATTATCAGTTAGTATTCGTTTAAACCCTACTAGGGTGCTAGGAGTTATGTAAATTATTATTTAATTCTTTCAACAACTCTGTACCGGCATACCTCAGAGCTATTGCAGGTTCACCTCTAGGCCACCTCAAAGTGAGTACCCGTCACGTGGCTACGGTCACATTTCTGTAAGCTACAGATTCAGATGCATTTTGTTTGGTTCACAAATAAAAATACGTGTGACTTGACACTTGGAGTCAGAGTATACAATAACCATCCGGGTGCCGTCATCATCACTTCCTATTGTGTACTGTGCTGTCTTTAGTCATTTTTTGTTTACTTCTGTTTTCAACACCTATTTGTTCAGGGCCTCCTGTGTGCCAGGCGCTGTCTGAAGGGTGAGGGTTAGAGCTGTGAGCACCACAGGGGAGAATAAACACATACTTTTAAAGAGCTTGCAAACTCTGCTGTAGCACATTCCCTCAGTTCCCAGTCGGGATATGGAATGGCAGATGTCTTGCAAATAAAGACGACACTAAATGTGTAGCCTCTCTCATATAAAGGGAGCACCAGGTTCTTTGAGAGTCTCCACAGCGCCTCCTAAACTGACATCACAGGTGGCCGCCTCCAGGCTAATTTGGGAAGCACCAGAAACCATGTTTGTGCTTCAGCACTTTCACGGACAGCCCTGAAAATCCCCACCTCAAAAGAGTATTCCTTCTGTTTAATGTGTATATCTGGTAATGCAATGCTGGAATCCTTGTGAAGAATGTTAATATTGAGGTAGTAGCCATCTTCTATCTGCATAGTTGATACATTTGGATAGGTATAGATAGTCTAAGGCAGTGGTTCTCTCCCTCTGGCCCTTTAAATACAGTTCCTCATGTTGTGACCCAACCATAAAATTATTTTCGTTGCTACTTCATAACTGTCATGTTGCTACTGTTATGAATCGTCATGTAAATATCTGATATGCAGGATGGTCTTAGGCGACCCCTGTGAAAGGGTCGTTCGACCGCCAAAGGGGTCGCGACCCACAGGTTGGGAACTGCTGATCTAAGGATTTAATCCCTGCATGGTAGTTATAAAACCCCATAGTCATAAATTGATTACACATGTATTTACAAGACACATACACATCTGATGGCAGAATGAAATGGGGAACATCACCGGCTGAAATTGGGAAGCAGAACAGCCGGGAACACTCAGTGGAGTTACCATGTAGTCAGGCGTGATGACACCCACGAGGGATTTTGTGGGTTCCCGTTGTTGGGGCCATGTGTTTTTCATGGGGGACAATGACCAGGGTGGACGCTGAGGAGCAAGTCAGGTGGATGGGCGGCATGGCTTCCCTTGGCAGCTGGAGATCCATTCTTCCCACTGCACAGCCCGCTCTGTGCCTCCAGCCGGTGACCTTTGTAGTCTTCATCTACACGTGTCCTTGTCTTCTCCCTGCCTCCCGGGTGCAGGCCATGGAGCCATCAGCTGGTGCTCAGGGGGCAGGAGGAGAGGGAGAGCAGCTCTGAATTCCGGTGGTCAGCCCCTGCAGATCTGTGCTAGAGACTGGCGGGCCTCCTCTTCTAACGGCCATGCTCCTCACTTAGTCCTGGCCGACGGTTCAACCAACAGCTGCTTATTTTAATTGTCCTGCTTCAAACATGTTCCCTTGTCTGGCATTTAAAACTGCTTTTGCAAGTAAGTGGGGTATTAACCTCAAAGGCACGGGTAAGACGGGATCATCCTAGATTTGAAGCTGGAGTATTTAAATGCGGAGTAGTCAGGAAGATGAGCACATTTCAATGGCTGAGTGATATTGATCACATTGGTATATTGTAGTTTCTTTAAATCCTTTATTACCTCACATTTAAGATGGTTCCCTTTTTTTTTTCACTGTAATGATTAACATAGAAATCAACGTATTTTGTATAAAATTCCCCCTGTACATGTTGATATTTTTGTCTTGATTACAAAAAAAAATGTACATACTGGATCAAACTATAAAAGCACTTAATGAAAAATTCCCAAAATATTTCACTTCTTTGTTTTTGAAAGCGATACCTGGATCTCTATTTTACTACACCCAGTTAGAGAAGGGTATTATGATTTTGTTTCAAACAAAGTATTAACTAACAGATTAAAATGTCTCATTTTAATTTTCACCTCTATATTTAAAGGTCCTATTGGATGATCATTTAGTTATTTTATGCCTGAATTTTACCATTTTACAGTTGGGTTTTGAATAAGTCATGAGGGATTGGGTCATGCTGTGATAATGTCCTAATCCCAAAATATCAGTGGTTTCACACAATGAGCATTTATTTCTCCTTTATGTAAAGCATTTCAGATGGAAGTGCTCTCTTAGGAACAGGCTGTTCCCAGCTTGCATGTCCATTATCTGGAACCCAGGACCTCCGGGTGGGTGTGCTGGGGAGGAGAGGGTCCCACGCGGGCTTTTCAGTGCCTGCGCCTGCAAGGGACACACTTCTCCTTTTCTCCCAGCCCACTGGTCAGGAGTGAAGTGGCTCCCCCCTCCCCCTCCCCCCAGGTAACAAGTGCCTAGAGAGGAACAGGAGATTTCTGGTCACCTGTAACCTTGTGGAAATCATACATATTCTACCCTTCATCCGTTTACTAATAAGCAATTGAGACGCACAGCCTCTTTGGGTCAGAACATTAGCTGCTGACCCTCCTTTGCTGCCGCCTTTATTACAAGTTTGCCATTTTCATCTGCATGCGCCACAAGTACTAAAATGGCTCAGGAAAAGTCAAGTGTCCTTATATTATTTGTAAAGAAGGTGTCAGAGGAAAGCACGTCCAAACTTGGAGTATTTCTTAAAAAAACCCCTACCCGTTATGTCCTGAAGGAGGGGAAGGAGCTAATCCCAACAGCTGACTGAGGGATCGTGAAGGAAAGGAAGAAGGTATAGAAAACAGCAATGGTAAGAGCCACCACAGCGCATTAGGGAAGTCGGTGTGAAAATGAGCAGTTCAGGCGCCTGACTGTTCACACGTCCCTAGAACTTGCGTGGCTTGCCGTATGGCTAGATTCCCCCAGGAGATCATTTAGATTCTGCCTTCGGGGAGGATCACCCACACAAGTGAATTAAAATATAAGCTAAATCCAGCTTTGTTCAAATGTGCCTCCACCCCAGCCCATGTCTCTCCTCTGCTCCCCTGCCTCCGTCCCACCCACACCCCCAGGAAACAGGACGACAAGATGACTTGATTCATGCTTCAAGGCAAATGAACTTGGACATCTCTATTGGCTTCCTTGACATGGCTACTGACTAACCATGAGGGTTGCATTGAAACATGAACAGCTAGTAAGGCCCTCCAATGGCCAAGGCTCTGGGCCAAGCCAGGCGAGGAGACTGATGCAAGCATTACTGAGGTGCCAACTTTTCGTGTATGGAGAGCATTATTGTTCCTCTCTTTATCCTGTTTAAGTCACACTTAGAGAACTCAGCCCCTAATTTCCTCCCTTCAGAAGGGATTGTTGTTGTTTCAATTTTTAGGGGTGAACTTTGCTAAGGTATTCTGTATTTTAGGGGTGAACTTTGCTAAGGTATTTCCCCATTTTTTTCTCCCATCCCTTCTTTCTTAGTTTCTTGCAACAAACCTGTTGTTAAACTTAACATGACATCTTCCTGCAAAATGTATTGGGCGAGTCAGAATCACATGCCATTTAAAAAAAAAAAAAAAAAGAAAACAGCAGTGTCGCCTGAGCTGGTCCCATGCGTTCATTCCAGGTTCTTTTTCTGCAGATTTTGACCTAGAAAAATTTTAATTAATTTAAATTTAGATTGAACTCTTTGTCTCTGCGATTCCTTCCAGTGCTCCTTTCCGTAATCTCTCCCCGACTTCCATTGCCTCGGCAGTTTCCTTCGCTACTGGGCTGCTAGCGTTGGAGTAACCAAGGATCAGATCTCGCCAACCTACTTCATAAATGCACCTCCTCGCCGACTCCGATTTGCTGAAGGAATGATTAAGTAGCAAAAAAGGAATAAAATCTCGATGAGGTGATGACTCCTTCTGGTTCCTGTGAACTTTCACCCAGGAGAGCCAGCTGACTTAATGGGAGTTGTTATCTGCTAGTAGGAGGTGTAGGTAGGAAGATGGCAATGTCCCTAATGAGATGCAATTTATTAGTAGCTAAGTCTTATCGAATCAGTTCTCCTGAAATATGCTCCATGCATTCACGATATTAAAGAGCAAGTGCCAGTGATTTTCTAATGGAAGAAAATCAAAGCTGAATTTCAAAAGCCTAACAAGACAGGTAAGAGTGGAGAGGAGAAGTCTCAGGTACATTTACTTAGTTTTCAGAGAGGAGCCCCTGGCCCTGTGAATGAGTCCTGAGTGACTCCGGGCGATTTATTGTAAATTATTATCAGGCAATCCTCTCTGTGATGAATGCAGTTGTATTAGGCAGAGTGTTTAATGTGGGGGAAGCCACCAGGAGGCAATTACAACCCTAAATTGGGTAACACAATTCTGGAAAGACGGTTCATGGACTCACATTTCACAGTGATGAGGTTTAGGAAGCTCATTAAGAGCGAGGATCCCAGTAGGAAGAGCGAGAAGACAGAAGTTTGTCAACGTGCCAAATTCCCAAGTGTTTTTAGCTCTTTGGTGGCAAGAGGGGAAGAGAGTTTTGTTCACAAACATATGGCCAATGTTGATAAGATCTAATTATATGTTTGCAGCTGTTTGAATCTGTAAATATCTGAAGTTGGTCAACATTATGGGCGCATGACAAAAGCAGTATAAATAAAGGAAACTAGCTAAAAATTGAAACAACAACAACAATCCCTTCTGAAGGGAGGAAATTAGGGGCTGAGTTCTCTAAGTGTGACTTAAACAGGATAAAGAGAGGAACAATAATGCTCTCCATACACGAAAAGTTGGCACCTCAGTAACAGGAGTTCTGGAACCAATGTTTGTGTCCTGGGAAACCCGAGACAAAATTTTCACCGGTCGGATATCGTAAATAAAACATATCGGTGTTATTAAAGGACGACGTTGGTCATTTAGATCATTTAGATAACCTTTGACATTACACGTAGACTTTTGTAGGAGACTCGCATTTAATGATTCTTTAATAGGATGTGCCGTTTAAATTTACAATCTGTCCAATGAAAGATTATATTCCGCCCGAACTAAATGTGGCTAACTATACAAGAGTGGTAGTTCCAGACGTGAGATTATCCTCCTACCATCAAGGTCAATTCAAACCTTGCCTCCAATATGCTTCAACAAGTGTAAAATTTTCCTTCTTCCAGGGGACCAATCAATGGGTTTGATGTGCATGAACTGACTTAGATCTAGAAACATTATAGTGACCTCTCTTGATCAGTTTTTGAATTTTTCTGGTTATATAAGTCAAGCACATAGTTCTTCATCCGTCTCATCCTGGAACACTATGATCTAGTCAGTCATCACCATAGACACCTGTGGGTAAAGTAACCTGAGAGCCCCTCTGCCCTCATTGCCCATTGCACGGATTCTATCTACCTCACCTCCACTACACGTGCCTCCCTTTTGATAGTGAAGAGGCCAGAGTGCTAGCATCTCCTACTTCCAACTCCAGGAAGAAGCCATCCCACCCAGCTCCTAATGACACCAGGGATCCCTCAAAAGTGCATTCTCCAGGGCTTCAGTAAAGTGAATGTCCTTTGGGCTTTTCCAGAGAACATGGTCAGGTTATGGATTTTCTTGTCTCACCAAGTAAATATACTTTAACACACACATTTCCCAGAGCTTTCTGACCCCTTCTTCCAAAGCCACACTGGCATCTCCATCTCATTTACCTTTCATCCTTCTAATGTCTCGGCTTCAAAGAACATTCTAGCAGCCAGTGAGTACTGCCTCCAGATATTTCTGGCAGAATCTTAAATTGTAAGTCTCCAGAAACTACTTCAATCTTAAGAAGCGATTTCTTATCTAATCTTATATTCCGCCTATGTCTCAACCCAGCATCCTCAAGAGACACTCCCGCATATATCCTCCTGGATCATGTGAACACCTTAGCCAGGCTCTACTGTCCTTTGGTTGCACAATGATTTTCTTCCTAGAGCAGGGACTGTATTTCCCTCTCTGGGCCTGTATATTTCTAAGCATTGGTTTGTGACACAGTCTTTAGATATAACTTTATACCGTGCTCATTTCTACATTTGTGGGCCTGGAGCAAGAGTAGAAAGGGAGGCCCACATTGGGCCTGTATATTTCTAAGCATTGGTTCATGACATAGTCTTTAGATATAACTTTTATACCGTGCTCATTTCTACATTTGCGGGCCTGGAGCAAGAGTAGAAAGGGAGGCCCACATACCATATGTCAAATATTTAAAAGTTACATATCAAGCTAACAAACTGTTAAATAAAATCTGTTCTACTTTCTGTTCTTGGCAAATTTATCTACATAATTGCAAAATTGAAAGATATGTTCAAAGGTTTAGTTTTTATATGACTGAAAGTTGGCCAGATACCAAAGATGAGTGAATTTACTTATTATTGTGCATGCCTAGTGTTTTGTTCATAAGCCAGCAATCTTTAGATGAGTAGTGAAATAAAGATATACACAATTCATAAATGATTATATATTTAAGTAATATTTTTTTATTTCTTTCATCCTAGTAGTCAGTTATATTTATATAATCAATATTTTCACATAATTAGTATACTATTGATAGATTTAAAGACTTGAAAATTAAATAAAATGTGAAAGTATGTAAAATAGTTTAATATAAGTTATTTTATTTAACAGCTGTTTGAGTAATAAAGCTTTATATGAATGTAATCTGAAATATAAATTAAATACAATTAATTTTTTTACACATTTTAAAGTTATTTTTCCCATAAAAAAATTCAAAAGTATATATTAAAATGAAAAGGTAAAAGACAATCTATAATTAGTAAATATCACAATTTAAAACAACTAATTAAACAAAGATGAAATTTATATTTTAGACATTGAAATTATATTAAATTTATATTATAAAGTTTATTAGGAATTTTGCATCCATTGTCTATTTGATAATGGAAAGAATTAGTTTTCAAGGTTCACAATTATATTAAGATGTAGATATTTAGAAGTTCAAAATATTAATAACATTTTGGATTATGCAACTATGATGAATGTCTCCAGAATTATGAATTAGAACGTGAGAAGGAAAGAATGGAATTTCAGCACTACTAAGAAAATTATGTTAACCTGTAATTTATTGCTCTCACGCTATCCCCAAAGGGAGATTTGATGAGTTAATTTGCCTTTTTACTTTGTGAAGCATTTGCTCTTCACGCCCTCTCTCTACTCCGATCAGCGTCTTCCCACTACATTCGTTATGATCCAAACCAACAGGTCCATGCGTTTGGATTGAATGGACTTTAGATACAGGAACCAACAAAGCGCAGGAGATGCAGCGATGTGTTGGGCTGGCTTGCCAGGTGCTCGGAATGAGCATAGATGTGTGAGACTTGACAGTGATGTGCCCATTAAGTGCTGGCTTTGGAGTGAGGCACCCATGTGTTCCCCTGTGACTTTATCGTGTGCTATGTGGAGCCACTGAAGGTGATGCTCAAGCCTGGGCCACACTTGTCCAAAGCTGAGGGTGGTTCTACATGACTTTAGGAAGAAAAGAATTTTTTTAAATAAAAGACAAACAATATGTGCATATATTCATCTCTGCTTTCTCATTCCCGACTATGCCTCTAGTGAGGTTTTCACAATCTTTTTATTAGCATGTAAATGCAGATTTACCTGAAAAAATATGCTTAACTCTCCAGATGTAAATCCTGTAATTCCAGCAATGCTAAAGAGGTGGGAACTATGCAATGAGTTTCCATCTCAAGCATGTTCCAGAGTCAGTTAACTAGTAATGCTTATAACTAGTCAGTTAACTAGTTATAAGACTAGTGGTAATTTCCCAGAGCCCAAAGTTCTCCTAGATGTAAAATTTTGAGGGATCCTATTTGAGAAGGAAAATGGACTCATTAAGCACTGATGGGAATATTTTGCCATTGTGAAGCTCTTTTTGTAACTAGAAGTGCATTCTCCAAATTTAGAACTTATTCAGAATTTCTATGTTTAGAGTTACAACTAAAAATCTGTGCCTCTGTTAAAATTAGTTTATGCTCAACCAAATGAGTTTCCTGTTTTTGTTTTTTTTAGAAAAAAGCTACAAAAGTTGGCATAGGCATCTCATTCCTCTCTATTCCTCTCAGAGAGAAACCTTCTAAATTACTTGAAAATAATTTAGAAAGTATATATGTTTTAATCTTTAAAACTGGAGGTTATAATCAAACATTTTGTTTTAGTAAAAGTCTCCAACTCTTAAAGAAAAACTTTTATAGTTTTCTGAACTTGAATTAAAACTATAATCTATCTTTAATCTATCTTTAGAATTATTGAAAAGAACGGGCTAATTAAAAAAATAACAATTATAAAATATATCACCAAAGAACAATTTTATGTTTATATTTTATTTTAAACAGTCAGTCCCTTAGCTGCAGAATTCACTTAATCTGAAATCCTGTACATGAGTAGTTAAGAAATATACTTTAGGTTTAGAAGGTCATTTAGGGATTTGAGGTTGACCCAAATTTCCTATTAAGACTCTAACTTTCTCTGGTTTTGCTCCTTTTCTTATGAGAAAAAAAAATAAACTAAATGAAAACTAAGCCAATATGATGTAAATTGCAATCTATAAATCTCAAAATCTTTTGGGTGGTGGTGGCACAAAACATAAATTACACTCATGAATGAAGACAGTTGGAACAAAAGTTCAGAGTTGTTTTATTACACTGAGTTCATGACCAGTAGCTGTTTGACGTTTTTTTTATTATGTAACTAGAGGCCCGGTGCACGAAATCTGTGCATGAAATTTGTGCATGGGCAGCGTCCCTAGACCTGGCTGGCGATCAGGGCCGATCAGGTTCCCCACCTCCTCCTTCCCTTGCTCCCTTAGTGTTCCGCCACCACTCCTGGTTGCCTGCCATGTTCTGTGCCACCTCCTGGTGGTCAGCGCACGTCATAGTGAATGATCAAACTCCCGGTCTCCCGGTCGAACTCCTGAGGGGACACTTTGCATATTAGCCTTTTGTATATATAGATGGAGATTGGGTAGAGAGGGAAAAAGTCTTTAGTGTGGGTTTCCTTGCTGAAAGACCAACTGTCCTAGATTACCAAGCATTTATGATACGCATAGCACTTTGCTATGTGTAACACAAATTGTGTGATGGCTGAAACAGGTTCCTAGTGTTTCAGAATGAACAGTGGTACTTTACAAGAAATAATAGGGCTGTCTATCATTAGCTGGGCATGTGTGTGATTCCAATAAGACACTAACATACAGAGTAAATCCAGTCTGAGTTTAAGAACCATAACTGTACTAATTGTGAATTTTTGGAGGGCTTCTAAAGTCTCCTTTTTCCATTTGCATTCTTTTGAAGTGATATTTACTGCAAGTTTTGAAAACGGGTAATCCACTGACCAAATTTGCCCAGTATTCCTATTTTGTCTGGCTTACTTATCTTTAAAAACATAATGTATTTGATTGTCTTTAGGTATTTCTGCAGTCCCCATAATGCCCTGCTTTATAATATCAATATCATTGAAAATTTCTAGCAATTACCTTTGAGTTTGGTTTCTCCACAATTTCCTCTTTCTCTTTTTAGGAAAGTCTGTATATCTATCTATCTATCTATCTATCTATCTATCTATCTATCTATCTATCCATCCTCTATTTCTGATTCTTATCTTCATGTCTTAAATGATTACCTAAAAACATTATTTCTTTACATCAGTCCTGAATTGTGGGTGAATTTATCTGTACTGTCCTTCGATGTTCTGATTCTCTCTTTGAAATATCTATTTTAGAGTGTACTATTTATTGTATTTTGTTTAATAATAATTTTAATTTGCACTTCCATGATTTCAAATTGTTTGGTTTTTTTATAGATACCTCTTCTTGTTTCATTTATGCCTATCTATACATTTTTTCAAATAGTATTTTCAGTTATTATTTTACCTCATCTCTACAAGAATCCTCAGTTCTTTGGGTTATGCAAATCCAGACCTGGATTTGTGCCAGCAATTGAGCTGCCTCACTACAGTGACAGTGGCCATATTTCAGACTGAGTGGAGAAGCCAGTGGGGAATTAGACCCACAATACTGGCTTTGATGCATTCCCCGTTTTCCTTCTACATATGCTGCACTGTATATACAACAAACCTTGTGTGGGACACTTTTAGGCTCTATTTGCATGACAGGAATTGGAATTTCCATTTCCCTAACCTCGCTGGTCACTTCACTTCTTTTTGTATATGTTAACTCATCAAATATGTAAGATATATTTATGTCTCTTCAACTTTACCTTTTCTTTAAGCCATTGCTAATTTTTTCCCCATTATTCTCTCATGTAGCCTAGTCGAACTGGTCTCTTTTATAACTATTTCAATGTGTTTATATATTGTGGGTTCTAAAAACATGACATATTCACCCAGAAAAAAATCCCATTGGTAAATAAATGGAGTTATTATAAATACTATATTTGTAAAATGTGAGAGAGCATACAATGTATTCATGAAGTCAAATACTCCAGATGTAGTTTAATTTGTAAAAGCATTGAATGTTGATTAGGCAGGCAGAAAGGGAGCCTTGGAGCAGGCTTAAGGTAGCACGTATGACCTTGGACTTCTAATCTGGGAGCAGAACGGATAGTATCTGCTCATCAGCAATGTCAGCAGCTTCAGTGCCTCATTCTACAGGTGAAGCAACCTCCAAGTCCAAACAGCTCAATTAGTGACAAAGGTAGAATCAAAACTCAAGTCTTTAAATTATTCCATTTAATGAGCTAATGAATTAGGTTTCATAATCTATATTCAGACAAAAGGATATTATGCCAAAACATGCCATTTGATGTTGGATCTTTTAAATTTTCACCAATCCCCAAATTATGATCTAGACTTTTGTTTTGTTTTGTTCACAAATAATGTTTGGAACCAGTCTCTTCATTCCATCTGTGACATGCACCCTGGGGTCATTGTTGAATATCAGAAGTGAGGGATGAAATAGGGTTTGGAGATGATGTAAAAGTCTAATTTATAAAATTTTATTGGTGTTAATCACACACACACATATATAAAAAGCTTAAACAGCAAAGGCCTTAGTGGAAGGAAGATGGCAAAATAGAGGCAATATAAAAAGTGTCCTACCTGTATGCCATGTGTGTGACTTTTATAAAATCTGTCAAAATAATTTTCATAATTACAACATTGATAAATCAGATTTTTAAAAATGATGAAACCTAGTCATTAGGGAAATTCAAATTAAAATTGCCATGTGGTTCCACTACACATATCTTCCAGAATGGCTAAAGTGAAAGGGGAAAAAAAAGACACACTATTGAATTTTAGTAAAATTCCTTTGGGGAAGTGAAATGGAACCACAAATATAAGGAGAAGTCCTATCATACTTCTGGGTATTGAAAACCCGGTTCATGTATTACTTAAATAGATAAGGATACTTATCAAATCACTTTGGAATTTAGGTTCTATAGATAAAATTAAAAAGTGAGGTTAGGGTGTTGGTTAAAATATTGACATTTACAATACACTAAAAATATATTCTATACCACTACTTATTTTTAGATGAAAATTTAAAAATATCAACATGTCTACTTAAAATGAGAGTTCATAATCCCTTCATTGTTTTAAAATCATTTTAGTTGAGAGTAGAATCCAGCTAAATGCTCTAGCTAGACACAGCCTGTGAAACAGGGTCATTTTGAAACGCTGGCCTCCGTTTTGATCATGCCCCTCAACAGCAACTGTAACCCATCAGCTGCCTGCTTGAACCATGTGGGCAGATGCCCATGAGTGCCGGAAGAGGCCTCTTTGGTATTTCATTGGCAATAACTCAAAGCTTATTAAGATCCAGATGGAGAGAGACCTGCAGCATATTTAAGCCCATAAGGCCCAATTGGGTACTGCACGCTTTAATTGCTTGCATTTCAATCATAATTTCTTTCTCTTGTCCTACTTCGCTTTTCTCCAAAGTGTTTATGTAATCTTTCAGTCAATGTCTGCCCATATCGTCTGTAAAACTGGTTCTAATGGTCATCCATAAAGTACTTAGGTTAAATTCTATGCATGATCATTTTACTATTTTTATATTGGTGTTAACATTAAACCATGAGGAGGCAATTGGGTGAGTCATTTATGACTCTGTATGTAGCTCTATTAAATTAAAAATGCCTGGTTTTAAATCCAATAATATTTTCCTAAACACATTAGGGCTGTGCTGCACACATGGCATGTCATCTCTGTCGTTTGGATAAATTGTAAGAGAATTCTGTCATCGCAAGCATCAGGTTCGTTAACTGACACCTAGAACACACCTCATGTTAGCTATGACAGCAAAATAATTACAAATAAACACAAATTCATTCCATCCCAATGGCCAGGGACTGAGACCTCATATATAATTCTATATGTGGCCATTGGCCTTGTTCTAACCTGTTGCCAGTGACTCAATCCTAAATTTCTAATGTCTTACTTCCTCTCTTAAATTTTTACAGTAGGCTAGAGCTCTCTTTTCTGTTAAGTCCTAACACATTGAAAGGGTCTGACCCACTCATTTTTCACTTTATCTTGAACTTTCCTGAGTTGCCATTTAATGCTGTGGGCTTTATCTTATCTCCCACACTTACCTGATTCTGAAGGGCAGGAATCCTGTCCTGTCTTCCTGTAGCCCACACAGTGTCCATGTGTCCTATGACTTCCAGACCTTGCAAGGAGGTGTGATATTGAGTGTGTTTCCATAGCACAAGATTCATTTCTGTACTAGTTCACGCTATGTTATATTGTAACTGTCCATTTATTGCTCTGTAATGCTCATTTGATGGCATGTATTTTGAGAGCAGAGTCTGGGTGTGCATATGTGTGTTTGCAAATTTGCTTCTTAACACTAGGACTTAGGTAGTTCCAGAGATATAAATATGGGGCACACTTGTCTCTAAGACACTTACTGAGTGCAAGAACATAGGCAGCGATGGGACTTTGGTAGGTTCCATGTCTCATTAGTGACAAATTACCAACTGTCTGACTAACTCTCTTTATTGTGACCATTTGGAGATTTTAGTCAGTAAGTAAAATCTTTCTCAAACCAGAGACAGGAAAGCAATCAATTACTCACTCAATTTTAAAACTCTCATTCCTTTCATTCCTAAATCTGACATGACACTAATTGAAGATACATCTTAAGGTAATTTCAAAGTCTTCAACTCATAAGAATGCGGGAGCAAGAACATCAGCATTTAAAATGTTGCAAAAGAGCTTACTAACCTCAGTGAAACTTCATCAAAATTGTTGAGAGAGAAACATTTAAAAAAAGATCTCTAGAATAGACAAAAAAAGAGGTAACCAAGTCCTTGTGCTAAACCCCACAGAAAATTAAGGGCAAGCAGTTAAGAAAAACAAAAAAAGAGGCAGAAGGGAATTATTAGACACAAACATATGGACCACAGTTAGAAAGTATAATTAACTGCAATTGAGGTAGCAGACAGGCAAGAGTTTGGGAGGCATATCAGTTCTTTCTACAGAGTGGATTCTTTGCCTATGGGATCAGAGGAGATGGATGATGGGTATATGTCATTGATGGGTCAAGGAACTGGGACCATACGTTGATATATGTCCCTCAATTTCTCCCAAACCTCACTCCTAATTCATATGTTGAAGCTCTCAACTCACAATGTGTGATGCTATCTGGAGATGAGGCCTTAGGGGCATAATTAGGATGAGGTAAAGTCATGGGGTTAGGGCCTATGATGGAATTACTGCCTTTATAAGAAGAGGAGGAGACACCAGATCGCTCTCTCTGACATGTGAGTGAGGGCACAAGTAGGCAGTAGTCTGCACGCCAGAAAGAGAACTCTCATCAGAGCCTGGCCGTGCTGGTACCCTAATCTCATACTTCCCAGTTCCAGAATGGTGAGAAAAATGTAGTCTATGATATTACATTATGGCGACCTAAGCTGACTAAGACACCAGGTGACAATTGATAACGATGGCTTATGTGCTATCTGTGCCCCTAAATAATTAGACCCTCCCTCCTGTGTTCTGAACTACATCATTTACAGAACCCACAACACTATATTGAGCCCAGGGATTACACTGTCACATCCCCTTTAAGGAAAAGGGTCTTGGTGTATGCATGTGTGCATCCCCAGACAATAGAGCAGTGGCAGACACTTAATAAAGCTTTTACTGTGGAACCTAATACTGACGCAGAAGACCTCACGGAACAACTGCCTAGCTTAATGAGTTAGTCAATGATAAGCCTTCTCTCCTCCTAAGTAACTTGTAATGTATTTGTGGAAGAAATCAGATGGTTGATCCTTAGACTTCTCCATAGTCCTGATTTTATGATCATGTTCCCATGATGAAGTTTAACATGATTCTCTGTATTATTCTGAGCACTGGTGATTGGGTTTATAGTCTTGATCAGATTCTGGTTTGTTGATTTGGGCAGGCCTATCTCATTGGTGCTGTGAAACTTTATCAGGCCCTGAGACTCACAGGTCTGCTTATCTTCTCTTTATGAGACTTGAGACTCATGGGAGTTTCTCTGAGAGTTTTAAAGTCAAAGCCATTTTGATAGATCATTTGAAGATCCTGCCATGGCCATAACAACAACAGTCATTTGTTGGGTTGCTTCTACTTTGGAGGTATTACAAATACCTGCATGTCCTCTGGTAACCATGTGCTTGTATGTGCGCTTTATATAACTAAGGGTGACATTGCCAGATCATATGGGGTGCTTATGTATATCTTCAGCAGGTACTACCAGACAGTGTTCAAAGTGGTTTTACCAGTTCATTTGGTCAAAAACAGTATATGACTCCCACCAATTGCTCTACATCTTGGCCAATAGTTAGTCTTTTAAAACATTTTTGTACACTCTAGTGTGCCTTGAATGTGTCCACAAATGACCCTTTAAGGAAGGTGATTGTATTAGGTAAGGTTCTCCAGAGAATCAGAACCAAAATGACATGTGTATAGATAAAGGAGAAAAGATTAATTATGGGAATTGGTTCATTCAATTATGGAGGGCGAGGAGACTGGAGAAATGCCATCTGCAAGCTAGATAATCGAAAATCAGTGCAATAATTCAGTCCAGAGGCCTAAGAAGTGGGGGGCTGAGGGTGGGTGGAATTGGGGTTTGGAGCTGAAGGCCCAAGAACCAGGAGTTCCATTGTTCCATGTGGAAGGACAGGAGAGATGACTGAGAGAGTAAGAACCCACCACTCTTCCACCGTTTGTTCCGTTCAGGCCCTCAAGGGACCAGATGATGCCCTCCTGCATTGGGGAGGGCCATCTGCTTTATTCAATTCCCGGATTCAAATGCTAATGTCTTCTGGAAATAATCTCACCAACACACCCACAAATAATGCTTTCCAGCTATCTGAGCATCCCTTAGCCCAGTTAAATTGACATATAACATTAATCACCACAGTGGTACCATTATCATCAACCCTATTTTATGAATATAAAAACCAAAGTGCAGATTGGTTAAGGTACTCATTCACGTCTACAAAGCTGGTTGGCAGTTTTGACTACCACAGGTTACCCTTTTCCACTCCCCCGCTAAGCACATTTCTGGTGCCTTGGTGATGCCCGGTGTGGTCTCTCTGGGACGCAGCACTTGCTTCCTCCCAGGAGCAGGTATTTTTAGATCTGGCCACGATATCGGGTACCCCACATGTTTCCGTGTACCTATAATCAAGCCCACGAAACACACCTCAAAACAAGTTGAAGCCAAGGCCATCTCTCATTGCTACAGTCCATTTGGCTAGAGAAAAATTACCCTCCTGGGTTCCTGAAGCAGGCAGCTGGGGATGTGCCTACAGCTTTCATCCTGAGAGTCTGATGCGGACCAATATTTCCAGCATGTGCATTATGAAACACTGGCTGTTCTCACCTTTGGAATACCTGGGGCCTTGAAAGCATTTCTTCCTGCTGTGTCTTTTCTCGGTGGAGGTGGTTTATGCTCCATGTAGTGATGAACTGAGCATGCTAGCATGCTAGGTTCCTTCTTCTAATCTTATTCTTTCTTCCCTGGGGTAAGAAAGTAAGAAGTAGAGGTAGAGAGTGGCCAAGACATCTATATTATAAAGAGCCAGTGCCATAATGCCGAAACTAGCAAGGCTGGTGCCCAGTGGGTGGGTGGGGCTGTGAGCCTGGCAGGGTGGGGCATGGGTAGGCGGGGCCTTGTGATTTCATGTGCTGGGCCTCTAGTTTAGTATAAAGGTATCGTGTAAAAAGTTGAGAGAGAAAGAGAAATTGGTTGAGATGCTCATTCCCAAATGCCCCAAAGAGACAAGGTAGATTGCTGGAAGGTGATGCTAGATTGAAGGCTTTTGTTGCCATTTTAACAAAAAAGATAATGCATAAAAGCAAATGAGAATGAGTTAGTTGACACAGAGACGGTGATTACACAACTGAGAGAAGAGAACAGTTTATAAAATGAGGTTCCCAGAAAGGTGAAAAGTGAACAGGATGTGAGGTGCCGGTGAACTCCATGCTTCCACATGTCAGAAGGGAAGAAAGGAAGGGGATGAAATGGGGCTGGTCCACATGTATGTGGCTTTATGTTATAGATGGAGGAAAGGTGAGCAGCCTTCTGTCTCATGGCTTCTACCTGGTAAAGGAGCAGGTGGGAAGGGCCAACCAGGGGAGAAGGATAGAAGGCAGTGTTGGCCGATTTGGGGGGCATCACAAGTTAAAATAAATCCACTTCAACTCAACAAAGTGAGTCAACCAGAGAAACCCAAGTGGAATTTATCATGGAAAACATTAGAGAATTGTCCGCTGCATGCAGAATGTGTGAAATGTTATATAACTGATACCCAATATTTGATTTGAGTTTTAATTAACTGTGTTATATAGCCAGTGTTCAATGTGGTGTTTATCAGTTCTTCATCTTTCAATGCCGTCTTATGTTTCATTGATAGCAGATGCTGGGAGATTTATTAGGAGATCACTTTTGAATATCAAATTCTGTGTCAATAGAACTAATTATCTTAGGGAAAAGCAAGCATGCCCAGTGACGTAAGCCCGTGGCCGCAGCCATCTGTCTAAACCAGCGACAAAGGATTCTTTTCTCTTGCTGAATATCTTCCCCTTCCCTCCTTTCTCTCTTAAAATCAATTTCAGTTGCAGAGAATCAGCCCTTTATTACTGGGATATGATTCATAACTTTGTGTTTTACTGGTTTGTTCTAACCTGAGATTCCACATCTATTTCTGTTACACCTGAGTGGTGGTGGTTATTCAGCTTTTCGGCAAACCTCAGCTAAGTTCTGAAAAAATAATTCGTTTTATTTTTCCCTGAGAAAAGTAAGCATTTAATATATGTTTATAACTTGTTTTTCTGAAAAATGATCTTAACTTTAATCAACCCTTCTTTTAATTTATAGTTTAATAGCATACACTAAATTGGGGAATAAACTTGTATAATTGATTTTAATCCAAATTTTTTAAAAAATTTGTTAACTTCATTGGGGTGACATTGTCTAATAAGATTATATAGGTTTCAGGTGTCCATTTCTATGACACATGAGCTGTATACGGCATTGTGTGCCCACCATCCCCAGTCAAATCATCTTCTGTCACCATATATTTGACCCCTTTGCCCTTTACTACCCCACCCCTCCCCTCTGGTAACCACCACACCGTTGTCTGTGTCTCTGAGTTTTGTTTGCTATTTTGGATCTTCAGAATATCACGCTAAGTGAAATAAGTCAGACAGAAATAGTTAAGCACCATATATGACTTTACTCATATGTGGGATATAAAACTGAAAGCAATAAAATGAACCAACAAGAAACACATGAAAAAGATAATGCATAAAAGCAAATGAGAATGAGTTAGTTGACACAGAACCATGAAAGATGGTTTTGAAAGAGCAATAGAGAACCAGCCAGCAGGGGCAAGGCCTGCCTCTCTGCCTCTTGCCTTGTCCACCTGAGGAGCCAGCCCAGTGGACCAGGAGCTGGGAGGAACCCACAGTCTTTCAGCCCCGCAGGCTGTGGCTCCCCTTACATCCACAGGAAGTGAAATGATGACATGCTCAGAGCTGCCACCCCAAACTGTTCTTTCTAATAGTTCAGACTGATCTCCTTTTCAGGGGAAGTCAGGGAGGGGATGAGGCCAGGGTGGGGAAGGGAAGAAAATCCTGGCGTGTTCATCAACAGGTGAAGCCTAAAAATTTCACTGGAAAAAGTTATGGAAGAAGTAACAGCTGCAGGCCTGTTTGGAGAAAGTCAGTGGAGAAGTTTCCATCTGACATCTGTTTCATCGCCAGAAGATTTTTTTTTTCTTTTTAAATAAGGCCTGAGCTGAAAGCCCACTTTATTTAGGGGATGCTAAGCCCAGGGATACTGAGGGCTTTGCAAGCTACCAACATACCCTCCTTGTCTCCCTCTTTAAAAACCTCCCACCAGCCATCACTGTGGAGGTCAGTGGAAAAAAGAACGTGCAGAGATTAAAATAGCTCCAGTACAAGGTGAGAACCCTCAGCCACACGTGCCCTCTCCCCTTCCCTATGGGAGTTTCTGCCAGAGATCAAATTAGATGGGAAGGTGCAAAAATGGACTTTTGTTGTCAACATTTGTGGCCCTGTACACAGTAGACATTCAATAAGCCTCTCTGTTTTGGAATCAATGAAAAGAAAAAAAAAGAAGCAATTAACCCCTTATTTTGTAGAATGAGGAGGAAAGAGCCATGTCATTTTGCAAAAGGTAACACAAGATTCAAGGGTCTAAGGGTAATATTGCCCTTAATGGAAAATTGGTGGACCAGCGTATTGGATGATCATGTCAAGAAAGGATGTTACATAAGCATAACTCTGTTTCAAAATTCAATATATAGAAACCGAATCCAAGCTCGATTGCAGTAGGCGTTAATCGGCACAAAAGTCACATAAGCCACAAAAGAACAAGGGTGTAGTTAAAGAATTGGGTCTACCTAGGAATCTTTACTACCCTATAATTTCAAGAATCAATGGAAGGCCCCAAAAAATCTCATTAACTTGGGTAAAATAGAAGGAATGAATATCTTTTTTATAGAAGTGAACTATTCTTAGGATTACCTTCAATCAACTTTAAATTTTCTCTTTCACTTAGTATCTGAGAAGATGCCTTATTGGATTCTTGGTTAGGAGTAAAAATCTTTACTATTGCTAAAATGGTGGGAAGAGAGAGCCAAGAGCAAATCTGTATGGTTAGTCAGAGATAAAACTCCATCAGATATGACATGGTGATGTATATATTGACTAAAAGTGTCTTCAAAATCAATATTTTGTCTGAAAATAAGAGCTGCTTTTTAAAAATCGTTCTGAGCAGAATTCTCTACCCTAGGAATGTGAGAAATACAATTTTCATGTTCTTTCTGTACCAAGAAGACATTTCTATTTACACACAGGTTAAACTTAAGTCACCTCAATCAAGACCTTCAAGTTAAGCTGCTTCTTAGCTCTAATCAGGCGGCAAAACCAACTTACTCCTGCATTCCTTCCCATCCAAAGATGTCCTTCTGTTTTGTTAGGGTCATGACACGGGGGCAATGAGCTAGATAAAAAAAATCAGAAATATTAATGGCCAATTCTTCTTTTGTTCAGGATCTACTGCAAGCTTATTGAGTAATCATAATAGATATCAGGCAGAAATCTATTTTTTGGAATTCCTATGGGGAAGAGTATTATATTTATTTAGAAAATGAGTTTTAATAAGTTGTCTGGAATTATGACTAATACTGCCATTAAATATTAAGTTTAAAACAAAAACACAGCTGAGAGCCCGGCTGGTGTGACTCAGTGGTTGAGCATTGACCTGTGAACCAGTAGGTCCTGGTTCAAATCGTGGTTGGGGCACATGCCCAGGTTTCAGGCTTAATCCTCAGTAGGGGGCCTGCAGGAGGCAGCCAATTGATGGACTGATGATTCCCTCATCATTGATGTTTCTATCTCTCCCTCCCTCTCCCATCATCTCTCTGAAATAAATACAAACATATTTTTTTTTAAAAAAAAAAAAACACAGCTGGGAAATATTCAAGTGAGAGTAAGGGATTTTCCTCTGTCTGTGTGGCCAACCTGTGTTGGGATGCTGAGTGTCACTTCTCAAACCTGACAGTGCCCAGGGGACCCTTTGCGGGTTGTTAGAACGCTCTGATTCAGTATGGCTTCGATGGACCTGCATCTCTATATCTAAAAAGCGACGCTGCTGCTGCTGCTGGCAAGGCTCACACTGGATAAGCATTTTGTAGAAAGCGCTGCTTTAATCTTCTCTGCACATTTTGGGGCAGACATGGGAAGAGAGTGAGCTACCCTGTGTGGCAGAGGACCTATTCTGCATGCAAAAAGAAAGACAGAAGTCAGGGTAATTTGGGTCTCGCCTACTGAGGCAGAATTATTGAAGAAGCTCAACGGGGTTGCTAAGAATTTTCAAGCCATTGCTTTGAAGTATGCATAGAAAATCCTATCATTCACGAAATACATTCAATAAAAGGTTCCCAGCAAAAACTAAGAGGTTCTCAGGTAGAACTAGGAGAAACCAGATACAATAGCAGGAAGCTAAGGAACAAATGGCATCTGAATGACAAAAGGAAAAGATAATAACTGACATCTATTGAGCCTTTATCTCTGTTGGTTCCTCTAAGTGCACTGCATTTTTTTAACCATTATTTTTGCCACTTTACAAATAAGAAAAACCTAAGCATAGAGAAGATAGTCTAATTCTTACCTACAAAGCCCAGAGACTAGTCACTCAGGAGCTGAAATACATATTTTCATCTTCAACCCGAATCAGGGAGCATCAGTCTCTCTCCTTCCCCTCTCACCCCGTCTCTGTCTGTGTCTGTCCACTCCCAATCATTTAAGAGGAACGGACTGTAAGAATTCCCGAAAGCCACTTCTTCATTCTTATTCCATCACCTTATACAGTTTTCTTCCCTTTGTTTACTGCCATGCCTTCAAACTGTATTAACATACTTTTGTTCTGTTCACTCAGCTTTCAGTGAGTCACACATTTATTTCTTAAAACGAAATGAAAGTGATCACAAAGGGATGATAGCGAATTTTACAGGTAGATGACCTTTTAAAAGATGATACCTATCACCCCACTGAAGAAATAGACTGTTCCCAAGAGCTTTTTCTGAAAGGTAACCATTACCTTGGAAAAAATTTTTAAATTCTAATAAAGGATATTTTTCCATTGGATTTTTAGAGTGGTAGTGGAGGGTTGAGGGGAGAGACAGAAAGAGAGAAACATCGATGTGAGAGAGACACATCAATTGGTTGCCTCCCACATGTTGCCCTGGCCAGGGCTGGGGGATGGAGCATGCAACTGAGGATCATGCCCTTGACTGGAATTGAACCCAGGACCTTTCAGTCCGTGGGCTGACGTTCTACCATTGAGCCAGATCGGTTAGGGCAGTGGTCAGCAAACTGTGGCTCGTGAGCCACATGCAGCTCTTTGGCCCCTTGAGTGTGGCCACAAAATTTTAATTGCACTGTACGTGCATGCCCACACATGGTATTTTGTGGAAGAGCCACACTCAAAGGGCTGCAGTTTGCCAACCACTGGGCTAGGGCTACCCTGAATTTTGTATTCATCAGTCCTTTGCTTTGCCTTATAGCTGGAACATAAATGTATGTGTCTTAAGACAGGTGGTTTGCATTTTTTGAATTGTGTGTAAGTGACATCATATTAAATATTCTCTCCTGTAGTTTGTGTTGTTTCAATCAATATCAAATTTGTAAGAGTCACTGAAGTAGATTTGTGTAGTTGGAGTGCATTCCTTTTTTCACTACTGAACAAGGAATTGCATGACTATCCCAGGTAATTAGTCTGCTTGCTATGGAAGGACATGAGGTTTATTTCCAAGTTGTTTTGTTTTTGTTGTTACAAATGTTTTTTGTTTTCTTACATACATGAGTTCTGCAATCTGTTATCTCTCTCCTGGCCACGCTCTGTCCACTCCCACTCCACTTCAGTTCAATCGTTCTCACATTGGCTGCATATTAGAATCAACTGGGGGATATTTTTAAAAATCTTGATGCCCACAGTGCTCTCGAGACCACCTGTATCAGGATCATTCGAGGTGGGACACAGGTGTCAGTATTTTCTAAGTTTTCTAGGTGCTGCTAATGTGCAGACAAGGTTGCATAACATCGCATTAATTCCACCTCATTTGAATGGATAAATTGCCTTCCTTGTTCCAACTGAATTTGGTATAATTTCCCAGAAACCTGTCCTCAAAAATCAGGAGCTAAATGTCCTATCCCAAACCCAGAGCTCCATCCTCATTAGCTGTGTTTTTGTTTTGTTTTGGTGTTGAGCTCCATGGTTTACATGTCCATCCATCTGCTCATGTCATCTGTGCTTATTGGTGACACCATAGTCTAATAAACTTCTCATCAGTGGCTTCTTGAGGGAGCATCATTTATTCATGCTACGCTCTGGGTAATTCTACAAAACAGAGCTCAGGTATATCCAGGGCCCAAAGGGTCAAACCCGAAATTCAACCCAATCCTTTCAAAGTCTGAAAAATAAAAGACATGACAGCATTGTGCTCTGAAGTCAATAAATATTAAACACAGAGTCACTTGATCTGCCCCGATCCTTTGCAAACCACAGATACCTTCCTTTCCCAGGAAATGTGTTCCTTTGGCCACTAGCCATTTCTTAAAGCAGAACCCTGGGTGGAGGATGAGTCAGCAGGGTGAACGGTAACTCAGGCTCTGAGTTGATTTAATGCTTTGAGAAGTAGCTTGTTACCCAGTTATGCAAAATGTAGCCCCATATCCAAGAAAACCATTATCCAGCATGTTCCATCGATTGGAACTAATGTTCTTATTAACCCAATGGGACAACATTAGATACAGGGCTATTCTTCATTCTTTAGAGAGCTTGATAAGAACAACATGGAGGTCATTTTGAAACAGTAAGCAACAGACGCTCTCTAACAGCATGCCCAGCAAATGAATGTGTAGCTAGGACCTTTACCTTTTGGGGGTTTCACTAATGTTCTTTGTAAGCCATGTCCTGTGTTTTCCCTGAAGGCTGCTACCTTCAGGAATCCTTGCTATTAAGAATCACTCTCATCACTCCTATCTATCCCAAACTCTTTCTTCTTGACTTCCAAGCTATTTTTAAGATCAAAAGAAATGATCACATTCCCTTATTTTTCCAAGAATAAAAATGTGGGGTAAAAAAACCTGCTGAAACATATAACTAAGACCTAAATTATATCTATAATCTCTACTATGGTTATGTAAACTGTACAGAATATTTAGACCATAAGGAATCTAATACCTAGCCCAGGAGTTTATTCAGGCCACAGATGTTATGAAGTCAATATCATTTGGTGTCAACGAAAAAGTAATCTGACTCCTTCTCTTGGCCCAGTGGCTGTGTTTCTGCCCTTCAAAATCTCTCCGATATGGAGGTTTGTAGAGATGAGATAAAGGATGCTTACTAAAATTTTCTAATTCCCGTCATCAGAAAGGCATGTGGCCTTTGCCCATTGTTTTCCTATAGGGCTATTTGTATCATCAGAAACTTAGATAGGCCTAGATTAAAAGCATACTTGAGGGGCACACATAAACCTATTTTGGGATAGAAGAGTTTGAGCCATTTCTACGCACTCCACAGTGTTAAGTTGATGACTGCACATTGGCAGAGAAGAAGAAAAATAAAAATAACTTAGAAGAAGTAAGGCTCAGGGATTTCTGTTTGCTTATTTGTTTGTTTTCTTGTGTTGAAAATCAATGCTTTAGGTAAATCAAAATACATCAGACAAATTACCTATAAAATTAGTGCTCTCCAGGTATCTGGAGAAGCAAACAAATGTTGAGCTTTAGCGATGGATTTCAAGTAAACTTTAAAAGATATATTTAATTGGTTTTCTGTGTTGCTATAACATATGTCATGTGTGTGATAAAGCAGTATGCTATCTCTTCTCTCTCTGTCTCTATAAACACACACACACACACACATACACACACACACACACATATAGCGGCAAGAAAGAGTTGTTAA
>NW_006284343.1:833602-834560 GCF_000327345.1 Myotis davidii
AATCTATGGAATGAAATAAAAATAGGCAACTCCCGTAACACAGCAATGCCAACCTCATTCTGCACAGCCTTGAATTGTCTAAGCAACTCCACATTTTCCAAATATATTCCCTGGGCAACATTTCCTCTTGAGTCCAATTAGGGGCCATTCTGTATATTTACAAACAGGAAGCAACAAGGCGGTGTCCTCACAGTCTTCCCTCAGAGGTCTCCTCCATTAGCATGAGGAGTTGGTTTTATTTGGGAATGGAGGTTAGAGTCATCTTAAGTTCTCAGTGTGACAAGAGCAAATGACCTATTTTGTGACTCTGTATTGCAGATGACTATATTGTTTTCATATTGTGAACCTGACACATAGAGACATTTTCTAGAAATTTGAACAACACACTCCAACAGTCTCAGTAAGGGTGTATTATGTACCAGAAGCTGTACTAAGTTCTTCACATGAATTTTCTCCACCTCGCCATTGATCTACAAGATACTATCTTTGTTTTATGCATAAAGAAGCTAAATTCTAGAGAGAGTATATAATATGCTCAAGATCACAGAGCAAGGAGACATGACCACACCTGAACTGAGGCAACATAAATGTCAATCTTACTTTCTTGATCACTAACCTGTACCCCCTGTTATGTTGGTGGCTTTTTCTCAAATTCAATTGCTTCTTTGTGCACCTGACTATTGCCTAACATGCTATGAGGTTTACAGAATTATGTTTTCTGGAAGGCCAAAGAATTCAGGCAAGACACAACCAGAGATGAGAGTTCCAGTTGTTAGGCTTTAAGAGGAGTCAGACACATCTGATGTTGGATTGAAGAGGTAGGGTAGAAACCTGCAAAGCAAAGGGAGAAAGGTAGGTTCTTTGGAAACTAGGCGGTGCTATAGATAATTAGATATCCATATGCGACGAATCAAATACGTCTTTGAAAGCTCAGAAAGAAGTTTAAAATGGGAGATAG
>NW_006284343.1:834965-851282 GCF_000327345.1 Myotis davidii
ATTGGTCTGCTCAGCTCAGTTGGTGGAGTCTACAATGTACATCCTCTTCCCCCGCTCACCTGAAAAGTCCATGTTATGAAGTATATAATTTCATAATATTTTGAGGGAAGAATTAGCTATTCCCCAATAGTTATAGAAGGGATTTCAATGAGCAAAAGGCCATAGAGGGCACTGTTCTTTGTGGTCTTAGTGGATGGAAGGTGGCAATCTGTAGGAATGTAAGGATCAACAGAACAGAACCCCTCATCCCAAAGACAAGTACCTCATTATTCCCTAGAGAGGAGGGTTTTTAACACTGTAAGTATTAAACAGCCTAAATGAGATTGCCAACTTTGAGAGTAAAATGGTAACCTGGCTGCCTCCTGCACACGCCTTACTGAAATTGTGGGCATGGGCCCTGACTGGGAATCAAACCAATGACCTCTTGGTTCCTAGGCCGATGCTCAACCACTGAGCCACACCAACCAGACAAAGCAGTGTTCTCAAAAGTGACATGACCAATGAAAGTTTAGGGAGAGTTCTTTTTCCAACAGATTTCCCATGTGAGCTGGAGGGACTACAAGAGGCCACCATTGAGGAAAGATGGTGGAATTTAGATGCCAGGAGTTAGAAAATGTGACAAGGAAATAAGATGAGAGAAACCAGACACAGAAATTTCTTTGTATGAAAAAAAGTCAAAGTTAGTCATGGAGGCCAGTTATCAGCACTGTTTTAAGAGGAAGAGGAAAAAAATTAGAAGAGTAAAGGAAATGTGGTAGCATGATTTGAGAAAGGATTTATGGACATTTGATGCTGAGATAATAATGTTTGATTTTATTTATATGTTTTGTGTTTGGAAAACCAAGCCTTACTGGCTCCTGTGGCCTTTCCCCTGGTTATAAACACACACACACACACACACACACACACACACACACACACACACATTTAAAAATACTCTATTTTAACCCCTAAGTTAACACTATGATGAACAGGAGTTTGTTTGTTTTTTTAATAAAAAAAGAAAGAAAAAACTAACCTTTCCCAGGCTTGTTTTGATTGAATTGAAGCAGTCAGTGAAAGAGAGAAAAAGAGAAAGCCATATGGATGACCTGTCGTGTATTTCCATTTGAAAATGCCCCTATAACACTGAATATAACATATACATTATGTGCAATAGGATACGCTTTGTAGAATAAACTGACTTCCGTTGTCCATTCTTCACCTCTGAAAGTAATAGGTGAGGTAAAATACTTTGACTTACCCCTTTTGATGATCTATTGTTAGTTCCTGGTTGAAAGTGAAAAGGGCAATTTTGGAAGTGGCCATAGAAACTCGATTCTGAAACCCAGTGAAGAGATTGAGAAAAAAGATACCTGTAGGCAAATTGCAGTGACTGGTCAGTGAGTGGGCTACATCGACACTTAAGAACCAGCAAGGCCACAGGGGTAAGTGACGGGTAAGCTATCGATGTGACATTTTTAGGTGACGAGAGGGTCTGGGCAACTAACCTGGTCATGTAACTAATTTGTGCCTCCTGGATTCGCCTAGTACCCCTTCCAAATGTACCTCTCCATTTTACGGTGTATTCCTGTTGTATCTGAACACCCTTGTGGCTCCTTGCTCAGCACACGAGAGGCAGCTCCCACGCTATAGCCGTTTGATGTTTGTTTCATAGTTAGCTGCCCAGTTTCTAGCAGGGCCCAGTACAAGCTATTGGGCTGCTCCTTAGATGGTGGCTAGTTCTCTGCAGAATTCGGCATGGACTTGCTGGATAAATCTAGAAGTCTTCCCAAAGGTGTGCTGGAGGTCGGCTGGTACCCGCTCACGATAGCTGATTGTCTGCAACTCTCCCCCAACTCTGCTGTCAGGAATATCAATGTGATAGTTTGACACTGACCATGGCAGAGTACTGGCACCATGTGCATCATCAAACACTGCACAGAGGACTTTGTTTCGGGGTTCCAGTTTACCAGCACCCCTATGGATGTCCCCAGGGGCTCTCTTGTAGGAGAAACCAGACAGCTTACTTCTGGACCACTCCTATGGCTACACTCAAGCAAAGGATCCCGTTCCAGACTCCTATCCCCACAGGCTACTTCCTAGGGCCATTTCTAGGACCAACTGCTTTGGTTTGGGTTTTCCAAGAATCTAACCCTGAGACGATGATTATGGTTCAAGTACTTTTATTTAATAGGTAATTCTAGAAACCATGGTTGGAGAGTGAGAAATGGAAAATAGGAAGGGGAACAAGACAACACAGTGTTACCCAGCCGATTACCACTATGGGCAGGTGGAGTTCATTCCTGCTGGGAACATTTAAAAATTGTATAAAGCAGACCTTAATGTTATCCCAACAAGGGCAAGGACCCTGGGGTAGAGTAACTCAAATCCTTGTGCATCCCTGATTACGGGCTGCCTCTGGAAACTTCCAGCTTGCCTTGTGCACAGTCAGATTGTGTTTATTGGGCCAGATATCAGACCTCGGGCAAAGGTGTTTACAGGAAATGGTCTTTGATGAACAAAGGTAAATTCTGAGCATGTATGACAGGAAGCAACACATTTATTTTTCGTGTATTTTCTTTTATATATTTGGCAAATAATTTTCATTCAATTGCTATAAACTCAAAGCCCTTGGGAACTCAGCAAAGGGAAATCTACCTAAAACAAAGGCAACAATGTGTAAAACAATAAGGCTCTCTGAAGAGAGAAAACCAGGCTTAAAAAAATGCAAAAAATAAAAGAATAACATTGTCAGCAAGAAAAGTCACCTTGTACAGAACCTACATGCAAAGAGTTACTTCTTAAAGAGTAAACTCAGCCTGTGTGAAAGCAACTAGAGGAACAGGGTTAACATCTAAAACTCCCCAAGAAAGGGGTCTGAATTCGAACAGGGGGCTTCCCTCCAAAACACGTGACCACATGCTGATAAAATAAAAAGCCAAGTCTTGTAATATTTGCTTAGATTTTAGAGGCTTTGACAAAGCAGCACTGAATGGAAGGTCAGGTTATGGAAGTTGTATCTTTACAGTTAGTGCTGATTGATGGACTTTGAGGATCAGACCAGCCTTGGAACTGTATCTATTAAAAGGGTAAGCCCTGGCCGGCATGGCTCAGTTGGTTAGGTGTCCCATGCGCCAAAAGGTTGCCAGTTCAATTCCTGGTCAAGGGCACATGCCCATGCAGCAGGTAACCAATGGATGTAGGCGCTCTCACATCGATATTTCTCTCCCTGGCTCCCTCTCCCTCTATAAAAATCAGTGAACTATTTTTTTAAGGTTAAGATGGGTGGATTAAAAAATTACTAAATACAGAAATGCAAAAAGATAAAAAGTACCCAAGATATATCACATTCATATTCTCTCTCTCTCTCTCTCTCTCTCTCTCTCTCTCTCTCTCTGTCTGTCTCTGGAGAGAGAAAGAGGGAGGCTATTATTCTCTTTCAACATGGAAAGTCCTTTGTGTTATATTTCTGGTTTTGAAGTTTAGGAAACATTTCTTTCACATCTTAAGTTCCACTTCTCCCTACCCTTTCCTGTGGGAAGGATAGTTACCTATACATTGGATCAATCCTGTCCGTTTTCCAGGTTCACCCCCCTTTCCAATAGCCATTTCTCTCATTTCAAGTGGACCCAGTTGGGCCTATCTTCCGCATGACTTATTCACCTTTTTAGGGAGTGGATTCTGATCTTAATTGCTTTCAATAGCATTGTCTCCATCACTTCCATAATTCTCTCAGTTCCCCTTTCATTTCCTCCTGGTCCCTTAACAACTCATCGAGATGCAGATGAACCCAGAGAAGACACCACAGCTCTGATCACAAACAGCCTCGTGAAGGAGGGACACGACTAACCCCAGACATCTTGACATCAAGATAAAAGCAAAAGATGGAGAGAGAAAGAGTTTAGGGCAGAAAGAATGGCTGAGCAAAGACAGAGAGGAAATAGCATCTGTTTGGGAATTAAGATAAGACCAATGTGCCCTCGCCGGTTTGGCTCAGTGGATAGAGCGTAGGCCTGTGGACTGAAGAATCCCGGGTTTGATTCCTGTCAAGGGCACATGCTTGAGTTGCGGGCTTGATCCCCACCCCAGTAGGGGGCGTGCAAGAGGCAGCCAGTCAATGATGTCTCTCTCTCTCTCTCTCTCTCTCTCTCTCTCTCTCTCTCTCTCTCTCTCTCTCTCTCTCTCTCTCTCTCTCTCTCTCTCTCTCTCTCTCTCTCTCTCTCTCTCTCTCTCTTCCTCTCTGAAATCAATAAAAAAATATATTTTAAAAAAGGTAAGTCCAATGTCCCATAGAATGTTAGGTGTATCAAGGGAAGTGAAAGAAATAAGATGAGAAAGATGGGGGCCAAGATTATGAAGATAATGTAATAATACATCTTTCACAAGGTGTAGTGGAAAAATAAGACCACAGATTTAAAGTAGTCTCTGCTGATAGTCTATATGGAGGGGAAAAAATTAAGAGGGACCCCACTGACCAAAAGTTGGGTGATTCTAACCCCCCAGTCCCTCAAAACAACAAAATACAGCCTTCCTATATACACAGTTCCACCTAGGGTCTGTCCAGGAATTGGGTTGCTGTCCTCGGATTGGGTGGCCTTCAAATCACAGCTTCCCCAACTTCAAAAGGCCCTTTGAAGGAGTGTTGACAACGTGCATGCTAAGAGATCACAGGGTTTGTCCAGTTTTTTTTGTTTTAAGCCAGGCGCTAGCAGTTTTCTGCGATGTTAGCCTTGTGTCCAATCAGCGGGCCTGTACACATGGGGCTGGCTTTTTCACAGAGATGATGAGGCATACTTCATATCTGAGGCTGAATTAGAAGTCATCCTTTATTCGTAGGTGCTATCGCATTTTAAAGATGTGAAGCGTCCCTGACATGAACCAGCTTAACAAAACAAAAACACAGGTACAGGAATTCGACATTCTCCTAGGTATTCCTTGTTGTGAATTTATGACAATCTCGCGGAATCCACGCGTAAGTCTTTGGAGCAGTGAAACCGACCAGATGAACCCAAGTTCAGACGCACACCAGCAGAAATAGGTATCGACTTGAAAAGGAAGTTATCCCCGAGCCCATCCCCTTCCATGGAAACTTTCTAAGGTATAAAAATAAAACGAGCCAATTGCATTATAGAAAATGTGATATCCAAATAGAATTGTTTATAAATAGAATGTTTTACAAAGTTTCCATGAGGCATCAGCTGTCCTTTAACCCTCTGCCTGCTGGCATTTTCCAGCCCACTCGCTAAATTAAGGCTTAGGAAAAAATTACCTATGTATTGTATTTTTATGTGGCTGTTCATCTATTTTTACATGCTGTGGATATATAGCATCAGTTCATCATAAACATATCAGGAGGTCCCCTCCCCAGACACCCCGCAACACATGCAGATGGGCAATCAGGAGGAAGAAGATGAAATCGTTCTTTCACTGTTATATTGCCAAAATGAACTGTAACCAAACCAAGGGCTAGGATGAGTAGGGGGAGCGAGCGTGCTTGGTTTTCTGGGACTGTCTCAGGTTCAGCCTGAAGCCCTGGACTAGTTAACAAGAGCTTCCTGTCCCCTAGTTTACATGCTAGTGTCCCCCTCACTGTCGGTGGTAAATTCTGTGATCATCCCAAGTGTGGGACAAACTGTCCATGCTTTGTGAATTCCTTGAGCGCTGGAAGGTGGGTTAAAATTGCATGAATAAATCACCCAGCAGAGAGAATACAACGCTCTTAAACCCAAATTTCAATGCCAAAACCGGTTTGGCTCAGTGGATAGAGCGTCGGCCTGTGGACTGAAAGGTCCCCGGTTCAATTCCGGTCAAGGGCATGTACCTGGGTTGCAGGCACATCCCCAGTAGGAGATGTGCAGTAGGCAGCTGATCGATGTCTCTCTCTCATCGACGTTTCTAACTATCTCTCTCCTTTCCTCTCTGTAAAAAATCAATAAAATATATTTTAAAAAAAACAAAAAAACACCAAATTTCAAGAGAAATAGATTGTTTGGTCTGCTCAAAGAGTATCATCACTATTTCAAGGTCAGCTATTATTTTCTGTCTCTGCCTGTCACTTCTTTCCTGTCTTTGACTCCACATACATACATACTCCAGAAAGGGTATAGTTTGCTACACAGCAATGATTTGCTCGTGTGATTATTCTCTGGTAAGTATAATAAACCTGATACAGAAAAAAAGCTTCATTTATTTATTTTTTATTTCATTTCATTTTATTTTTCCATCACCATTTTTTAATTTTTTTAAATGTATTTTTAGTTAGTTCAGAGAAGAAGAAGAAAAAGAAGAAGAAGAAGAAAAAGAGAGAGAGAGAGAGAGAGAGAGAGAGAGAGAGAGAGAAACATCAATAGTGAGAGAGAATCATTGATTGGCTGCCTCCTGCACCCCTTCTACTGAGTATGGAGCCTGCAACCCGGGCATGTGCCCTGACTGGGAATCGAACTGTGATCTCCTGATTCATAGATCAACGTTCAACCACTTAGGCTCACTGGCAGGCTCCATCACCATTTAAAGCCTCATTCTTCATATAGAAACATCAAATCTTTTCCCCAGGTCCTGGGACCAACCTTTCTTACTCTCAGTTCACAATAGGTATCCAAACACTGAACACGTAACCGTAGTTCTTGTGAGATTGATGTTTCAGGCCCTGGATGTCCAAGGGAGAAGATGAACAGTGATCATTTTTGAGAGTTTATTAATGCTAGGTTGTTTTCCTTACATTAATTAAAAATGATTAGATGTATGTGTGCATAAGGCTATGGTAACATATACACCGTCACCACAATGCAGGAATCATTTCCTTGACTTTTAATTCTAGCCATTTTTCACAGGTATGTGGTTTGCTTACATAGCATTTATTAACTGGACATTTTCTCTGACTGTTTGCCTTGCGGTACAGCCCACAGGAAATGAAAGCAGGCAGGTGACTGACCTGTGACGGTGTGATGGTCAGCCTTGCACTCAGGGGGATGGAGCAAAAGATACGTGCAGATTAAATCAATGCCCTCCTAAGCTAGTGAGTAAAAGCCATTATTCCAAAGCTGGGAGGTCAAGAGATACACATGAAAATATTATAGATTTTTCTTTAATTGGTGGTGGTGGACTGGAGTCACCCCATTTTGTGTATGTGAATTTAGTGCGTGGAAAACATTGCCTATAAACAAGGCTGGAAGATTCAAACTTGGTGTCAGGAACATAAACAGAAAATCTGACAACATAAGATGTGTGCCATCTTTGACCCTTCTATCAATCCCAGAACACTTTTTTTATTTTGAAAGGGAGCCTAAGATGAACACATGATACAACACATGATGTAGGCAAAGAGCACAGTCATGAGTTCAAGTCCCATGTCTCTGAACTTACTAGCCATTTGCCCTTGACCCCATTTTTCAAACTCCTCTCATCACCTGTGAGTTGTTTGAATGAGTTATTGACATAAAGCACCTAGTATAGGCCTGACATACTAATTAGGACTCAGCAAATTAGAGTACTTCTGAATAGAGAATCCTGCTCTCCTTGCAACAGAGCTCCTAACTTTGGTCGCTAATGGAGTTTGTAAAACAAAGACTATCTCTCGCCCCTTTAAGATTCTTCCTTAAAGCCAAATAGGTTAGTAGATCAATACTCTTTACCTTCTCCCTTCTCTACCTGCCAGCAGGACTCAACTGGCCGGCATGTGCCGCCTTTACCCGCTTAGTAGGCAAACTGATAGGTCCCTGAAACTGTTTTTATTTTCCCAGACATCTGCTTTTCCTATAATCTTTATAATTACATTTGCTGGGCAGATCGGGATGTGACCTTGGCTTTGGGAAAGCAGATTTCAAAATATTCATAGAGAAAAAATAAGTATGATCCCAGAGATTCTTTAAAAAAAAAATACTGATTTTGAAATCACAAATAATTCCAATGAGAAAGAATTCTTTCAGAAGAGATGCCAAGGCACAGACTGATCCCATACAGGGGAAAAAAAAAGTTTAAATTTGAAAAGGGTGGAGGTGGCATCCACTTTGAGAAAAGTCCAGGAGATTCTTGCGGAGAGTAAGAGGACTCTGAAAGCATCGACCTGATAAGAACACGGCAGGGAAGGGCCTGCAGTGTGAAGAAGCTGCTGTCCATCTCACAGGTGACAGGAGAAAGGCAAAGCAACTTAATCTGGATTTTACTTTTGGCAAAGGAAAAAAAAATAGAATGGGAGACACAGGGAGGAATTTGAAGAGAGGGGCACATAGTCACGCTAGCTAACCAGTTTTAATTTGAGTCACTCCCTCCACCTTAACTAGTAATGCTAACAGTAACAGTAGCAAACACATCAGACTTCGTATCTGCCAGGCCTTGTTCTCAATGCTTGACATTAATAATCCTCATTCTATTCCCATGAGGATCAAGTAGTCTCCATTTACACACAAAGAAACTAAAGCACTTAGACTTTAAACCACCCCAGTTTACCCAAGATGACAGCCTTTGACTGTGTTAGGGATGAGTTAGTATTGGCCACACATCCAGAAGCAGGAAACAGAATTCCCCACCATGTGTTCATTTTAAAATGGGAAGTCATTTTCTCAGAGGTGCTCCAGCCGACCTTTTCAGAATTGGGGCTTTCTTGGTACTCGTTAAGGAAGATGAGGCCACCGCGGTGGGCTTCCATCAAACAAGATTTATCTGGGAAGAGTGAGCGAGCCCTGTGGGCCTGGGAGAATGTGCCCCGCAGCGGAGGTGAATGAGAGAGGAATCTGAAGCAGGGAAAGGGAAGAGTGTCCAGCAAACGATGCTTGCTATTTTTAATAAGCATCCCATTTAGTTTTCTGGCGAGCGAGCCCTGTGGGCCTGGGAAAATGTGCCCCGCAGAGGAGGTGGATGAGAGAGGAATCTGAAGCAGGGAAAGGAAGAGTGTCCAGCAAATGATGCTTACTATTTTTAATAAGCATCCCATTTAGTTTTCTGGAATTTAATACACGTAACAAACATGGAAGTAAAATGGCAGGGTTTGATAATTCCAAATATTTCTTCAGTAGAAGAGTTACTAGTTTTTCTAAGTTCTCCACAAGGTTAAAAAAAAAAGGTAGGGGATTTGAAGAGATCTTACATTTTCACGTTTTATAGATTTATATTCTATCATTGTAATTCTTCTAGTTGAGTTTGTTGGTTAAATGGCTGTAATACTCATTAACAACTATTTCAACATTCCTGTATTCTTCGTGTTAATAATTTCTTGTTTGGTTGGAATTCATCATTGGTAAATTATCCTTGTGCCTTCTTATGGAATTTTCTTAACACACTTTATTTCCAATCTTTATATTGTTTTGACTGTCTACTCTCTCTCTGGCACTCTCTGAGTTTATCTCTTTAAGTTTTTAAATGCGGTGTGCCATATCTCACATACCTCTCTTCATGAACTCTTCCCCTTACCAAGAGCTCTCAATAATCCTCAATGAAATAAAATAAAAATGGAAGGTATAGAGAGGAACTTACACATCTGAGAGGACACAGTAAGAAATGTTTAGGCAACAATCTGTTTCCTAGCAAGAAATGTGATTTCAATTTCTTTGTAGGTGACTTTTCCTCTCTTCTCTCTGTGGGGAGTTTAAGGGTCTTCTATTTATTCTTCATGCTCTGAAATAATGATGGGCACACAAAGGATCTTTCTACCTGAAAATCCGTGGAGAGTTTAAGGGTCTTCTCTTTATTCTTCGTGCTCTGAAATAATGGTGGGCACACAAAGGATCTTTCTACCTGAAAATCCCAATCTCTAAGTTCCTATACATTATTTCTTTGATCATTTTCTCCCTTCCATTTTCACTGTTCTCTTTCTGGATCTTCTATTACTAATAGGTTGGGCCACCTAAGTTTATTCTCTATGCATTGAATTTTCCCACTCATATCTAAAAAATACAAAACACCTTTTGTTGTCTTTATAGAAGATTTCTTATTATTATATAAGATTTCTATTCCTTGATAATAAATTATTTGGTACATTCATGGAGCAGATTTCTTAATCTATCTGAACTTTAGTATTCCAAATATAATTGAGAATTAGAATAGCACCTGTCTTGAGGGCATTTAAAAGCTATCAGAGGGTCAGGGATGTACAAGGATTAACACAGTTCCTGCTTCACTATGAGCCAACAGTGTGGTCAAGCTGTTAAAATACTTGAAGTGATAGCATTGACATTGATAGAATTATAACATTCCAATAATGATCTATTCTGAAAGAAGATGGCATCTTTCAAGATGCACACTGAGACTTTTCCGACTAGAGGGCAGGAATGATTGAAACGATCAAAGTCAACTCTGGAAAATGGAAGACTAAAGAGTGAGAGCCATTGGACGTCGCACAGTGTTGCCTAGGGATGTGGTTTATTCTGCTGCTGCCAAGGTGGGGCTGTGACCAGCATTGAAAGGCAGATTTCATTTCAGTATGAGGGTGACTTTACAACAATGAGAGCAATCTAGTGATCCAGTGGCCCAATTTGAGAAGTGGCGATCACCCGATGATCACCCAGAGCTTTTAGGCAGATGTTGACTGACTTCTGTTCAGGATCATTATGGAGGGAATTCCAGAATTGGGTAGGAAGTTGGACTAGGTGGCCTCTCCTGTCCCTTCCAGCATGAAGATTTCATTTTGTGGAAATCCCATATATGGGCTTTTTAAAAAAAATTATCCTCAGTAGCTATTTTCCATGTGGATTAAATGGATATAAATTCCTCATCATTGAAAAGGTGAGTCAAAAGGAAAATAGCATGGACAACAGCACGGCAGCCCAAACAGTTCATCATGCGCATTAAAAACACAAGTCAGGGCAGCAGACAACTTCAAAGGGGACCCCACCATTGCCAGAAGTGCTTGCCAAGAAGCCAGCTGCTCCTGGAAAAACACATTTCCCAGCTTGGCATCGGAGCCCCGTGATTGCTGTCCAGGGAGGTGGAAGAAGAATGGGCTTCTGGGCAGCCAGGAATAACGAAGGCCTGACATTCTGAAGACGGGCCAGCTTCTCCATCATGTTTCAAGACCCACTGTTCCCGTTCGAAAGCGGGAAAGCTGTAACTACCCACTGTTAGGAAACCCAATGAGAAGAATTAAAGACTCTGGATTGATATTCCATCAGTTGCTCTGCAAAACGCTTCACACTAAATCTCAAGTGGATATTCTTTTCTCTGAAGACATGGGGAGGAGGCACTGGAGATCATTTCTCTGGGGTCTCCAGGGAACACCAACCAGAGGACAATACAAGTGTATCTGTCTGATCTGACGTGAGCCTTACGTCCCTCCATGCAACACGTGTCTGCCCAGCACTTGTTTAGAAACCTGCACTTTAAGACAAAGGAGTACTCATGACTCAGCCCCTAAAATTCTTCCAGAATTTTGGCATTCTAACTATGCATCTTGCCCTCCACGTGGAATTTCTTGCTCCCTCCGTTTATTCTTTACATACTCTCTTATTGTGTCTGCTATATTCCTAGCATTTTTCTAGGTGCTGAGTATTCAGAAGTGAATAAGACATGGTCCTAGGTCTTTATAATTGAAACAAACAAAAAAAAGAGTAGTGCTTATCTCAAATTGCTTTGCTATCTGCTTGATGGTTACACAGTTCGAGTTAGGAAGCTGGTCATGAGGAAAGGGAAATGAACGGAGAGTCATTTGCCTCCTATCTTGTGGCATCTTTTGGCAAATGGAATAAAGCCCAGTAACGGAATTTTTAAAATACATGAGAGGCACTCACAATCCAAAGTGTGTTATCGGTCAAACAGTTGTCAGCAGATGGTTGGCGTCAACAGATGGTTGTTGGCAACAACAGGAATCCCCAATTTCAGGTGCGGTGAAGAAGGAAAGTTTATTCAGCGCAAACAGTTCAAGTGTGATAGAGCGTGGCTGTGAGAAAAAAGCTCAACAGTGTTACAGCTTAATTAAGAGACAGCATGGCTGTGAGGTGGCCCTGGGGCAAGGCTACTGTCCTGCTGGACAGCTCTGGGCTGGGCTGGACTGCACTGGGCTGCGCTGCTCAGGTCTGCTCTGCCCTGGTCTGGTCTGGTTTCCTCCTGTCTGGTCTGATCTTGTCTAGTTCCGCTCTGGCAAGATGCCTTCTATGCTTCATCTTCCACGTTTCAGCTCTGGCTGGAGAAACACAGTCTTCAGTCTTTGGTGGCAAAGGGCAAGTGGTCTCTCCGAACCAGCGGGGAGCTGACTCATGAGGACAGAAACCATTCATTGACAGACACTTGGGTTGTTTTAATGTCCGTTCAGGTCCACTGTCCATTTTTTAAAATTAGGTTATTAGTTCTTTTGCTATTAATTTGTAGGCGTTCCTTGTATACGTTGGATATTAACCCCTTAAAGTTAGTTCCATGGGTTTTATTTTTTAGATAAAAATAAAACATTTTGCTGTGTAGAAGCTTTTTAGTTCGATGTCAGTCTCTCTTATTTATTATTGCATTTGTTGCCTTTGCTTTTAGTGTCAAATCCAAAAATATCATTGTCAAGACCAATGTCAAGGAGCTTGCCCCTATGTTTTTTTCTGGGAGTTTTATAGTTCTAGGTCTTATGTTAAAGTCTTTAATCCATTTTGAGTTGACTTTTTTTTATATAGTGTAAGACTAGGGTCCATTTTATTCTTTGCATGGAGCTACCCAGCTTCCCCAAGCCCATTTATTGAAGAGACTATCCTTTCCTAGTTGTATATTCCATCATGTAATTATGCAACTATAGCCCATTACCTCTTTATTTTTAAAGGTAATATTTTCCCGCACCTATGACTGACTATACTGCTCCTATATGGGTGGGTGAATTTTCTGAGAGTCTTACGCATGTGTCAGTAATGAAAAGAATCAGCATCTAAATGGACCAGATGACTTTTATGTGTGCCTCCTGAGATAATGTGATACTCAGATGAACATAGTAATGTGGGTCTCTGGATAGAACGAGTCAAAATCACCACCTTGGTTTTCAGTGATCACATCATACCATCTCCTTAGGCTGGTTTCTCATGTGTGGCACTGTTATGTTTTGACACCAATCTGAAATATTCCAGGAGTTCTATTCACATCTCATATTGTGCTTGGCTCCACCAATGACTACTTCTATTTAGTTTTCAAGCACTTGATTTTCTAGCTTGACTTACTCTTTTCCCAAACCCCTTTCCAAGCATCCTATATAATAAAAGCCTAATCTCACATCTCATATTGTGCTTGGCTCTACCAATCACTACTTCTATTTAGTTTTCAGCACTTAATTTTCTAGCTTGACTTACTCTTTTCCCAAACTCCTTTCCAAGCATCCTATATAATAAAAGCCTAATATGCTAAGTGTCCAGGCGTCTGGTCAGCTATTCAACCAATCAAAGCATAATATGCTAGTGATATGCTAAGGCCCTTCAACTGCTCACTGTGATGTGCACTGACCACCAGGGAGCAGATGCTCTGACCGGTAGGTTAGCTTGCTGCTGGGGTCTGACTGATAGGTACTGAGAGAGATGGGCTGGACATGCCCCCTGGACCCTTCTATGGTCTCTCCCTGGATAGCCAACCTGCATCCCTCCCCTGGACCCTCTTATGGTCTCTCCCTGGATAGCCAACCTGCATCCCTCCCCAGCCCTGATTGTGCACCAGTGGGGTCCCTCAGCCTTGCCCTGCACTCTCTCACAATCTGGGACCCTTGGGGGATGTCGGAGAGCAGGTGTCGGCCTGATCCCGCAGGCCAGGCTAAGGGACCTCACTGGTGCACAAATTTGTGCACGGGGCCTCCCATACATTTTAACCTAGAAAATGTTCGGTGAACTAACCTGTGAACCAAATCCAGTTTTCTTGGGACACAGCCACACCCTTTTGTCTGTGTCTTGAGAACAGCTGTCTTCATGCTCCAGTGAGCAAAACCAAGTAGTTGTGATAGACCTGTCCTACAAAGCTGAAGATACTATCTGGCTCTTTGCAGAGTAAGTTCGTTGATTACTGAGTTAGAAACCTTTGCAGTGAATCTATTAGAAATTTCCATTTCTAAACCTAATGTAAATAACTTCCCCAAACTACCCACCTGCATCTACAGGTACTACTGGCTTCACTGGTTTCTGAGAGAAATCATTGCCTGCCCCCTTCCATCCTTCAAAAATGAATAACTTGTAAGGAATTGAGAAATTGTAAGACAGTGTAAGGTCAAACACAGCTGTCTTTTTTGAAAGCATGTAAAGTGAGAACTAGACAGACCAATATTTGGAGTCATCTTTTGGCTGCCTGTCAGTAACACTGTTATCTGGAGCTTCTCTTTGCTTTTGGAGCAAATGCTTTCCATACGTGGGTTAAATATTATTTTAAGGAACCTATTTTTTTGAGAAGATATTACAACTTGAAACTCTTCCCACAAATTATGAGGGGAAAAAAAAAATCCTCAGCAGCCAAATAGCCAAAAGTGCTTGCCTGTCACTTAGATGTAAGTTAACAGTAGTTTTTAAAAAATTGTAATTAGCTCCAAAAGAACATAAAGTCAAAGACTCTTGCATTAGCCTCTATTGCTGCTGTAATAAATCACCGCATACTTAGTGGCTGAAAAACACACACAAAACTCATTACCTTACAGTTCTGTAGAACAGAACTCTGACACAGGATTTTTGTGCAAAAATCAAGGTGTTGGCAGGACCATGCTTCCATCTGAAGGCTCTAAAGGAAAATCTGTTTCCTTGCCTTTTCCAGCTTCTGTGGGCTGCCAGCATCCCTTGAGTTATGGGCCCTTTCCTCCATCTTCAGAGCCAACTGGTCAAGTCCATTTCCCATGGCATCACTTTGACCTTCCCTTCTGTCTCCCTCTTCCACTTTTAAGGACCCTTGTGATTACACTATGCTGGCCCAGAGAATCCAGGACAATCTTCCTATTTTAAGATCAACTGATTAGCAACCTTAGTTCCATTTGCAACTTTAATTTCTCTTTGCCATGTGATGTAACATATTCTATGTATTCACAGGTTCCCTAACCAACTAGACATTTTGCGGGGAGGTCATTGTTCTAACACAATTCCAATCATATACAGTGGGACCTTGACTTATGAGTGTCCCGACTAATGAGTTTTTTGAGATACCAGCTGTCTCTCAGCCAATTTTTTTGCATTGAGTTGGCAGAGTAATTTGAGTTAATGAGCTCCTTAATGAGCTCGGTCTCCGAACGAATTAAACTCGTAAGTCAAGGCCCTACTGTATTTGTCTTAAGGGAGCAATAAGTAAAACTATGCAGTTTTTTGTTGTTGTTGTTTTTAAAGAAATTCCAAATTATCTGAATCTAGGCAAAAGACAGGACCTTAACTTCCACTATGAAAAGATCACCTCCCATCTGTGACAGCTAGAGCACAAACCAACTAGATACAGCCACCCTGGACTTTGAATCTTGGTTGCCCATTCCAGTTCTTATTTCTTGACCTCATTGTAGTCATTTCTTGATCCTGTTTTATTCCCCCACCTCTGCAAACCAATGCTATTTTTTTTTTCTGAGCCCGTGGGATTCTCTACCTTCTTTGGCATGGAGTTCCCCTGGTCATGTTTCCAGGATACTCCGAAGGACACGAACAATCACATAACAGAAAGGACACAATCCTCATTCATGTTCCCATTAGGTTAAGTGCACCGCGATTATGTTTCTTGTCCTCCTGTTGTTTGTTGTTATTGCCCTTCCTGTATTTGTTCCACGACACCTTAAAACATGAGTCAAGATCACTTTTTAGGTGTTGGGTAGGTGGGAAAGGGGAAGGGGAGTGGGTAAGAGGGCACAGAGAATTTTGTCCTATTTCCTGTATTAAATTTATTGAACACAAATCTCGGGATTTATGCTTTACATCTGTTAGATCTGCATCTTTGTGTATGTAATTGCTGAACCCAAATGCATAATTTCTCAGTACTCAGGCAACACTATTTTTATCTTAATATCTCATTTACTGTTTTTAGTGTTGAAGGACTTCCTTTTATATACCTCAATGTTCCAGCTTTTATGCTTTGGAGGATTCCTTGAAAGTAGATCTATTATATATACAATGAGGAAAAGACCCACAAGCATTGCATTTACTAGGACTGTCTAACGTGAAAACACCTACCCAGGGGCCAGGGCGGCACCAATAGCACAGCTATCTGGTGGCACATTAGTAATAATGCAGAGAATCCTGCAATAAATGCTCAGAGATGCTTTGATAATTGTGTTCATTTACTTGCATGGAACTTAGAATTCTTAGCCTTCATTGGTAAAATGCATGGGAAAGTGTTCTTTAAGGACATTGTTGGTTGGCGAATACACAAGTTATTGTGTATATGACCATTTCCAACTATTGTTCCTTCTGTGTGAATTGAAGATGTTTCCTGTGAGCCAGTGCTCTT